>NC_140483.1:43540000-43862500 GCF_964271855.1 Acomys minous
GCTACTCCAGTTTGTCCACAGCTGATAGCTGCCTTCTGAAAGGGTACATAATGTTTGCCAGCTGGAAATTGCCTTGAGCCGGGGTGTGGTCTTTGCCAAGGGGATAAAAGCCTAACTGGCCACTTCAAGAAGGCTGCTGGTGTTTACACCTCCTGCTTCTCATTGCTGCTCATGCAGCTAGAAGAGAAGTTGGAAATACCCTGAAATGATGATTGGACTTGCCCCAAGGAACGCTAAAACCTTGAACCGCAGGCAGTAGCTAAGGAAAACTATGTCCACTATCCCCACTAACCTTTCTCTCTGACCTGGTGTTGCGGTGTTTGAAGGAATTGAGATGAAGAAGGGAGAAATAAATTTGAGGAACCTAGAATAAAAATAAAATTTAAAAGTATGCCAACAAGGAATAGCCTTGAACTCAATTAGCACAGGATCCCATTAGGATAGACACTGAGACCAACAACTAATAAACAGACCCTCTTGAAAAGGAAATTTTTCTGCTTGGAAAAAGAGCACTGTCATTTGGACAAAGAGGCAGCATATAGAATGAGGAAAAATTTTTACCAACTACCCATCCAATAGAATGCTAATATCCAAAATATATAAAGAATTTTAAAAACTAGAAAGTAAAAAAATAAATAATCCAGTTAAAATGGGGTATAGATTGCAACCAAGAATGGAGTAAACTCAAACGGCTGTAAAAACACTTATGGAATTGTTCAACATTCCTAGCCATCAGAGAAATGCATATCAAAACTACTTTGAGATTCTATTTTACACATGTCAAAATCACTAAGATCAATAAAACAAGTCACAGCTCATGCTTGTGAAGATATGGTATAAATGGAATATTTGTACCTTCATGAGGGCCTGCTAACTTGGACGGCCACTACATTTTCAATGTGGTGGTTACTCAAAAAGATGGGAATCTTTTTGGTCTACCTTAAGACCAGGCTCTACCCCTTTTGGGCATATTCCCAAAGGACTCGGTAACAATTTAGATGTCCTTCAAACTGAATAAAGGATAAAGAAAATATACCTTTACCCAATGGATTATTAATCAACAAATAAAAATATAACAACATGAAATTCACAGGTAAATGGATGAAACTGGAAAAATCAAACTCATCCAGACTGAGGTATATAAGATCTAGAAAGGCAAATATGTATTCAGTTATATGTGGATATTATTTGTTAAGTCAATGAAAATCAAGATACAGTGTGGATATACCACAGAGGTTAAGTATAGAGTAATGGACTACAGAGAACTGATAGGACTAGTTAGGAAAGGGAAATAGAGTAGATAGTTCTGGATGGATGGGGTTTGTGTGCTGGAGTAGGAGGATAAAGTGGGCATCTGGAAGGGTGTGAGTGCTGAAGTAGGGAGTACAGAAAAGATAACTAGAATTTAGTGCCATTTGGGAGTAGTATCGTACCTTAATACTGTAAAATCTTCCTAAAATGTATACATATACGAAGATGATCTAAATGGAATTGCCAACCAATGGAGGAAACATATCAAACTGACGATCTATTGTTGCCAAATGAAGCTGCCTGTATGAGGTTCGGACTATATCTAATTGTGTTGGTGGCCCAAGGGGTTCCATGTAAATGCCCAAACAAGCCAGGCTGTTGCCAAGACTTGGTTTGATCTCCACAAAATGTCAGCAAGGACCCATTGCTTAAGACAACTTACACAGGATGTTAAACTAGGGCCTACCTAGAGCCTTCTCCCCTATGTATTAGACCCTGGTACAGGAAGATAGTCTACACATTACCAAGAGTAATATGTAAGCACCAACCCAGACACAGACTTTTTATTCTACAATGGTGTTGTGTTTGTGCATATGCTAGGATATGGACAAAGAAGGCAGGAGTAACCAATTGGTATATAAAGTGACTTATGTACCACTCCAAGAAATGCAATTCATACACAACACTACAAAGGTGACCAAGATTCTGAGACTATAGAACTCACAGACATAGGGTAAAACCAATTACTACTGTTATTAATATGATGATGGATGATGAACTGTACCAATAAAAGAACTCCTAATTGCATCTGTTATACTCATATAGTCAGAGTCCGATACACTTCCTTCTGCAGCAGTTGGGAGCAAATACAAAGATACACAGCCAGGCATTCTGCAGAGAATGAAAGACCTTGGACCACATAGCCCTAAACAGGGGAGGGGGGTCTTCCTCAAAGTCCTGTCTTCAGAGCTCAATTCTCCAATGAAGGGAAGGCAGAAGAAGTGTAAGCCCCAGAGATATTGAGGACAGCAAGATTATAAGGCACTCTAAAACAAATGCCCAGTGCTCTTGCAACCTAACAGAGACTGAGGCAGCATACACAGAGCCTACATTGGTCTGCACCAGACCTTCTGAACGCATATTATGGCTTCCAATTTAGTTCTTTTATGGGATTCCTTGGGCTCTTTTTTCTTCTGTTTGCTTGTTTGCATGTTTGGTTTTTTTTTTCGATTTCTGTGTGTTAGTTTTGGCTTAATCTTACCATATTTTTAATTTAAAAATAAACAAATAATTTTAAAATCTCAAATTTTATCTCAAAACAATAATTGGACATTTTGCAGTCAATTGTAGATCAGCATTCTATATCAGCCATGGAATATGAACTTAGTTGCTTGGCTGCTAAATGACTGGATCCAAATGAAGAATATTCTCTCTCTGCTGAAGAGGCATGCTCTTGCTTGGCCAAATATCTTCAAGAGGAATGAAATGTAATGGCATTCTGTATACGTTGTCTTCAAATTTGTACCATAAGAGAAAGCTTGAGGTTACATAGACCACAAATAAAAGCATGTTAAATGGAGTAAAGCGTAATGCTTGATCTCTATTTAAGCATGATCTGTGAATAGAAACTATTTTTAAAGAGGAGCTTCTGGCTGACATATTCTTTGGAATAATTGATAAGAATTTTCCAGTTGGAAACAACCTGTAATTACAAAGTGCACATCACCATGCCAAACAAAATCTCAAATAAATAAATAACTAGTGTGCTCTCAACTGCTACAGAATTTACATGATTCTATTATTGACAAAAATGCCAAAGCTAATGACTGACTTATATTTATTAATAAAAGTGAAATTGATGTGCTTCTAAGTTTCACTCGAAAATGAATTGTGTAGACTTTTCTACAGTTGTTTAGACATGTCTAATTCTAAAATGTTATTCTTGTTTCACTATAAAGTATTCAAAAAGTGTCACAGTCATAGGAGAGGGGAGTAAGGGGAAAATGGGAGGGAGGGAGGAATGGGAGGATACAAGGGAGGGGATAACCAGTGAGATGTAATATGAATAAATTAATAAAATTTAAAAAAGAATTATGTTAGGTTTAAGATTTAGTACACTGTATAAAAAAACAATTAAAAAATTAAAAAAATTTAAAAACTTGAAAAAAAAAGTGACCTTCTGAAAAATAGGGTGATGGCCACAGGAAATGTGACCAGCAATTCAGACTGTCCTGATTTATATATTCAATGCCTAAGTATACTTTAATCTGATACAATTTTAGAAATTCTATAAATGTTCTATGTTCATTTCACACCTTAAAAGTTTTTCTGGTTGAAAACATTTATGTGTGTGTTCCAAATGTAAAGGGCAATATGTCATAAAATATGTCAGTCTGTCAGGCAGAAGGCACCATTCTTCAATATTCCTTTGCTTTTATATGATTGTGTTCTAATATAGAACCAGAATAAAGAATCTGGATTAAACAGATTACTCGTGTGTGTGTGTGTGTGTGTGTGTGTGTGTGTGTGTGTGTGTTCCAATAGAGACTTTGATTAAAATCGTGGTTCTATTGAGTAGAAGCAGAAGGTAAAAACATAAAACCTTTTGTATCAGTGAAATCAATTACTGTCCAGTTAACTAAATTTCATCTTTGTTCTCATCATGTACTCACAGGCCCCCTCCATTCGTTATCTGGCTGTGTTAACAAAGAGAAGGGTTTCTATTGCTTTGATTGGGGTGATACCACGTTCATTCAGGTAAGCCAAGGGCTCTATAGCTTCGTCTCGGTGCTCAAAAGAATGTTGCCTTGATTTCCACCACAGCTATTTTTCTGTCTGAGAGCTGAACAACTGAGACACAGCTGAATAAAGAGGCTTCTTTGTTTGAATACGATGTCTGGAAAGAAGAGCATTTTCTACAAGGCTGATTGGTTGATCAGAACTTTAATGACTATAGAAAGAACGGGATGTTGCAAGTCCAGTGTCTAATTACTTGTTGGTTATCTTGGACTCTCTTCAGTTCCCTTGACATCCATTTATTACTTTCATTTGTATGTGACTTAATATCTTTGTGACTACCAGGTAATTATTTTCAAACATATAAATCAAAAGACTAAGAATGACATTACCATGATGTCACAAAGCATCTGAATCCTATGGCTTAGATGGCCCTACTGTTCTGGAACCTGTAGACCTGATGCCTCCAACAATGTCTTGTAAAAATACATTGACAAATAATTTTAATTGTTAGGAATATAAAACTTGAGTCATGTAGGGACATGGAATTTGAGGGAACATGGATCTGCGTTCCCACATTCTAATCACTAATATCTAACTCTAGAATGCACACTCTCTCTTACTTCTTTTGAGGTCAGATTTGAGTTTTCAAGCTGACAATGTGCAATATTTCAAGTTATGTTCAAAAAAATCTTGGTTCATAATAAAAATTTCAAAATAATAAAATGATCATATCTATTCTTTTAAGTCTTTTAGATCATTTGACAAAATTTACAAAAATTTTCACAAGAACTTAAATTAAGATGATTTCATGTTTCTTCTAAGAAATGATGTTTAGAAAAATGAAACAGTTAACTATTTCCATAGCCACTGCAGGACAAGCTGAAAATTAAAATCAGTGACTCTCACTCCAGTGTTGTAGTTAACCTCCAGAGCTGTCGCCACAGACTCTGAGGAATTGAATCTATCACAAAATATCCTTGGATATCTTGCCTCCATATTGTATATGTTAAAAGTGTCTGAGAAAAATTTGTATCCTTTTAAGTTATAAGAAAAATAACACAGCACAATAGCAAATTTATGTTATGAATGAACCACATAAATTTGGTCAGTAATTAACACAGATGAAGTAATATTTATCAAACTGTTTTGCATGCTGTTTACCACTTTCAATTTAAGACTCACCCATACCAAGTCTCTGGGTCTCCTGAGGAAGGTGGTGCCACTGATACCATCATCTTTTTGGTATGAGTCTGTGCCTCTATTTTAATTTTTTTCATGTTTGGTAGTCTATTTTCAAAAATGCTTTGCCTACAGAGACTTGTTCCATATTTTTCTTAATGGAATGTGTGTCAAACAAAACATACTGTCCTGTTACAGATGCTATTTTATTCTTTTATCTTTTACTCTCATGTCTGTTTCCTTCTCAGCATTTTTATTACATAATCTTGAAGAGACTTACTCACTACTGGAGCCTATACATATAAATTATTAATTGCATATGTTTATACTTTTAATGATGTATTATAACTTTTTATTTTGGTTTGACCTCTCTATTCTGGGCCACAGTTTACTATTGTTTCTAAGTATGTTAAATTTTGCATTGGGTTCTCAAACAGATATCATGATGGACTTTGTGATCGCTAGAAGTAGCTCACAGCTATTGTCAATACTGTTTACATACTTATTTTTAATGAGGAAGTTTGCTGCACTTGTTGGCCTTATTTGGATACCTTCCACAGATAAATGATGCTCATCCAGAGATACTGTCCTCTGATTCATTCCAGCTCACAAGACTGTGAGCTGAGGCTAATTCTGGGTGTTTCTTAACAAAACTCAGTGTATTGTTTGCAAAAAGGGACAATTGACCTCTTCCTTCCCTGATATTGTCCTTTTTATTTCCACCTCTGGCCTTATGTCTTAGTGTTTTATTGCTTCCTGGAAACACTATAACCAAAAACGTGTGTTGAGGAGGAAAGGGGTTATTTGGCTTAAACTTCCAGATCACAATCAATCATTGGAGGAAGTCAGGACATCATCTCAGTTGTTGGGGCTATAGGCATAAGCCATTTTTTTATGGCTTAATCTTTGTAGTTTTGGTCCTAATGCACAGTTTCTATTGATTGCTGAATGTTTCCTGGCCCTTAGGATGTCTCTTTCCCAAATGAACAAAAAACCAAGGGACACTAGTGCTTTTCCAACACTAACAAGCTGCCTGCTGTGATGTACTTGCTTCCCTGGAGCCTTCTGTAAATTTATCTTTAGGGGATGGTATGCCCTAATGTCTTGCCTCACTATGAAGCCATATCATTCTCTCAGATTCTTGTTTCAATAAAAATTAAATTATTTTAGCCTGGGTTATTTCTAAAAAGTTGTAAAGTACTAAGAAAGAACAATAAAATGTTAACTATTCTACAAAGGAGTAACATCAATTTGAAGGCAAAGTTGGAAATATTCTATTTCACCAACACATCAAAGCATCATTCTCACAATTTAACACTAAAATGACTTAGAAATTGCTTCTCATAAAGTTATAGGGCAATATCATATTTGTGGAATGGAAGTAGAAGAACTGAAACAAACATAGTGTTAAATTCCTGGAGGAAATTATTATAATCTGATGACATCTGTGAAATTTTCAAATTCAAGTAATCTGTAAATCCATTACTATATTTAAGATGTTGATAAAGTGGGTAGAAAACTTACCAAACTATTAAAACCCTGGTATTAAATTGTTAAGTCAGCTTTGTATTAAGCATTTGTTTTTTTATTCAATAGAAACTAGAAATTGTTTCATAGTTTCTGTTATTGCTTTGTGTCACTTCTGTACACATTGTACAGAAAGATGTGTGTGTGTCAAATATTTCTTATCTTGTTCCTTTAAAAAGACATGAGTATGCATACATCCCATTCACAAGAATGCAAATTTACCTTCCCAATTCAAATACCTGTATCTGCATCAGACAACTGTCTAATGAGATTTCTCCAGAGCTGTCTTCTGTTGTCAGAAATCTCTATGAATAACACGGCTTATGTAATATGCTTATTCCTTCTTGTGGTTCATACTATAGGACATGACAAATACTCCAGCTGGAAATCTAGGAACTCTGAATTCTCTCATCTTTTACAATTGGACATTAATTTTTTGTAGGCTTCAACCTTTTCCAAACCTACTTTGTTGGCTTATACCTCCCTTCCAACCTACCTACACTAGATAGGAGAGAAAAGAGGTTAATGGGAACAGAAGAACTACATTTTTGGATTCAGTTCTTGGGAACAATTGCCCTGGTGTAGTTGGCAGGATCTCAGCAGACCAACACTTCAACTAAAATTGCTGCTGGAACTTGGAACAGCAGCCAGAACCCGGAGCCCCAAAGCGTTCTCAGGAGTGGTCCTCTCTAGGAGCGTCTTGAAGTGGAGCTATGGACTGCCATACAATACCAAGACACACACCAAGACACAAGAAAACAAAACAAAACAAAAATCCCATCCTCTCCCTATATATTCTCTCAGTGTCTGCACTAAGATGTGTTTCACCTGCTAAAATCCAAGGCCCACATAAGGTGATTCATCTTCTAGTGGATAAATATCACCTGTTCTCTCTCACACAAGTCTGTTCCCCATCCCACACTTAAGATCAAAACAAAAACATATTCATATACATTACATATCCCACATTTGGGATCAAACAAACCCATGTTTACATCCACTACAATTGACGTATTCCATCTGGCCATCATAGCAAATATTATGCACCAAGTGGCTTAATTAACAGAAATGCATTTTCTCACACGCCATAGGATTGGCAGATCAAAGATCAGGATGCACTCTGACTCCATTCCCATGGTAACTTTCATTCTAGCTGCAAATAACAGCTTCTTGCTGTGTCCTCATGCCATGCAGTGGCCAGGTTCACAAGGCAGGGAGCCAGAGTGAGTGAACAAGGTCTCTTTCACCTCATATAAGATCACCAGACCAAAAGTTTATGCTCTATCCTATCACTAACTATGCCTCTATACTCTCTTCACACATTCTGTGTTTATAGAGTCAAGATATGAGTTAGGACTTCCACATAGGGATTTAGTAGAGTAGTATTCAGTCAACTGTCACATGCACTCTGTATACTCTGTATGTTTTCTCCTTCTATGACGGTTTCTACTCTGTATGTTTTCTCTTTCTATGATCGTTTCTGCAATTTATGCCCTTATAAGTCAGCATTTACACTTTGGTAGCTCTTGTTAACTGCCTCCTTCTGATACCTTAGATCAAGACACTAAATACCTTTAATCAATATTGATCTAAACTATAACCCAGGCGATGTTTATTCTCAGCAAATGCAGTATGATACATCCTGCCTTTGGAGACAATGAGGGATTAATAATGTGCAGACTACGGACTAAGAGTTTCTGATATTAGCCCTACAACTTATTACCTTTGAAGCCTTGACAAGTTAATTACTTCACCTCTGCAAGTCTTGGTTCACCACTCCATAAAATAAAAATCATGACTATGTCTGCTTCATAAGGTTAATATGAGGATTAAATGAGATAATAGATGGAAGGCACTTCAAACAGTGCTGCTCATAGAAGCATCTGAGATGGTTGGCTGTTATTATTATCCAATAACAGATGATGTGAGTCTCCTCAGCTTTCAGGATGAACTGAAATTTCTTCCCTCTCATATGGTAGGGCCTTTGCAGTATGTTTTTGAAACACACTTTCAAATTATTTTTCTCCCTGCACATTTGTAGCTTTTTTTTCAATGAATTACACTGGCCAATTTATACACTTCTTGAATTTGTCTGGTCTCTAGTCCGAAAGACAAACTCTAACTCCCATAAAGTACCCCATCCCCTTTTCTCTAGCAGATGGCATTTATCTAATTGTCATTCAAGTCTCTCTATTCAGGAGTCTTCTTGTTCAGCAAATGGTGACTTCATTATTTTATTCAGGACAAGTTTGCCTCTTCTCACCAGGACTATGATGGCAGTTGTAATTATCTTTATCTGTTTGCTAATTCTACTGCATGGTAGGTACTTTTCATATAATTTATCTGTATTTATTTCTAAATTGTGTTCTATATGAGGATTACATAATACCCTACATTGCTCCTTTTATTTAATTTTCTTCACTTATTTTTTAAGCACTGGATCTTAGTAAAAGGAACATCTAAGGAAATAACCCTAAATCCTAAATTAATCCCCAATTCTTAATACTTATGTCCTCATCTTTATAAGAATGTAATAGAAGGAACTGCTACCCTTGAATTGCTTTGAGGTTGCAGCTGTATTTTATTATTTGCAGGTAGATATTAAATAAGTTCCAGGTGAAGCAGAAAGTCCCTAAGGAAAGCTGGTATAATCTGAGTCAGCTAAAAATAACTGAGCATTTGTTGGGTGTTCAATATAGGATCAAAGTGGAGAGTGGAGAGAAGTGACCTCCAATCGAACAGATCTTACACTGCTGTTTGTCAACAGTAAATTACATCTGATTTTAAACAAGAGAAGGAAAAACTGCTGGCGACCTGTGAATGTGCTTCATAGAGGAATCAATACAAAGGAGAATAGCCTTTTTAGCTCTTTCCAAGTTCTTGGACTTGCTGGATCAAATTGGCAGTAGTTTTTGGTCATTCTCAATTAAGAGCACTCTCCCCTTAGGCCACAGAGTGTATAGTCCTCGAGGTGAGGGCGGGATAGCAGCTCAAATAACATATGAGGAGTTTTTGAGGCTGAAACTTGCTTTGATTAAAGAAGAAAATGACTTGTATTTCCACCTTCTGTAACCAGAAGTAGGAACTAAGAATCGTGTGCTGTGAAAAGAGGACACAGAGGGTCAAATATACAAACTAGAGCAATCTCAAGAAGAGGAGACAATAAACTTTAAACTTTTAACTAAAATTTGTGAAACCTTTTTTGGAGTGCTGTTTGTGTGTGTACGTAACCATGATATGATAATTATAACAAAGTAATATCTTTCTATAGTAAGGTAATATTTTTTCAGTATAATTTAACATATGATTAAAAAGTTAGTCTTAAAGTTGATGATAGGCCTGGGAGATGACACAGTGGCTAAGGATGCTTGTCACCAGTCCTGATCCCTTTAGTATATTCTCTGGAATCCACATGGTGTATAATGAAAGAACCTTGTCCTACAAGTTGTTCACTGACATCCACACTCGCATCATGGCACACTCATAACCACAGAGAGGTAAATAAATATGAGCACAGTTAAATATTTTAATGTACTTCTGAAGAATTGGTGTTTTAAATGATATGTGACTGCAGCTACCAAGCTAATTCACTGTTTCAATCTGGAGCAAAGGAGTATGGTAGTAGGAGAAAAACAAAACAAAACAAAAAAACCAAAAACAACACCCCACAAAAACAAAACAAAACAACAAACAAACAAAACTCAAGGAGGAAACCAAATATGGATGGAAAAACAAAGAGGAGAAAAGAAAACAAAAGAAATGCATTTTTTATAAGGTAGCAGCATAGCATAAGGAATAAGATAGACACATTTTGATGGAAATTATGATAGCCATATACAGATTCTGTTGACCCTGATTCTTTTGGAGTAAATAATTTAAAAATAGTAACTACTCAATAAATATTTGCAACTACCTATAGAATAGTACCCATATGTTGACACTCTTGATTTCTAGGGCAACAACATACATAACTTATGCCTTCTGGTTCTGACTTCACATGGCAGCACTTTATGACAATATGTGGTGAACATCAGTTTTTGGAAACACCTCCTACAGTTCATTTGAGGCACTGTATTCAGAGGCTCTCATGAAATTCATTTGTTATTTTGAACTTTTGGTAATGGTGCCTTCCTTAGCCAACCTAATTTATTATTTCAGATAAGGATGAACTGAAACACAGAAATAAAATGTGTGTCTTTTCAAATATGAAAAGAAAAAGATAATTTCAGAATTTAGGTTCTTATTATTAGAAATATTGCCCAGATATCTAAATCACAAGTAGTTACATAAAAAAAATGGATGCTTATAAAATACATGTATATCTTTTTTTAAATGTATAATTGATGACTTCTCTATAGAAGGGACTTTGGCCCCTACATTAATTGGTTTATAAAGCAGACACTAATCCTATTTGATACCAATTAATAAGTGAAAACATGTATTAGTAAATGGATTCCTTTAATATTTATTAAAATGATTATGAGTATATATCTAATACTAAGTATAAAAAGAAACTTACATGAAAGTAGTTATGAAAATCACATGTTTTGAACAATAGTTGAAACCTGAAGGAAAAGTAGTGTCAATTACTACTCGTGGGGTCCTGAGTAGAGGGACCCAGACAGAGAGGACACTGCATGTGAGTACTGAACACTTAGTAAGAATAATATATAACAACTGAGGTATTGGTATCAGAACAGTTAAGGCTTTTTCTGGAATGACTGTGACGGCTTGTGGAGGGTGTAATGGGTAGGGGTAGTTCATGTGTTGTGGTGTCCACCTCTAATTCCAGAACTATAATTCTGGAGACAGAAGAGTGAGAAGTTTTTTTAAAAATAAAATGTAACTCCTTTGTTAGATTTATGCTACAGAAAAATACATATGTATCTGTATACTTTATGAAGTTGGGGAAAGAACTGTAAAATGAGAAAAAGTATGTCTCTCTGTATTTCATATTATGGTTCATGAATCAGTGATGTGACCATCAGCGGTAACATTTTTTTCCATAGCCCTTTAAAATATAAAGGTGAGAGTTGAGATGCAAGATTCATGTGGTGAATTGTTGACAACAGGACAGTCTGGTCTGGAAATGAGAGTCTGTTGAGCCATGGGAGCTATAAAAATCAAAATCTCCAAGGTACACAATTTTAGAAAAAGCACATTATAAATTAAGAAAATCTCATGTTGGTTCATAAGCTTGTTATTACAATTAAGATCATTTTTAAAATTTTTATTATTAATTTATTCTTGTTACATCTCAATGGTTATCCCATCCCTTGTATCCTCCCATTCTTCCCTCCCTCCCATTTTCCCCTTATTCCCCTCCCATATGACTGTTCCTGAGGGGGATTTCCTCCCCCTGTATATGCTCATAGGGTATCAAGTCTCTTCTTGGTAGCCTGGTATCCTTCCTCTGAGTGCCACCAGGTCTCCCCCTCCAGGGGACATGGTCAAATGTGAGGCACCAGAGTATGTGAGAAAGTCATATCCCACTCTCCACTCAAATGTGGAGAATGTTCTGACCATTGGCTAGATCTGGGTAGGGGTTTAAAGTTTACCCCCTGTATTGTCCTTGTGAGCTACAGGATTTCTGAAGATGACTTGAGAGTGGACTTTCCAAGATGTGTTTTGTAAGCTAAGAAATGTCTTGTAATGATATAAGCAGTTCTGAATTGATTGCATTTAATCAGGTTCTAAATAACTAGATGAGGGAAACATTTCTTGGGCCATCTGCCTTATTTGATGTTTCCGCAACCAAACTAAAATTGATACCTGAGTTTTTAATATACAGTTAGAGTTAACATTTCCATTATGCTCCATTATAGCTGTTTTTACTTCATTATAAATGTAAAAGCTGTCTTTTACACACTGTGCTGAACATTTCAGCATATCTACTGTAGCTTTCTATATTTTCATGCATCCTGGATACTACTTCAAATGCAGAGATGTAACACATGACAAACACACGAACAGATGAGACTATACTTAATACAACAGCAGGAATTAAAATATTGAGGGCATTATAATCTGGGTAGTTATTAGAAATAAATATGGCAATGTCTATTTAGTCACCAGTAAATAATAGTGTATTTTGCAGTGTGCTGCAATGACCTATGTAAAAGATGGAGCTAGTAAAAGACTCAACTTCAAATATGAAAAGCAACTTGTGCTGGAATTAAATTTTATAGATGGGGGAAATAGGTCAAAGGCTCATGTTTTTCTAATTTGTCTCATCCATCTTTTAGGTAAATGTGCTTTCATTAACTATATTCAAGCCATTGAGTAATTCACACTGTGATTAACACAAATGCAGCAGTTATCTCCTTGCAAATTCAGTCCTCTGGAAAATGATGAAAGATGGAGGGGCTATTTGAAAATGCTAACAGCTGACCTATTACAAGCCTGGATGGGGAAAAAAGCAATGCTAGGAGTGCTACAACAAAACAAACTCATAAAAGCAGAAAATGGGAGCACAAGGCATTCACCTTTACAGCAGCTGCCTGGTGCAGATGAATCAAAGCCTGCCAGTCATAAACAGATCTGGTCAATGTCAATTTTCCCCAGGCATCTGGTATTGTCACTAGGGATTTGACTGAAGATTACCCATCAGTTAGTGCAGATTTGTTTTTTAATTGGCCCTCAGTGCACCTGCTACATTTTTCTTGTTCTTAGTCCCAAAAGCATTTTCTGAGAGAAAGCAGCTTCCTATCAGAGGAATACACTCTTGAAGTACATTAATAAGGACATTGGTAAGAACAATTAGGTTTTAAACACAAGAGTGTATGGTGCTTTTTTTTTTCATTTAAGGGAAAGATCTGAAGCTTGTCTTTAGTGAATTCGTTGGAAGCAGCCAAAGCATGTGCAGGATTATAAGCGTAGGATTGAAAATGATCATTTTCCCAATATTTTTTTTAATTCAGGTATTCAGGTAGTCAAAGATGAAATGCTGGAAAGAAATATGAACAGGTGGGTAGAGTATCTGGAGGGCAACACCACTCATCAGTTGACAGAACAGTGAGACAAATCACAGGACGATCAGCAGGTAGGTGAGGAGGCAGCAGGCATGATGATGTGCTACCTGATAGTCAACATTAATTACAACCGTTAGAATGCTGGTGGTGCTTCCCATTTAAGGAAAAGAAAGCTGAGGCTCGGCATTGTGCAACACTTCATTGTCGCATATTCTTGCAATTGCTTTATGATATCACAATATTTTTAAGTTATTATTTTTTATTATTTAATTAATTTATCCAGATTACAACTCAATTGTTATCCTATCACTTGTATCCTCCCGTTCCTCCCTCCCTCCCACTTTCACCCTACTCCTTTCCCCTAGGTCTAAGACCAACGGCAACCTCCTCCCTCACTATATGGTCATCATTTTAATTATAATTTAATGGGTAGTATTAATAAATCACCTTTTGATTTCCCGTAGTTATAAAAGAATATTAATGTATAACAAAAAGATATTAGGTAATTTGGAAAATACAGTAGTTTCAATTTTGTTGATTTTTTATTTGGCTATAGATATTGGTCCTATAACACATCAGCATTGAAACTTTGAACCAGTTATAACATTAAACATGTATAAAGATACTGAAAACAACACTTTGTCCCTTTTTTTTTTTTTTTTTTTTTTTTTAGGAAAAGCAACTGCTTTAATGAATTAGACAAAATTTCACATAAAATCAGAAACCTATGATCCATCCCTTCTCCAATCACTAGCAAATAGAAGATTCAGTCATCACAAGCCATGTGCAATTAGGACCCAGCTCAAAGGCAGTGCAGGTCTGGGGTCCTGCCTCATATATTAATGGCCGTGTGTCTGAGTGTGGGTTTGTGCACACGAGTGCAGTGTCTGTTGAAGCCAGAAAATGTATCAGGTCCCTGAAGATGGAATTATAGGTGTTTGTGAGAGTACTTAGCATTGTTAAGTACCAAATCATCTATTTATACAGAGAAGTGCCTATAATCTCTGAGATAAACTCTCTTTGATACAGAAAACAAAACATTGATAGGTCCTTTCCAAGTAATGCAATATTTTTGAAGAAAGTTTCCTATCCAAAAACTTCATTAGAATTTTATCAGTATGAAATGCAGCCACTTGGATTTGATGGAAAATTGATTTTCAGAATGAATGATTCATATATTTCTTTATGATATTATATTTCAGGTTTGTAAAAATATACCATTATTAAAATATTTTTGTCTGTTACATAAAATGAAGTATGAGCCTCAGCTTCACTCTCTCATCCCTATCTATCTTCTATCTGTCTGTCTATCATCTGTCTGTCTGTCTATCTATCTATCTGTCTGTCTATCTATCTATCATCTGTCTATCTATTATCTATCTATCATCTATCTATCTATCTATCTATCTATCTATCTATCTATCTATCTATCTATCTATCTATCATCTGTCTGTCTATTATCTATCTATCTATCTATCTATCTATCTATCTATCTATCTATCATCTGTCTACCTTTCATCTATCTCTATTTCTCCTCTTGCCTCTACACTCTAGTCACAATTAACTTCTGCATTATTAAATAAAACAATGCATCAGATGTTATGTATTACAGCTTCATCTTTTTTCTATGTTGAAAATTATAACACCTGAAGTATAGATGCTCACAAATGGCAGTTTGGTCTCTTTAAGGACTGTTACATTAACTGTTTGCTTTTTATGATCTAGTGTTTTATCTCTGCATTTATTGTTCTCCTAGTATTCATTATCATGATTAAATTATGATATCACAATGACTTATACATAACAGTTTTTAAGAGGAAAGGGGGACAAATATTTTGGGGAAAGGCTGAGTTATTCAATAAACGCAATACTAAAATTTTGGAGCAGAATATTGTCCATGTGCCTCATACGGATTTTAATAATTACCAATCTTTTTTTAAATCCTGGCTTGGATCCCAGACTTTAATTACTACCCTGTTTCAACTTGTCCTGAATTTTGCTTCAGAGACATATCTCTGCTGAGGTTTTTATGCCTCAGAGTATACCAGCCAACTTGGCATGATCAGGCGTTGTGTGTGCCACTAATGTCTCCACGTTTTCTACAAAACTCCTCTCTTCTCATGTCTGTTTGAAGACCAACTGCTTTAAAAGTCTCCTCCTGCAATTATCTTATTGCACTAAGAAGCTTCATTTATGTGCTGCTTAAAGTTAACCTCCTCTCCTATGCATCTCTTGTTGCCAATATTAACTAAAATAATTTCTGGGCATTGTAAGTTGCTCAAGCAACACAAGGGTTTTCAAAGTTCCATGAGAGAAACTGTTACAAGATGGGAGTCTATTAAATGAAGGGTCATAAGATCTTAGGAAAATATAATTTCTATTTTTGGTGGAATAAATCTGTTTGGAAATCTTAAAAGAATTTAAAAAACTACCAGCATTAGGTATAAAAATCTCAATTTCATCAATCACAAAAATCTTATTTTCTTATTGTCCAATAATAAATTCACTGAATTATGATATAGTTTATGTGAACCATTTCAATATTCACATCAAATGTATAAGAAATGAATGTTATGACTGGAAAAGAGAACCTTTAACCATTAACACATACCAATGATTTTAGAAGCATTGTATCATTTACTGCACATCATTAATCCCAGCACTTGGAAGATGGAGAAAGGAGGACCTCTGACTTTGAGGCCAGCTTGGTCTACAGAGTGCATTCCGGAGCAGCCATGGCTACACACAAAACTCTGTCTAGAAAAAGGAAAAATGAAAATGAAAAAAATAAAAGTATAAAGTTACCTTGGTCATAGTGTCTCTGCATAGCAGTAGAACTGTAACCAAGATGGTAAGCTTTCTGTGAGCTAACTATGAACATGCCTACCTTACATATATGTCTTTAAATGAGTGGAAGGAATGTATAAGGTTCAGCAAGGTGTTACTTATTCTGCACAATGGAGCTGAGGTTTTAACCAAGTCTTCTGTATTCAGAGATGCTTCTTTAAGACCTGATGCCTCTATTTCATGACTGCCTCAGTTGTGTGAAACACTTTATCTAATTCTTTTTTTTTCATATTTTAAAGATTTATTTCTGTTGTTTTTATTTTTTATTTTTTTTAATTTTTTCTCCTTTATTAATTTATTCTTGTTACATCTCAATGGTTATCCCATCCCTTGTATCCTCCCATTCTTCCCTCCCTCCTATTTTCCCCTTATTCCCCTCCCCTATGACTTTTCCTGAGGGGGAAGCATGGGAGAAAGGCAAAATAGAAGGATCCAGAGGGTCCTAGAAACCTACAAGTAGAACATTATGATAGGTAGATTTGGGCCCAGGGGTCCTGCTCAAACTAAGGCACCAGCCAAGGACAATAGAGGCGGTAAACCTTAAACCCCTACCCAGATCTAGCCAATGGACAGAACACTCTCCACAGTAGAGTGGAGAGTGGGATATGACTTTCTCATGTACTCTGGTGCTTCACCTTTGACCATGTCCCCTGGAGGGGGAGACCTGGTGGCATTCAGAGGAAGGACAGCAGGTTACCAAGAAGAGACTTGATACCCTTTATCTAATTCTTATTACTCCCTTGCTTGTAC
The DNA here is from genome assembly GCF_964271855.1 of Acomys minous. Taxonomy (NCBI): domain Eukaryota; kingdom Metazoa; phylum Chordata; class Mammalia; order Rodentia; family Muridae; genus Acomys; species Acomys minous. The sequence goes on from NC_140483.1 coordinate 43,557,265, forward strand.
AGAATGTGCTTGCCTTGCTTCTACTTCAGTACTGACAATCTCCTGTTGACTTGAGCACCCAACAATCATAGCTCATGGGTTTGGGAACATGTACATGTCTTTTCCCTATTCCTTTTGGGAGACTTTGCATAAATACTTGCACATGCACACAAAACACACACACACACACACACACACACACACACACACACACACACACACTTAATTTTGAACTGCTTCCCTAGTGACCAGTTAGTTTTAGGAGTCCTTCAGCAGATCACTGACTGAAGTCATGGTTGATTTGAGTGTTCAAACAGTATTGAGTTAGTAAATCTGAAGCCTACAAACATAAACTCCCACTGTGCTTTGTATTGCCAAAAGTTGTCTAAGAAATTTTTACTCCAAGCATTTCACATTTTAAATAGGAGGATAAGCTCAGATACAAAATTCTTTTGACAGGATGATAGATTGACACTCTTGCCTTAGATATAAGAAAAATCTGTGCTGCCATATTCTGATGGAGTAGTGAACAACTCTGCAAAGCTGAATAATAAGTCACCCATGTATGTTACATAGATTTTTTTGATACAGGAGGTTTTGATTACATGAAGCTACAGATAATGAATATTAATTCTTCACACATAGAAACCCAGTTAAAAAAACTCTGAAATGAAGATTAAAAACTTAAAAGGAAATGGATTCAAAGGTGATTATTTTTTCTTTTTTGGTTTTTTGAGACAAGGTTTCTCTGTGTAGCCTTGGCTATCCTGGACTCACTTGCAGATCAGGCTGGCCTCAAATTCACAACAGTCCACCTGCCTCTGCCTCCTGAGTGCTGGGATTAAAGGCATGTGCCACCACACCTGGCCAAAAGTGATTATTAAAAGAGACAAAATACAAGAATTATATCTATCTGTGTTTTTATTTCCTACATATTCAAACTGAATCAAAGCTCAAACAGAATCAAAGTCTAGTATATGTAGTGATCTTGTATAACTGGGCATGGGGCGATATTTACAAATAGTTTCTGATTGATTACTTAAATTGTTATATATTCACACTTTTAAAAACCCCTTTAAACCTGTATCATCTTTTTAACCATGAATGGAGCTCTGGAGTAGAACTATTGCCCAATAGGAATAACACACTCTGTCCAAACACAGTGCAGCAATAATAATATGAATGCAAATATATCTATATCCATGCATGCACACATATATGGATTTCTAAATCCCTCTGATACATAGCATTAGCATAAATCCTTTTTTACCCTAGGCTTCCAAGTTGGTATTTTCTTAAGTTAATATCATTCACTTTCGCTACGTCCAAGCTGTATAAAGCATGTATTCTGATGAAACTGTCTTTCTTATGATTCATAGAGCTTCTTATTAGTAGTATTCAAACAAGCTCATGGCCACTGATGAGAACGCATCGTTTTTCTGACTTCATTCTCATGATCTTATCACAGCTGACTTCCCTAAGCTTATGATGACCACTAATATGATTTCTGTGTCTTAGGAAACTATGTATCTTGAATATATCAATAAAAAAGACTAGAACTTATACCATTAAATTTTGGCTTCATTCATAGTGGCCCTGATGTTCATCCTTAGCACAACACGTGTCCTTATTTCATTTTTATAACTAAATTATATTCTGTTACCTAGGCAAAGCATAATTTGTAAATATATTTATTGATGGAAAATTAGTACGTTTCTGCTGTTTGCTTATTAAGAAGAGTGCCACTATGAATATACATGTAGAAGTATGTAACTATTTTAAAGTTTATTAAGGTGTCTATCTGGTGGTTTGGAAAAATCATTAAATCTTCTTTGACAGCAATTGTACCGCGTTACCTCTGTAGCAGCCATGCTTACATATTTTCATGTTTCAATAGCCTCGGCAGTCCGCACTTGTTATGACAGTCATCCTAGCTTGATGTCTTACTTTTCCTGTGTTCTGATATGTTTCTCTCCAAAGTACTAAAATGGCATGAAACACATTTATATGCATTGCCCACCATTTCTACACGTGATTTGAGGCAACTTGTAGTTCTTGGGCTGATTTTTAGAAGGTTGTTAATTTCTTTTGTTGGGGAATTGTGAGACTCATTTATCAATGCCGGATACATACCATTTACCTAATAAAAGCAAACACAACGCCCTGAATAGGTTTAGATTCCTTTCCAACACAGTTTTGTTACAAAATTCAATTCAAACTCAAAGCAAATGTTTATACTCAGATACAGCTGCACTACCTTTGTCTTTATTTCAGACATTCTCTGTTTATTTTATCGTAGCTTTTCTATGACTTGTCCTTGTTCTCCTCCATAGTCTTCCAGCATACCCTCAATTCCTATATAGAAATAAAGAGTCTGTAGCAAGCACTCTTAGGATAGAAATGTTCCCTCCTTGGTGTAAAATACAAGTGATTCTCCTCCACCATGGCACTTACCTTTATCATAACTTCATCACATAGCTGGGTTTGCATAAGTTCTCTTTATTATCTGCTGCATGCATTTTATTTTATGAAACCAAAAAGCAATAGAGCATAATGCCATCAAACTTTATTTAACAAATAAACAAAAAAATCCATTTTTAGTAAAGTTCTAAGGGGGGAAATGTTTTAGTTTTGGTTTTGATATATAGAAATGTATCATCGACATCTATAAGCCTGCCCTTATGTGCATGTATTCCCCAGCTGTTTTCTCTCCTTTCTGAAGACAGAATCTATACAATATAATCATGTCCCTGACTCAGCAATGTGGGATTTTAGTTTTATTAAAAAGGATCTGACTACTTATTCCACATGTCAACAAAATTATTTTTGCATGCAAAAAATCTCAATATTATGGAAGCCTTTTTTTCTGAGAATATAAATGAATATCACATTATTGGTAAATTTTAGGTGAAGTATTTGATGTCAATAAGATGACTATCTCTCATTAGTTCATTGGAAAATATCCAGGAAAGTGAACATATACAACTTTGTATTCCTTCCTCTTATCAAGATTATGCATAAGTTCTTTCCTACTTGATGAATTAGTTAACGTGTGAAAGTGCGAGTTTTTTTTTTTTTCTATAGAAGCCAAGCCTGTTATCCTTGCTCATATGCCTGGTAGAAGAGCAATATGTTGTACAAGCACCTTGTATTTGGAAGTCAGCTTTGCTTCCTCCCTAATGATTTCCTATCCATCTTTTTACTCTGTAAAAACTAGTCTTACAGAAAAACATTAGATATTCATGCAAAACTGTTAAATTAACACTTCATCATTTTATAGTGTACTAATGAAGAGCTCTGTTCGCTCATGCACTTTTGTTCACACTCCTGAAGTCTCATTACAGAATTAGTCTCAGACATATGGTTGGGTCTACAGGCACTTTCTTAGCACATGGCACTCTGTCTCCCTATGTTTAATTTCTCAAATATGCATTCACAATGTGGGAATATATGACAGCTTCATTTCATTTCTTTTTCTTTGTTCATTTCTCTTATCTTCAGCCCCCTGAACTCTCTTTCTCCCCCTTTCACAAGCCTGTGTGTAGAAAAATGTTGTTACAGTTTTCTGAAAAGTATTGTGGGGGTCAAAATGACATTATGATACTCTGTGTGTGTGCATGTGCATGTGTATATTTGTGTATGTGTGTTTGCGTGTGTGTGTGTGTGTGTAGGCATGCTGATGGAAACAGAACCCATGATTTCCAGTACGCTAAGTAAGCATTCTGTCATGGAATTACATTTCAGTCTTCTACATTCCAGAAACCTTAGTCTGCAGTGCTTGGTTACACTAAATCTGAGTTCATGGTATGGTAGAGCACCGTGGTGGTGGAATTTGTGACTAAGGTTACTCACCTCTGGATAGATTGCAGACAGAAGGTAGAACGTAGACTTGAGATGACGTATTCATAGGCACACACCCATCATTTACTTTACTAAGGCCAATCTACTACAGATTCCAAAACCTTCCCAAATAGTGTCGCCATGTAGGAACCTGGTGTTCAACCATAGACCTTTAGAAAATACTTCATAATTAATATATAACTTTTGTCCACAGACTTGAAATTTATATGAATGCTCCTCAGCTCATAAATATTTAGTTCACTTCCATAAGTCCCTGGATTTTAAAAGTGAAATATTCAAGTTTAAAACATAACTGAAATACAGAAAATATCAAAAAGCCCTCTTAGTTCCAAGTTCCAGTAAATCAAACATTAAACTATACCCATGAATCATTTTAAAACAAAAAGAAAGCCAAGTTGTGTGCATTCAAGTGAGAATTTCAGTTTCAAACATGAGTTATAAGAGAATAATAAGGAAGGTTAAATCCAGGAACAAGACTGATAGCCATCAGAGCAAACATTAAGTCCTTGTCTGCCATCCTGGCGATGTAGCTGTTTAATGTGAGTTCTCAACCAAATCTGTCCCTATGGCTTTGCTGTATGAAGCCCAGATTGCCTGAATCCCTGACAGGCTTTCTAACTGTCTACAGCTTTCTTTGACAGATATTGTTTGCAACTCCCTCCACGTCTCTTTGGCTTTACTTCTGTGTCTTTATGCTTTGCTATTATATATTGACTAGCCTCCCAGACCTTTCATTGAAATTTTGGTGGACACTTTAAAGACTGTATATGCCAAAGGCCATTCATCTCTTTGGGAATTGGTATCTTGCATCCTATACTTTGCATGAATCATTCCAAGGTCTGTACCAAGCTGAGTAGTAATCAAGTACCTTGGCCCATGGTTACCTGTATTTCTGAATACCTTTATAGTTGAAAAAAAATCACTAAATGTGTCTTAAGGAACATATTTTTCTATCAGCCTTCTGTTGACAAGCCATCCAAGAGACATTTCTTTGTCCGGTGAAAATCATTCAGAAATTTACTATTTAATTACCTCTACCCTTATTTTGGGGAGTCTAGATAGTACTTGAGATGCCCTCGAGGCGTTTTTTCTGTCTTACCAATGTAATCCCATTGGCTTATATTTGATAGTGTTAAACCCTTCAGAAACCAAAAGTTTTTAGAACGCATCTATGATTTTAAAGGTTTTTAACCTCTTGTCGTCATTCTTGAGTCTCACTATATATTGGCATTAATAACTAACGACAAACATACTGCATTTTGAGCTCTGGACCGCTTGGGATTTCATTAACCTAGTTACCTCATGTCACCTTTAAATCCATTTTCCTTCAAAGTCTTAAGGCCTGATCATAGTGCAGACATATTATTTATCAGAAGTGAGCATTCATAGCATTTAATTAATTTTCAATGGAGTTCTTTCTCTCATGTGTCACTCCACTAGCCAGACTTTATTTCCTGCATTTCTGTGAGCATCCTGTCCTCTCAGCTGCTGTTTGGATCCCCCACTAAACTCCAATTATATCACTCCAAGCTTTTTTTTTTTTTTTTTGTAGCCTGGTTCTTCAATCTGCTTCCAAGATTCCCCCATGAAAACCAGATCCAAAGTCAGATCAACCATACAAGGTCATTTTTACTTTTCATTTAAAAAAAATTATAAAACCCCAACATTGCTCAGAAGTTGTTCCACTTTTCCTGGAAATTCAGGATAAATTCTTAACTCTAATGCCTTGAGGAAAAAAACAAAAAACACTTCAAGTTGTTTTCCTTATTACATGCGTGGAGGTTGGAGGGGAACGCACGGTGTCAGTTCTTTCCTTCTCAGCTCACCGTCTTTGGCTTCATTGATTCTGGGTCCCTGTTATATGGAGCACTATGTGAGTAAGAGTGTGATGCAGTGGCTGTCTGCTTCGTGGGACACTAGAAGCAGAGTAAAGAAGGGACAGGGAACTAGTAATTACCTTCAGGGCAATGTCTCCAGTGATGCACGTTGCCAAACTAGGCTCCACAACTTGATATTTACAGAACCCCCAAAATAGTACTATGTGCTTGGCATCAACCCATGAGCCCATGTCTGATATTCAAACTATATACAATTACATTGCTAATATTTTATTACTATAACTAAAACATAATTCAGGTGTAGTTTACTAAAAGGAAATGTTGCTGTTTTCATGAAATCTCGTTTTGACAATGGCGCTCTTACATTTTTTTTCTATTACATTTATAGGGCTGATATTTATGTGTTTAATTTTGAATATGTACATGCACACACACACACACACACACACACACACACACACACACGCTACAGAATGTGAATGGATATGAGGATTACTATGGGGATTGGTTTTCTCTTTCTGTTTTGTAGGTACCAAGTGTTGGATCAAAAGATGCCTACACCCCATGTGGCAGTAATGGTGACATTGTCCCAAACAGAAAGACTTCCTTGTATTTATTGGATAAAAATGTGTAAAAGCAGTGTTCTGTTTTGGGAGGAGCACATCTCTGAAGGGGTTTCTGCTTACTAGGAACCTCCCATAATCTTACCTAAAAGTCGTATAGGTTGAGGGAAAGTATCTACTGAGTTTAAGGTCAATTCAAAGACACCTCCTGCCCCCATGAAGGGCTCTAGCAGAGCCAGTTTTGACAAAGATGGCACTTTCAAGCCTTGCCATTCTCTCTCTCTTATAAACCATAGATTACATTCCTAAATGTAGTCATCAATCTCTATTCCCCGATTTGAACATTTTCTTATATGAGACTTATTCCTGAAGCTGAATACCGAAGTCTAGCAATCTAAACCCTCTTTGGTTCATCTAATTAACTTGCCCAATCAAATCATACCACACATCCTAGCCCATTCTAACACAGACTCACTGTCCTGTTCTGCCCTTAAAAGTGACCCCTGAAACATCATTTGCCACTACTCTTCTGCTTGAGTCAAGAAAACAAGCTATTCTACTTTTCTTCCTTGCTTAATAAAGGTTCTCTTTGTGAAAATAGGTGTTTGGGTACGGTTTATAACTAACTGGGGCCTGAGAGGCAGCCATCCACTGTGTGGTGGGTCACCTTTACTCCTGCCTTATTGACATATAAAATCTTTTCCACGTTTTTTGCCCTTTTCCATTCCCAATGGGAGACATCCTTAGCAGTTGATTCCCCCAATAAACCTGCCTTTCTCTTGATGGAGGAGTCAGTTCATTGGTTTCACTGCAACTTTCCCTACACTAGGAATGATCCAATGTCCCTAATCTTCACAGAATGACCCTCTCACCTGTGGGAACGATGGAAAAATTTTGTATTCAAACTTCTATCTTATTTTCCCTTGGTACTATCTGAAATACTTAGACTTTCCAGGCTATTGCAGTCAGGTCATGTGACTGCATGATGGCCAATAAAATATGGTAAGAAAATGACACACTTTCTAGAAATGACTGTACATATCCTCTGAGAAAACTCTCACCTGTGACCATAACATTTACTAGCAAAGTTCACTGAATTGCAATTTAACAGTTTGAGGATATAAACGAATGCTTGAAACAAAGTCCCCACTAACCATATTAGACACTTCCCCAAGAATCAATGAAGGGCACATTAACTCTCTGATGCTTCTCATTTACTTTACAGAAACATAGCTTTCCTTTTCTAACGCAATAATCAATACCATTCTGCTTGTCTATTAAAGTAGCAGTTGTAGCTTTGATGGGAGATGGGGGGGTCATGTTATGTTTAATTAGCAAAACTTGCTTTAATTGACTTGATACTTCCAAATTAAAACTTACTTCTTATTCTCTTGTTATAACACTCATTCTTCAATAATTTATATACCTGACAGGTCCTATCTAGATGAGTAAAAATATTACTGAAGATTATATAATACACAGCCTTTTTAGCCTCTATGGAATTTTAAATCTGTGCAATCAAGTACTTTTTTTTTTTCTGTAGATAAGACTTTGTACTTTTTAAAGGTACAAATAACAGCTGAAAATATTTTTTAAACCTAGACTCTTAAAAAGATTAAAAGCACATAAATTGATAAAAATAAAAGCTATAATCTAAATTCTGGAATTATCTCATTTGGGTTGAAATTTTATTTTTAGAGTTAGTATTAAACTTCCAACTCACATGCAAAAATATATGGGATTGTTAACACGCCATATAAATACATGACCCAATATTATCCAGTAATATTATATATATATATATATATATATATATATATATATATATATATATATATATATGACCAAGGTTTCTTCTCAAGAAAATTGTGTTTCTGAAGGCATAAAATAAAGTTTATGGGATTTAATTAAAGCGGTCTATGGTCTTGGAAGGAAAACACAACTACATTGATGCTTATGCCGATGCTTTGAAAACATTCTACTTGCCTAAGCAGTCCTGTAGTCTATCACGGGTCCTTCTGGAAATACTCTCCATTTTACTGCAATAAAGAAATACTGTAAAGTGCTAATAAATCGAAAGAATTTCTTTGGTTTTTCTTTTTTAATATATTTTATTAATTTATTCATATTACATCTCAATTGTTATCCCATTCCTTGTATCCTCCCATTCCTTCCTCCCTCCCATTTTCCTCTTACTCCCTTCCCCTATGACTGTGACTGAGGGGGACTTCCTCCCTCTGTATATACTCATAGGGCATCAAGTCTCTTCTTGGTAGCCTGCTGTCCTTCCTCTGAGTGCTACCACACAGTTTCTCTATGTTATCTGGGCCATCTTGGACTCACTTTGTAGACCTTGCTCACCTCGAACTCATGGCGAACTGCCTGCCTCTGCCTCCTGAGTGCTGGGATTAAAGCACAGGCCACCATGCCCAGCTCAAAAGAATTTTTTAAGACAGTGTCATAGTATATTATCACAGTTGGACTGAATCTCTCTTTGTCAACCAGGATCGCCTGGAATTCACGACATTTCTCCTTTTTCATCACCATGAAAATTCCTGGTTTCCAGGAGTTCTTCTGAACCCATAGTTTGTATCTGAAGATCTGAAGTATTTCTGTTTGGTAAGCTTCTCAGAATGATATAAGCTATTTACCATGCTTTAAGTATTTAACCAGCCTTTATTCTATTACTTTAAGAATGTAAATGTAAAGCGCACGCCTTTAATCCCAGCACTCGGGAGGCAGAGGTGGGCGGATCGCTGTGAGTTCGAGGCCAGCTTGGTCTACAAAGTGAGTCCAGGACAGCCAAGACTAACACAGAGAGACCCTGTCTCAAAAAAACAAAAAACAAAAAACAAAAACAAAAAACAAAAAGAATGGAAATGTAATTATGGAAATGTGATGAAGAACAGTATCTCAATGAAAGTTCTGTAGACCTCTCAGTGATTGTCTCAAATTACTTATTTTGATATTCTTTCTTAAATGTGACCAGAAACACTCTATTGTGTATAATAAAACAATATTTAGATGCAGATATGGTGAGATAGACAATGCGAACAATAAATAGGATGTCTAAAGCAATAAACAGTCATTAACACTGAAAATAACAAATATATTCAGTAAAGTAGTTAAAATTTAAAATTGCTTCTTTTCCAAAAGGTGATGACAAAAATTGAAAGTAAAATCACATTGTAATTAGCAGAAAGTAATTTTAGTATGTCAACTCACTATGTAGAAGCTGTGACTAATGAGCAATAACATGGCACTGATATCTATCTCTCTCATATAAAATGAGTAAAACACTATATGAGTTTTAATCATATTTTATAATTCATATATTAGAAATGGGAGTACTCTCTTTATATAATTCCCATGCCCCTCTTCCTCCCATACCTCCACTATGGTTCAAATCCACTGCTTGTTCTTTATTTATTATCTTTACACCCATATATATTATCAAAAACTCATTACAGGGTAAAGAGATAAATAAGCAATAAAGACTCACCACCAATCCTGATGAGTTCAGTTCAATAGCTAGAACTCACATGGTAGAAGAAAAGAAGTCTTCTGGCCTCCAAACATGCATGTAATGGTCAGTATGTGAGCTCACACACACACACGCACACACGCACTAGATAGATAGATAGATAAATAGATAGATAGATAGATAGATAGATAGATAGATAGGTGATAGGTATGTAAATGATATATATATATAGAAGTAATATTTATTTTAAAAGAAACTATCTTTTCCTGTGTTGCTTATAGAAGTTGGTTTTCTGTTTTGTTTTGTTTTGTTTTGTTTTACTCAGTCAGCTCATCTTATTGTAGATAAGAAGAGACATGTTAAAATATGCAGAATCCCAATTTCAATTCATACTAAATTTATATACTCATTTTCCATTACATATTAAGTAGTATCTAATCTCATCAACGTCCTTATTGTTTAAAGTGTTTTCCTTCGCTACATTTATTTACAACATAGATCTCCCATTTTTCTTTTGAATCATGACATCTAAATCACATTTATCAAATGTTAGTTCTTTAACACCTCTTTTTCTATTTTCATTTACCTTCTCCCCGTGACTTTATTTCCAATGTCCTTTCCACAAAAGCTCATTTATCATTTATTTCAGATTTCAACAATTGAAGATGCCTAAATAGGTCAGCCACACTCAATGAGGTAAATACTACCCCTTAGAGAAATATCACTCTGGTTTTCTTTCTAAAATACTCTGAAAATGTATATTCCAGGTAACATAAAACATAATTATCACATACCATTAAATGTTTTATTTCTTCTTCCACTAAGCCTATAAACCAAAGAAAGTATAGTTCTTTAGAACACAGGATGTATAAACAAACCATCTCTCTCTCTCTCTCTCTCTCTCTCTCTCTCTCTCTCTCTCTCTCTCTCTCTCCCTCTCTCTCTGTCTCTGTTTCTCTCTTTGACTCTCTCTCTCTCTTTTTGATCTTGGTGCTGTCAATTTTTGAATAGTCAACCTTTTAATTACAGTCTTTGGAGCTTTAATTTTATATAGTAGTGAATTTTCAGGCAATAAGTAGTAAAATGTTAGATCTCACTGAAGATATTGTAGGCCAATACACGCTGTGTTTGGTTCTTGCTACAAAGAAATGAGTACAGTGAGGAAAGCAATTTTGAGTCAAAGATAACAGAACATCAATATTAGTAGTTTTGCCAACTTATCATTATTGACAAGAGAATTCTGAAGTGAATATTAAGATTTCTTTAATCACAGTCTCATTGGCCCACCACTGTGAAATTTATGCTTGTAATAAAAACTATCACTAGAGCCCAGAAATAGTGATGCAAAGTCTAGGCAAGATCTTCAGGAGTGATGGGAATCTCAGGCTTCCTTTGGGTCCTCTCTTAAGGGGAGCAGGGGCTGTCCACGTGGACTCTGTTGCCTGCTTTTTGATCCCTTCTACCTGTCAGGACGGCCTTGTCAAGGTCACAGATGAAGCGGACAAACTCAGTCCTGATGCCACTTGATGACCTGGGATGTGTGGATAGGCAAGGCTCCCTTTTCTGAAGAGTAGAGGAGGGGGAATGGGGGAAGGAGGCTGAGACTGGGGGGGGGAGGGGGGAGAAGGGAGGTAGGGGGACACAAATGGGATGTAAAGTGAATATATAAATAATATTTTTGTTTACTTGCTTGCCTTTGGTTTTCTTTTTAAAAATTTTCTTCATTTTATTTTGTTTACTTTACATCACGATTGTAGCCCCCCTCCCTGGTCGCTTCCAGATCCTACCCTCCCTTCCTCATATCCTCTCCCTCCCTCAGAAAGGGAGCCCTCTTCCCCAAACCTCTGACCTCAGCCTATCAATTCTCATCCTTACGACCTGTCTCCTCTTCCTCTGTGGCCTGTCAAGGCTGCCCCGCCACGAGGATGTGATCAATGTGTGGTGGGGAGAATCCATATCTGAAGTAGTCCCTACTCCCCATATTGTGGTACCCACAAGGAGACTGTGATGGCTGTCTACTACATCTGAACGATTAAAAAACATATTCTGCAAGCGTACTCCTGCATTATCACTTGCATCCTCATAAATTTCGGAAAGGTCAGCAAGGATTTTGAGAATTTTTTTATCAGCAGAAATTATTCAAATTGAAATGAAACTAATGCCAATGAAAGATTAGAACCAAGAAATATTGGTTCTAAATGTACATCAACAGATATAGAGCCCTAAAAGACTCCAGTTCAAAGATTGAGACACCTTCCTTTCAGTTCCTGCGAACAAGTCTATTCAAAGAAAAGGGGGTGTGACGACAGCCTAATATGAAACAGATAAAGCTTTCCCCTTCAGCACAGATAGCAGGTAAATAACAGTGTATTCTCCTCAATCAATGAGATCAAACATCAACAAGAGACATCATTCATGGTACTGGCAACTTAGGTGATACAATCATGGTTATTGGAGGAGAATCAAGAACCACTAATTTACTTAATCAGAAAAATCTCTCTGGAGACACTCTATAAACACAGATAACTGCAGTCTTCACTGCTTCACAGGAAATTTCTCTATGCAACAGATTGGGATCCCAACAGGAAAACCATAAACAATCAAAATGCAGAGTTGTCTATCTAAGCCCCAATGGATTTTTTGAGCAGAATATTGCAGTGAATATTATCACTGTGGTGGTAAATTATCCATAAGAAAACTGAACAGAAAAAAAAAACCCAGTTTGCAGCTCTTCTCTGCCAAATAAGTTCCAAAATGTATTTGAGAAAGCAATGAAAACAATGTAAAAATCTCATCAAAGCACTGGATAAACATACTCATGTACATAAGGAAGTGGGAAATATAATGCATACATTCACAAAAACTGAACATAATGGCCAAGAGCTAAAAGACAATTAGCAAACAAAGACAATTATTATAATTCTAATCTTTATGAGAAAAAAATTTAAAAGAACTATTTTATCTAAAAACAAGTTGTTAAAATAATCTAAAGATTAAATTTTAAACTGACTATAGAGCCTGAAATATAAATTATAGATAGCAAACCAACTCAGAGTAAAATACACTAGATAGACTAGATACTGGCATAACCACTTCAGAGATAGATAGATAGTACCCAAAGCAATAGTAACTATATAAAAGTAAAGTGCAGCACATATCAACTCAAGTATATGTACACAGAAAAGATATATTATATGTAGCAATAGATTATGATATAATTGAATTCCATACATGTAAGAAAACGGGTCCCAAGGGAATATAAATATATAGACAAATGTTTGCACAAGTAATCATTAATTCATTTGAAATTCGAACAAAGCTTACAATCAGAATCCTAAAGAAAGCTACACCACAATTATAATGCTTTAAAAGAGACTTATTATAAAGAGGATAAACATAGTGCTATATATTGTGTACATAGTACAAGCATCAATCTACTCATTAAAACCAAAGAAAGCAAGAAATTATATAGCATTATTTTAATATGCTCTTAAAAATATAAATCTGTAATTCTAATCATACTTTTCTGGATATTATCTATATGTGCTACTACTATGCATCTTGGGTCTGGAAACTTGATGAGGAGCTGTGAGGCAATTAAAAAATGACAATGACACCAAAGAAAAGACAGGATAAACTCGTCCCCTGGATGAGGAGGCCTGGTGGCACTCAGAGGAAGGATAGCAGGCTACCAAGAAGAGACTTGATACCCTATGAGCATATACAGGGGGAGGAGGTCCCCCTCAGTCACAGTCATAGGGGAGGGGAGTAAGGGGAAAATGGGAGGGAGGGAGGAATGGGAGGATACAAGGGATGGGATAACAATTGAGATGTAATATGAATAAATTAATAAAATATATTTAAAAAAAGAAAAGAAAAGAAAAGACAGGACAGGTAAAGTGTACCACTCTGATGAAACCTCACCAACTAATTCCAAAGCCCTAATCAGTTTGTTTTGATGTACAGCAGGGTGTGGAAATTCTCTAAGTAGAAGGTCTCTGTATGCCAGCAATCTCACTCTATAACATATATACTCCTACAGGGTGAGGAGGCTGTAGCATCTAGGTTTTGACATACTGGCCATCCATTGGTAAACAGTAACACTTTAACCAGAGAAGGAATACTTTGCCAAGTTTCATCCTGACTCATACAGAAAGACTTTATTTTTTAAGACTTTTTAATACCTCAGAGAATTGAGGCCTTGAACCTCATGCCCATGTCAACAACAAACATTCACCCAACTTCACTCACAGATGCTTTCCCCCTCGCTATAGATAACTTACTGGAGTAAAGCAAAATCTTTTCCACTTTCCTTACCCCTACACTCATAGGAGTGTAGGAAGTGTAAAATATATCTTCTGAGTTAATGGCTGAGGTTTTCTTGTTATTTTGTAAATCAGACCATATTGACTCAAGTCTATAACCTATTACGTCCACATTTGGATTCTAGGTCCAGGTAGGAGGTTTTAATCATTATGTTTAGGAATTTATATTAACTTAAAATCCTTATGCAAGGGACACCTTAGCTACTTATTGGCCACATTGACACTCATAAAGTATGTTTCATATTGAGTATGGTCATGATGCTATACAGTATGATGTAAAGTTAAGAGGTCTATATGGCCGTTGTTCTTGGAATATATGCTATAACAATGAAGACACATAGCCATCAATGAGAAGAGGAATGATTACGCATATCAAAAATAAGATGCTATAAACAAAGCATAAGATACAATCTTGCTGATAAGAAAATATATTCAAAAATGAAAATAAGTTTTCTATGTTTATAAAGGCATAATATAGAGAAATCATGATTAAATTAAGATGCCACTTATATCAGGTAATGAGGCAAAAAATATTCCTTATAGAACTTCAGTAGAATATGACATATACGGTGAATGTCATATTTCTCTGAGGAGTGATATCACTTAAGAAATAATTGGTTCATCTCTTCCTTTTCAGCAGCTTAATACTAATTATGTGTTTAGTCTTATGTAATTATGCCAATGGAAAGAATGGGTTTAACATTAATAATAAAAATGGCAGAAAATGTATAACTTGCGCACATTAAAAATAGCTTAGAGATACTGGGAAGATAACAAAGTTCTTTTTTTTTTTCTAATCAAGCGTTTCTGATATCCTTATCCTCTTATTAAAACATGAATGCGTTGCACTAAATTTAGCTAGAGCAAAACCTTTTTAATTGGAGTGAAGCCATCTGAAAAATAGTTGGCAGGTGCTAGTGTACTGGTTAACAGAGAGAATGCTCATGGTGACATAGGTGTCAAAGCTGCTGCTGCAAGTGTCACCTTGTGAATAGAGTGGCATTGGCGCCAATTAGGAGGAAAACACCTACATAACAGTGAGGGCAGTGAAAATGAATATCAGCAGAAAGATGTAACATGAAATGTATTAGCAGAAGGTCAAGAGAGACAGTAAATAGTAGTTGCAGAACAGTGTCTAGAAAGGATAAGCAAACTATTTCATGTACAGTTACTATTGATCTTTTTTCATTAGCTTAGTACACTCTACTAGCAATGGTAGTTTAAGTAATAATAAAGTATCATATCCCTGCAGTTGAATTGATAATTCTGATGATAGTTCTTCAAACATGGCTTGATAGTTTAATCTTTTTTTTTTTGCTATATTGATAGCATAATCCTACCCTATATGATTTTTAAACCATTCGGAACACTTCCAAGATTAAAACACATGCACAGTATTTTCCCCTGTTGCTTTCTTTGACCACAGAAGAACAAGGCGTACCCTGAATCTTCACCTGCACCATTTCTTTTCATTTGGAAGCGCCAGTTTAAAAATGCATTTCATGTCTTCTCTAAATGGTAATTCTATTTTTATATCTCTTTTATATATGTTTCTTCACTTCAATTTATCACTGCATACTCTCCAAAGCAGGCCTAGGAGACTTTAGTGACAAATAAAAGATGGATACAGAAACAGAAGGAATATTAAACTTTCTATTTTCAAAGGTATTTCTAATTACCATCACTCGAGAGAAATCCATGGAGAACATACAGTATGCATTATGATTCCTTTTCATAGATGAAGATGTGAATGCTCAAGGCGGTGATGCTTTCTACAAAGAAGGCACACAAAGTTTTTTGCATTATATACACAAAGTTGATGGAATCCATGTGTGGCTCACTCTATGCTTTTTATTATTTGATTACTTGCTGTATGTATACAATCTGTTTTGATTAAATCTAGCCACCGCTCTCCACCCTCACTTCTTCTCCTATTCTCTTCACCACTTTTCCATCCAAACTTCATGTGCTCTTTATAAACAAAACAAAACAAGCACCATCTTGATGCTGCCTGTATGTGCAATGATGTAGAGCCATCTACATTAGCATAAGCAGCATCTCAAGGGCTGGGTTTTATTCATGGAACTTTATTTACCATCATTATGGCATGCCCTACTTTTATTTCTCAGCATTATAAATAACAAGTCTGGGAACTCTCGACACATCCCATTAATAAAAACATTGAGCTAATGTTGGCAACAAGACCCAGTTACTGTTGTATTTAGCAAAAATGTTGTTCATTATTATAACATTGCTGATCCCTGAACAAATGTGTATGTGTTGATGTAGACAAACATACATACACATATATATGTACATATGTATGCATGCATGTATGTATAACTACACATTTATATAATTAGAGTACTTCAAAAAGCCATATAAGTTTTATTCCATCAAGGCAGGACAATTATGTACTTCAACAACTCTCTTTGGCTCTGTTTTTCTTTTGTATCTGGTATAATTAAAATTTAATTGTGACAAATTTCCCTGCTAATTACTCATTTTTCAAAGTTCATCCAAAATGTAATGATTGTACATTAATGGTATCAGGAATTGGATAACAGCTAAATTGGATATGTCATTTCTAATACATCAAGAGAAATGTAAAATTTTTTGAAGAAATAAAACAAATAAAATTTTTATACTATTTGTATCTTCTTTTCTGTAAAATGTCTTTGTTAGAAGTAATAGATCTGTTTTAGGTGCACAGTAAAATTTCAAACACCCATCAATGAATTAAATCAAAGCCAAATGACCATATGGTTAAATTATTCACCACGGAATACTGCTTTTTAAAATTCTTTTTAGTTAGGCTATTTCAGTCCCGCGCCAATCCTCGTGCATTAAGATTGTCTGACACATTAGCATATTTTATAATTGAGCTGAGATATGATGTTACTATTAATTTATTTTTGAAATATTAACTTTCTTTTACATAAAGTACTGTGAATAAATGTCAGAAGTATTTATGACAACACACTGTTCTATCTGGTATGCCCTTGAAATTCCAAGCTACATTAACATGAAGATGACTATGCCTTTGAAGAAAGTTCTCTTTGGATCAAGGAAAATTGTACTTTGAATCTTTCTATGGTGCTGGTCAATGTGAGTAATTAAAAATGAGTAGAACAAGGATAACTAACTACTTCTAATGCCATATTGTTACTCTCACATATCTCTTATAAATATAAAATTATTCAGAAAACTTTACATCAAATAATGTTATTTGTTTTCTATACAACTATTAAACACTTATGTTATACAATAATATTTGGTATCTAATTATGCATAGTAACTCTGAGATCTATTTTTTCTATGTAACTTCACAATCTATTATTTTTATGTAAATATCATTTGTCACTAAAATTTAAATTATACATGCTAAGAAAATATTCTAAATACTATAAATTCTCTATATAATACTTTTTATATATTTAAAATGATAGTTTAATAAATTCTTTAAATACATTTGAAGGTGGCATAAATAATACCAGTCGTTTATCTATTTGCACTGAAAAATGTGATGCTTATAATATGTTAGGTACTACTAAAGTATCACTTACCAACATGAGATGTTATGCTTATTATGCACAAACCTGGAAACTTGACATAAAATTTATAATATTTAATAAGTTAGATTAAGTAACATATATCAAACATTGTAGCTTTATATAAAATTAGTCCATTAATGAGATTTTCCTGATTCTAATTTGAGTTCTGAGAGCAATGCTTTTTATAATTTAAGTGACTTACTATAATTTGGCACATAAATACACATATTCACTTAATTCTAGATAATGAATAAATAGATTACAAAGCAAAACAATATTTAAAAAAATAAACATTAAACATATTTTTTACATTTGCATTGTGAATCATCAGCAAGATTCCTGAGATGACGAAATGAAGGCAAAACAATATTTTTATGGTCTCTATACAATTTAAAATGTCTGTTTCTAATAATTATTGAACTAATGTCTCTGGAGTATATTTAAGTGCTTGATTGTTCTAGAGCATTTCCAGAAATGCCATGCTTTTTTCAAATCAATATTCCATTTTATCAGCTCCTCCAGTTATATATTAATTTTTACACTAATAAAAAACTGCTTATTAGATTATATTTCAGAGTGACAGAACAGCATGTAGACAGATGTACCGGTACATATGGTGACCTTGGAAAAATGGTGATTTTACTGTAGCTTTTCTCCTGTTTTTAGTACATTTTATTTTTCCAACTGCCCATGGGTTTTTCTAATCATCTTTCAAATGCTTATAAAACTAATCATTAACACATTTTGTGTAATTCTATTTAATTAGTTCGGTAAAAGTTACTTTACATTTAAATCATGTAGTTAATATACTAAGGATTTCCAGGAAGAAACAATTCAAAATATTTTTGTTGTGGTTTTGCTGTTTGTTTGTTTGTTTTTAAAAGGTGAATATACATTTTTTCCTAAAGATTTTATTTTATATGTTGACATATACATTTATATTATTACGCATAAATAAAAAAAATTACATACAGCAAGAAGAACCAAGAAACAATAAGGGATTAATCGAATGTTACATTCATGGTGTTTGGCTAATTGTATTTGCTTAAGAGAGTTGCTGTGTAAATGACTTCTTCCCTCCCTCTGACCTTAACTGAAGCATGTGCCACTTGCAAACCCTTAAGGCTAGGTCCAGAACTGCTGTACTCCAATGTCTTTTGCTTCTAGGCTGCATTTGCCTTGTCTGTTGGTACTTCTTATCTTTCCCATGCCCTTTCATCTCCATGTAGAGATGCCTATGACCATTTCCACATCCAAAAGCCTAGGTCAAGTTTGGTGGCTTCAAACCTGCCTTATTCAAGAGCTGTCTATGAGAATTGCAACACCCTTCTTTCTTCCATCCTTTTCTCAGTCTGCACTCAGAGGTTAATTTTCAGAGCTATGATTTGGGGTCACCTTTGCTTGAATCAGTGAAAGACCCCATTTACCAGCTTTACCTGGCCTAGCTGGAGTCACATGGTGCCTGCAGTGGCCCAATAAAAGGAGAGTCAGACGATGACATCAGACACAGACAATGAGGACCACTGCAGAGAACCACAACTAAACATGTTCAATGAATCATGTGTGATCCTGCACAAATGCATACATCTATAGCACAGTTCTGAAGGGACTCCATGGAAGATGAGAAAAAAAGATTGTAAGAACCAAAATACTAGGATGTCTCCTATTACCCTCTCATAGAATTGATACATGAACTGGACCTGAACAATGCTTTAACAATAGGCATGGTAAATTAAATGGAGAAAAATCTCCTTAGGTCAAATTCTGGAAGTAGGACCTACCAGCACCCCTGATAATTTCTGAGAGAGGGAAAGTCAGTTTTTCTTGAGATGAGCACCATAATTGGTAGTCCTGTACAAATTGTGAGTTCTGAAATTATATCCACAAAACAATAAAAAAAAATCTCAGCAGGCTCTAATCATGTATTGAAAATGGATATACCTATGCATGTGCACATATGTGTGTATGTTTGTAAATAAGTAATTTTGGAGGAAAAGGCTGTTAACTTGGGAGCAAGGATGAGTCAAGGAAGGAAATCAAGCCAGAGAACCTAGGAAGGGAAGGGATAAAAAGTACAGGAGGAAGCTGATGTGGTTATATAATAATTAAAAATATAAAATGACGCATAACAAAGAAGGGACACTGTCATTGATGATTTTCCATTGAGGTAACATCTATTGTGAGCATCTATAATATAAACTCTCTTAAAATGTTAGAAAGCACGGTACGTTATATGAATCAGCTCTCTCCCACTGGGAGAACGAGGGAACTGAGCTCTCATCCATGACCTCTGTTCATCATTATCTGTAGAATGGTCCATGGATATTAATTTGCAGTCATTATAAACCTCACTCCACGGAGGATCATCTTTTGTGGTTGACTTAAGTTATTGGGCATCAGTAATATACTGACAATTGTAAATTTGCAGAATAATATTAAAATTCATGAGAGTTAAACAGAATTGTCACCAATTTGTCAGTTCCATTCATATGACCATGTGCCATTATGTAGATTCTGCTGTTAGATTGCACCTTGTATTTAAAATCTATAAGTTATTAAAAACTGTCTTTTCATATGAAATATTAGATATGCTATGACTAACCACTCATTCTCAGTATTATAAAGACAGACTTCACATAATTTCATATGCCTGGTACCTGAAATATATTCAAAGATGAAAGTACTGATAGGCCATTTATTTTAATTGGTATATATTTTATATCATAGAGTTTTGAATTATTACTACTGTGTGTGACTCTCTTTCTCTGTGTGTATTTGTGTCTTTCTGTGTGCAAATGTGCACATTTCATAGCCCCTGTGTGGACCACAAAGGAAAACTTTTAAGAGTTTCTCTCTTTCATCAATGAAATCCTAGAATCAAACTCAGGTCACCAGGCCTTTATAACAAGGTATTGTACCAGACAAGCCATCACATTGTCTCTAGGTCATATAATTTAATCAATGTTTTGATAATGTCTTATCTATCTAAGACTTTCAGTTACATTATCCATAACTACAGATCCCTAAAAGTCATTCTTCCCTTGGCACTCTTCAGCCTTTCATGGTTATATATCTTCCTTTTTCTGACAGTAAATACTTCCTTCCCCCACTGAAGAATTCCTGTACATTACATAATGATCCTAACAACATGACTTTCAGTTTCCTGTTCACTTGGTTTTACATTTGCTACTTATTATTAAATTTTACTAAGTATTTGCCTCTAGTGTTTTCTGAGACATCTGGGTACACTAGTTGTCTGTTCTTTGGTAGTATGCAATACATTCATATTAGCATGTTTACTTCAGGGAGCTTTTTAGTCCTGTTTCTCGGTACTCATCCAAAGAAGTTTTATCATTTCACCTCTGTTGGAGGCCATGTATTTGTTCATGATCCAAATAGCAGTTCCACCTCTATATGACTTCCTCCTGGTGGTGTTCTGACTCTCTCTATCTCTCTGTCTCTCTGTCTCTGTCTCTCTGTCTCTGTCTCTGTCTCTGTCTCTGTCTCTGTCTCTCTCTCTGTCTCTCTCTCTCTCTCTCTCTCTCTCTCTCTCTCTCTCTCTCTCTCTCTCTCTGTGTGTGTGTGTGTGTGTGTGTGTATGGGTGTTTCTCGCTGTCCTTTTTTTCTTTCTTACACAAATAAAAACAGAGAGAATGAGATAGAACAGAGAATTATCTATATCTAATACTATTTCCTCAGTCATCACTTCCTTAACTGTTTTCTGTTGTCTGGGGAAACTTACCTAAGACACAGATTATACTGTGCTTTCTTTCTTTTCTCTTCTATTGCTCTAATACTCATATTTTCAGGATTTAGATTAAGTTTTGGTGCCAACCTTCCTCCTGTAGGAGAATTTATCCTATCATAAAAATCATTAAAAAAAATCTCTGTGGCATTCATACCAAGCTGTGAGGGGATTGTTAAAAATTTACAGCTGTAATTTAACACAAAATACAAATAAAATTTAATAATGATAAACCTGCTAAATCTTAGGCTTGAAAGACAACTTGTAGTAAGGAGAAACTAAAATAATTTCTGGTTAGGAGTAACTTTATTTCTGAAAGATGGGGCTATCATGCACTATCTGTAACTTAATTACAAATGGTCCTCTACTGCCTGTTCCAGGTGACAGAATCCACATCTTTGCTTCAAAAACTTGTTATGACCATCTTGTAAACATGTCTTTGTTTCAGGAGGCTATGATCAGGTTGTTATCCTAATGTGGGTCCCCTAGTAAGTGGGTCTTGTGCTGTCTCTGACACAGACACTGCTGCCTACTTTTTGATCACTTTCCCCATCCTGGGACTGCCTTTCCTGGCCTCAGTGGATGAAGATGAGCTCAGTCCTGACGCAACTTAATATGCTGGGGTGGGTTGGTGAGGGATCCCGTTTTTCTGACAAGAACGGGAGAGGGGATAGAGGGAAGAGGATGGGAGTGTGGGACCAGTAACAGAGGAGAGACGGGATGGAAAGTTAAAATATAAATAAATTTGAAAAATATGTAAAATTAAAAGGTACTTAACTAATCAGATATCAATATAAAGACCCATAAGGTTCATGGCATCTAACGTCTTTTGATATGTTTATGCTGTGTCAGGAGCACTCATGCTACATTTTAAATAGAAACAAGGGAAAATTTTCTTTTGTCTTTGGATGAATACAGTTGTTCACATATTTATATATAAGATAGATAGATAGATAGATAGATAGATAGATAGATAGATTTTACAAAGAGAACCAGCTCATCCAGCAGTAGTAATTATCATGTGTCCAGCCTAGAGAATGTATAGAATTATATATTCTAAGTAACAAATTGGTTATTGTTCTCACCAGAGAAGAGCACTCAGACACAGTCTATAGCCAGCTGAACGTCTACACCTAGGTATTCCGAACCCAAATGTAGCTCTAAGCATTAACAGCTAGGGGAATTTAAAGGCAAAAAATAAAAAATAAAAATAAAAACCCCACATCCTGTTATCTTACTTAGCTGCTGCAAGGGCACTTTTGCAAAAGCAAGAAGCTTAACAGAAGCTAAGATAAGCTGTTAGCTGGAGGGGAGGTTTGCCTAAGCAAACAGTTTAACAGAAGCTAAGATATTATGATCTTGGGTTCCTAAAATAGAGTTGGGTACTTTTCCACAGGACTTGCCATCAAGATCAAATTCTAGTTAAACCTAAAATATTCTCAGAAAAATACAAGATGGAGGAACCTCTGCACTCTTTTGTCCTGTCACAAGTTTCCATTCACCCTTTTGGAAACATGTTAAATTATATATCCTGTACTTTAGTTTTAATCTCAGTGGTTGATAATAAGTACTTGAAAATGAGATAATTAGTTTTAAAATCTAAATTCTTTTCTATCTCTTTCCATTTCTTCCTTCATCCTCTACCTCTATCAATTTTCTATACATTAGTAGAAAATAATTCCCCGTGGATGACTGTTACTTATGCATATGATTATATATATGGCTACGAAATATTCTAGCAAACATACGACTAAATAAATGGCTGAATACAATGCCATAGAACAGTTCTAAACAATTTCTTTATTTCAATCTCCAATTTCTCATATATCCTTCATGCTCTCTGATCCATTTTTATTCAACTGATAGATTAACAGATGTTTAATATGGTTCTCACTGAGCAAATGCATATTACTTAAATATGTAGATTTCTCATGAGTAACTATTAATTGATTTTTATGCTAAATAGATTTAACTTTAATGAAAATGTCATAGTATCTTACCAAATGAAAAATATAAACTACAACAATGAGGTTTTATTTTTGCCTTTTATGCTAGTTAATTATTTGGTATTGTGACACAGAATATACTCATCAGTATAGTTACAAAAAACATAACCAATCAAAATGCTAATTTGTGGAGTTCAATTCAAAGGAATACATCTATAATATAACCCGTATAATATAAAGCTCAGGGATCATTGTAGAAGAGATTGCAGAGAGGTTTTAACAGGCAGAGGGACAGGTAGTTTAATGTAATATCATTTTTATATATGAGAATAAGATGACAGATACAAGGTACCAGATATTGTGTTATATGAGGTTTACTAAATGAGCATGGTGAGAAGGAAGCAGAGGGGCACCCCAGAGAGAGAGAGAGAGAGACAGAGGCAGAGACAGAGACAGGAAGAGTAAGATGAAGAGAGAGGAGACAGGGAGAGGAGAGCGAGACATCCTGGACGATCTGCTCTTTTATATGGCCCTGGGTAGGGCCAAGGCCCTATTTCATGTAAGCAATGGCATCACAGGTAGGCAGAATAAAGCAGAATCCTAACAATCATGCATTCTAGGAATGTCAGAAACCAAATCCATAAAGTTTCATGAACATGACTATTTAAACATCAGCCAAATTGGCACACTAAAATGGAGGAGGAAAGTCCACTGGGCCTCATCTCTACCAAAGAACTTTGTTTAGTCATGTTTTTGTTGTTGTTTTATTCATTTTTTGCCTGTTTTATTTTTATAGTCTTTCTATTTGTTTCTTGCTCTTTTTTTTTTTAATTTTTTTGTTTTTGTATTTTGGAAGTGAGAGTGAGAGCGATAGCAAATTTAGACAGATATAGAGGTGGAGAAGATCCAGCTGGATTTTGCAGGAGGAGAAAATACATGATGAAAATACATTGCATGAAAAAATTAACACAAAATATTTAAAAATGCAAAGAAGTGCAGCTAAGGAATGCTGATTTTGGGAGTATTGGTCTTCCCCGGAGGCAAGCACAACAAATGTTTGTCTCATATCGAATGGTCATCCCTGAAAACATACAGGATCGAGCAGGTTTTATTTATGTATTTTGGAATATATGTATATGCATAAACATATATATAAAATAACAATTAATGGGAAAAGGGCCATAAATACATAAGAGAACAAAGAAGGGTATATGGAAAAGTTTGTAGAGAAGAAATTTTAACATCAAAAAATATAAGAAATATTTTGAAGGTAAGAATGTTTTCAGATAGTGTCAGCAAAGTGCCTCTCTCATTAATAACTTGCCTACCTGATGTTTCCACCATTGCATTTGATGAGTTCTTTTATTCATGTTTTCCTTTTGTCTTATAAGAGCTGATCTGAGCCAGGGGGTTCTGCACAAACTATGGCACCAACCAAGGGCAATATGTGCAGTAAACTTTGAACCCCTACCCAGATATAGACAATGGACAGGACATTCTCCACAGCTGAATGGAGAGCGGGTACTGACTTTCACTTGAACTCTGGTGCCCCATATTTGACCACGTCCCATTGATGGGGAGGCCCAGTGGCACTCAGAGGAAGGATAAGAGGCTTTTAGAAAGAGACTTGATACCCTATGATCATAGAGATGCGGACGAGGTACTCCTCAGTCACAGATATAGGGAAGAGGAATAGGGTGAAAGCAGGAGGGAGGGAGGAATGGGAGGATACAAGGGATGGGATAACAATTGAAATGTAATACGAATAAATTAATTTTTAAAAAGTAAAAAATAAATAAATAAATAAATAAAACTATAAAATTCAACTTTAAAAAAAGGATGAAACCTCATGGAACTGTTATCATGTTCTCACTCTGTAATTAGAGCAATATTAATCTGTGTTGCTAGTCACTCATGGATAGCTGAAGAATAAACAATCTCATCTTTCCTTTGAGGTAAATGTTTGGTTGGCATCTCTGGTTGCCCTCCCCATCCCTCACATGGTGTGTTAAATCCCAGTGCTTTCTCCAACCCTGCCCTCTATAAAGAAAGCCTACACATTCCTGGCATCGGTTTTCCTAAGGACACCCCAACCCCTTCCCCTGGAATCATCAGGTGACAGACAAGTCTTACTTCACCTGCAATCCTTAACACACACCCCTGTCATAGCTGGGGTGTGACTTATTCTGGCCTAGTCCCCAGAGGCTGTTGAACTCACCCAACAGCTTCAGTTTCCAAACAAACTTGCTCTGTTTATACTTTTAATCTGGCTTTGATTGGTTTGATTTGATTGACTTATTTTGAAGGCATAGAAAACCCATCAGTAAATGCTGCTTTTTACATTAATAACCATCAGTGTTTCATTGTTTGTTTGTTTTTTATTTATTACTATCTTGTTTATACAATTGAAAAAATGAAATAGACTCACTAGAAAATCTATAGTTTCAATGTTGCTCTTCAAAAGTCTTCACTGGGTAGAAAGAAGAAACTAGAACCTTAACAGCACCGCTTGGTTTCCAGAATGGATGCTCTTACAGCTGTTCATTTGCTCGAGGGAAGAGCAAGGAACTCCATTAGGTTGCCATATTTCTTTTCTTCTACATTAGTAAAGGCTTAGTAATGACACCCTTGACAACTGGTTTAATTCTTGTCTTCGTTAGTATGTGTGCTGCCAACTACTCTGATGGTGTTTTCTGCTTTTCTAGTGGGAATGTTCACAAGCAAATACTTCAAATTGCTGAGTTACACCTGGAATTTTTCTCTATCTAGATGAACTTACCAGCCTTTACTGCATTATCAATAACTTTGGAGTTCAATGGCAGTCCTTAGTAAACTAATTTGTAACAGGAAAATTCTAATAGTTATTGTTTCCTCTTAAAATAAATAGAACATTTTTCCTGACTGAAAACCTTCCTGTCTGTGGTTTTCAAAGAGAAGAGCTGCTAACAAGCAGTCCCTGTAGGGGAGATGTTTTCTAGTTAGGGTTTTACCTTTTTTCATCTACCTCCCAGAGCTACCTTAGCATCTCTAAATGAGTAATTAGCACTCTCCCTGCTGATTTAGAATAATGGGAACCTCTACTCAAAAAGGTCAGAATTTGAGAAGAGATCATATTAGATTCTAACCTTTCCTTTGAAAAGCTTCATTCTTTAATTTGCACTGCCTATGGAAAAATTAACTACATCTATTTCCAGTATATTCATAGGAATAAAAAATAAGATCAAAAGAACATTAAATTCAATTATTTTTCTTTTGATAGGTAGCGTTTACTGACGAGATTAAATCTACTCTTATATTTAGGCCTTTTAACTAATCTACTGTTCAAAATAAACATTTAAAAAATTTTAATCTATTTGTTATTATTATGAAGTGTTTATTGGATATTCATTAACATATTTTAAACATGAGTAACAAAGACATAATATTTGTTTTATATTATATATAAATCCATAAGAACATTAATAATTGTACCATAGACATGTAAAATACATGATTATTTTACAAAGATAAATACTTGCACAAAATGAGTTAACTTGAAATTTGCTAATGGGTCATGGACTTCTACTATCTTCATGAAATAGTACTGAGAAATATGTTTCTTTTGTTCATGAAATAACAAGAGCAACAACAAAAATAAATCCAGATTTGCCAAGCAATCATCATACAAAGAGCTATATGATAGAGGGAAGATACAATTTTTTCTGATAATATGAGGGACTTCCAGTGGATATGTATGATGTCACGGTCCCGTGTTGGTATTTTTACTTTCGTTAAGATAAAATGAAGCTATAAACAATCATTTCCAGTGAGGTAGGCAGGTACAGAAAGATAAGCATGCAAGTTTTCACTCATGTGTGGATATTAGCTTAGAAACTTTAGATACTTGTGTTTCCTTTGGAATACTCATAGAGAACAGAATGTTACTTAAGCCAATGAGGAGTCTTTTATGGGAAAGGATGGAGAAGGCACTGCTGTGAAAGATTAGAGGGGATGACAGGGGAGTATGGAATATATTGTGGCTGGGTATAAACACTGGTTAGAAAGATAAATAAAGGAGGATACATATCACTGTTGTCTATTTTTTATAGGCATATGAAAACACTACTATTGAAGCTTTCTAAAATATATCTATACAAATACAAAAGAGGAAAAAGAAAAAGAGTCAAAAGTGGAGTTCATTTATAATGGGTAACAACGATCCTGCTAGACAGCATGAGATAACAAATTAAAAGTCCAGTGCCAAGAATGGGCAACTTCTTTTGTAGTGTTGTTGAACAGTGAGATCAATTACAGTTGGTTGCCAATGTTATTGTTTACTCTATTTCTTTTTTTTCCCTTTATTAATTTATTCTTGTTACATCTCAATGGTTATCCCATCCCTTGTATCCTCCCATTCTTCCCTCCCTCCCATTTTCCCCTTATTCCCCTCCCCTATGACTGTTCCTGGGGGGGGGGAGGTAATCCCCCTCAGGAACAGTTTACTCTATTTCTAAAATGTAACTGTAAGAGTTATATCTAAAATACCACATACTTGAGTAACATAATATGGACACCTCCAGCTGATACTCTCCTGAAATTTATCTCAACTTGCTAACTTAGGTAGTTGTGGAGATGTGGCCAGAGGAGAAAAGTAATAATCAATCTAAACCAGAAGTGAAGACCGGGGCCTGCAATAACAATTGGCCTGCCAAAGACACTTCCGCTGGTGCAATATTTGCAGGAATGTTATAGGCATAAACCAAGTACTTTTTGAGTAGATTTACTTTCTACTCTTCAGGTCATAGGTGCTGATGGAAAACTTACTACTGTTATTACACTGAACAGATATAGTATTAAGCCAACTCTTAATGAACAATCAATATACACATATATTACAGCATCTATCAACCCATTTAGAGAAACCTTTGTTTGCAGTATATGGTGATCAACACAAAAATCTACAATAGATCTAGGCATACACAATAAGAAACTATAGAATGTTCAGGCTTAAATTGAACATCCATACTATACCTCTTCCTCCCAAGTTTTAAGGATCATTGCAGAAGAGCATGAATCAACAATATAAGGGTCAGAGGCAATGCATAACTACAAGGAAATGGTATCTTTCAGACACAGTAAGGCAGCAGTAAATATGAACTCATAGGAACCATGACATTGTGCATAAGACCAGTGCAAGTCTAAAAGAGTACACATTCCAACATGGACGATGGAGTTAGGAATTTTACCCTTCCCCAGAGAGCTATTGATAATTCATGGCTGCTTGGGGAGAAATCTTAAGTTTTCTCTAAACTTGTAGCCTCTGAAGAGTAGCTCCTTCTGTAGCAGAAGACCACACAATTTAGGGATATTGTGAAAGTAGAAATTGGCCTTGTTGGAAGAAAATAAGACACCAGGTTGGAAGGATAGGAGAAAGTGAGCATAGAACTGAAAAGAATTGGAGAAGAGATGGTGTATATAACTAAAGCATATTGTATAGAATTCTCAAAAATATGAGAGAGAGAGAGAGAGAGAGAGAGAGAGAGAGAGAGAGAGAGAGAGAGAGAGAGAGAGACTCAAAAGAAATCTTCCCAATTATAGCAACATCCATTGAAGCTTCCTGGCCTCACCTTCCCTCCCTCATTCCCTCCCCTTTTGGTCCCACCCTCTCTCCCACATCCCCTCCCCCCTCCCCTAGTCCTCAGAAAGGGGAATCCCTCCTCCTCTATCATCTGACTTCAGCCTATCAAGTCTCATCTAGACTGCCTGCATCTTCTTCTTCTGTGGCCTGGCAAGGTTGCCCCAACAGGGGGAAGTGATCAATGAGTTGGCAACCAGAGTCCATGTCAGAGGTATTCCCTACTCTCCATATTTTGGGAACCACAAGGAGACTGTGCTGCCTATCTACTACATTTGAACAGAGGGTCTAGGTCCTCAACATGCATGGTCCTTGGTTGGTGCATCGGTCTATGAAGCACACCACCCTACCACCCACATCAAATATTGAGGCTTGAGGGCAATTTTATTAGAGTTCAAAATAAAAAGTTCAACAGTAGATGTGTTGTATAGTTGTATATCATCAGAGAAGGGAAAGCATCAATTGAGAAAATGTTGAATCAAATAAGGCTGGAATCATGCTTGTGGGCATTTATTAAAATTATTGATTCATGGGAGAGAGCTCAGCCAGTTGGAGACGGTCCCATCTCAGGACTGTCCTGGGTTTCAAGAGAAAGCTGCTGCTGAAATAATGGAGAGCAAGCCAGTAAACACCATCTCTTTATGGCCTCTATCTCAGTTTCTGCCACCAGGTTACTGCCCTGCTTGAGTTCGTGTTCTCCCTGTTTTTTTTTTTTTTGCTGATGAAGTTTTATAAAATAGCAGGAAAACAAACCCATTTCTTCCTGACCTGCTTTGGTCATGATGCTTCATCATAGCAGAAATAACCTTAAGAGAGTAGGCAAGGTATAAATCTCTACAGCTGCTTGGAGGAAGAGAGCAAAGAAGAGATGGAAGGGAAAATATATGGTATTTAAAAGAAGTCCCCACTGAGCTGAGTCAAATAGTAGCAGGCAGCCAATGTTTCCCAGATAGCTTTAGAGAAACAGCAAGCCCAAAGTGCCAGAGAAAGTAGGTTAGAACCTGCATCCAAAAGAAAAATGATAGAAGAGAAGAGAAAAGAATAGTTATGTCTTCCTGAGTCAGTAGTCACTTATGTGGGCAGACCCAAGACAACCACATGGCAGGAAAAAGGGAATGATTTCATTGAAATGGAGGATCATCAAAATGAAAAGAGTTATCTTTAACATGGCTTAAAGTAAATGTTCATGGTAGGTAGTCCATTGACAAGTGACACAACAGTATATCTCCATCTAGAGGAAGACTATAGTGTTTATTGTAACACAATCCATTATTTGAGGATACAGAACATTTTTTATGAAAGTCAAAGAAATATATAGAATAATTATTACTACAATTTGTTTTTCTCCCATTAAACTCCTGTTCTATTTACTGTTTTATTCCCTGTAATATACTAAATAGTAATATGGGACTTAAATGTTCCTGTGGTATGTATTGGGTCATTCTTTCCTTTTAAAATCTTTTCCTAGATTAGAAAATTATTAATTTTGCTTCAGAAATACTTTAAAACTATGATCCCTCTAGGCATGCTATTAGGTCATAAAGTATTATTTTTCATTTTCTAGATATAAGAATGGAGGTTATAGAAGTTGATAAAGTAACAATCTCAAGATGAAAGAGAGGCAGACCTCAGTTACTTCTCTTCCAGGTGGGCACATTTTACATGTACTGTGCTGCTTAGAGAGGGATTTAAATCAGGGAAGAGTGCAGATCATGGTCCTTTACATAAAACAAGGACAAACTTGAAGTCTTAAAGATAGAAACATCACTGCCTTTGAGAAATACAATGAATAAAGCTTGCAAATTCAATGTATTGAAACTTTGCAAACTGTTTTAACAAAATTAGATTTCAGCTTTACCAAAATGGAACTTGTCGACAGGAAATTTTCTGCTGTCTCTCAGGAATAGGAAAATTTTATGTGACAGAACTGCATTACATTAAAATCCAAAATTGCTTTGCTCTTCTTTGAAGGTAATGTTTAGAAGGCAGGACTGAGAATAACATAGTATAAAGTATTATCAATGTGAACATATGGCAGACTTCACTGTAGAAATTTCTCTGGACAATATCGGCTGTAGCAAATAAGGAAGGGGACAAGAAGAGGCATTTTTTTTTTCTGGAGTACACCGGAAAGCTAAGTGAGAGTATATTAAGTGAGAAGGGCATATTAAGATAGTAATACTTTAAATATTTTATGGTATGTTCAATTTGATGTATCTATACTGAAGTAGTTGTGTGTGTTGCTGATCAATGAGTGTTCTTTGCATATGTAGATTTGCACACATACATGTATTAAAAGGCATTTCTACATTTGTAATGCATTGCTGCTTTAATGAAATGGCCATAAAGACACATTAAGAACTAATAATCTGTTTAATTCAGATTTGTTGTTAACTGGGAAAGAGATTCAAACTCTTACCTTTTTACATTGATGAGAATTGGAAAAACATGATCCTCAAGGTATACTTCATAAGAATCTGACATGGTCAGTAGAGTTGATATTTCTGCATAATTATTTCTATTATTTTTACAGTAGATATGAATAAAATACAGTTACCAAGGTAGAACATAAAGTAAGCTACAAAGCTAAAATCTAAATTCATATATATATATATATATATATATATATATATATATATATATATATATATATATATATATATATTATTCTCTGGACCAAAATCCTTGGAAGACCTAAACTCGGGACATTAGAAAAGATGAACTTAAACAAGGACATTGCTAATTTGGAGGGAAATGCTAAGAGATTGAAAACTGGTTGAAAAATGCTTCCTGAATAATAACATAGTGCATAAAAGCAGCACTGCCTGTTACATAAGAGATCAGGATTACTGTCAAGTAGCCAATCTTTAATTACAATGAAGAAAGAGCACTTGAAAAATGATTGTTCACATGTCTGAGAGCAAGTTCAACAACAATTTTATCCACAAAGCATGAAAATGCTAATGTTTCATCCTTATTATAAAGCTTCTAATGAAAAACTGAAAATGAAATAACAAGCCTTCATTCCAATGATAATGGCTGAAGCTAGTATGCGGCATAGCGATATCACATTTCCAATTCAAGTTTCAACAAATTAATATTGCTTTTTTGCAGTCCTCTGCAGGAATTGAGTGGTTCAATTTAATAGACTTTATGTAATGTGTTGTACATATTCATAACATTTGATGACATTTAAATTCTGTGGTCAAAACTCAAGTATTTAAAACTCTAATTATTACTGAATTGTACAGGTTATAGACTGAGATCACTGGACAGTAGAACCATAATTTATGTTCAGAATTTTCACTTGCTTATTTGTCATATTTGTGTTTGTTTTTTCATCAAAATTTAGTTGTTCTTTGGATGAGGCTGTGACTTCTACAGTGATATGCAGATTCTTCCTCATTCGACATATAAATTCTTAATGTAATACCTCTCCTGTTCTGTGTTCCTTGTGCCAGCAATACCTAGGGCCATAGTGTAAGGCGGTCATTGTGGTTATAATTCAGTAAAAAGCTAATCAAAAACAAGGTGACCAATGTTCTTGTAAATAAGAGTAATTAGGCCAATGAAGAATGGTGTGATGTTGTCAAAAGGTAAGTCTGATGCTAGTTTTAAATGACTAAGTTTTTTGGAATATTTAAAATTTATAAGACTATTAAGAATACTGCCTGTGTCTCATTGAATTTTATCTACAAAAATTGTATATTAATAAGATTTATTTCTCAAACAGATAAAATCCATGCTTCAATCACATTCATGTAGTCTTAGTGCATTATCTGTTTATCTTTTTGAGGATGACATTCAGTTTGCCATACATCACTGAGTCATTGTGTGTTCTTGAATTTCTCTTGTGACAATTTCTAAGATTTTTTTTTTGTTGGTGTGAATATTTTCTTTTACATTTTGAGTCTCACCATATATACTTGCTGACCTGGAACATGATATGTAGACTAGGGTAGACTGTAACTACTAGAGTTCCATCTGCTTCTTCCTCGTTTTAAGTGTTGAGATTTAAGGTGTGAGCCATCACACCTGGTATGTTTTTCTCAACACTCTTTCAAATATGAAGTACATTCATGAGATATATTATAGATTTCACTTAACTAGAACTACTGATTTTTTTTATTATAATAGATGTTTATGGTTGTTTCAGGAAGGATCACAGAGATAATGAACCATTGTCCTCTCATCATATGAGTCCTATATGCTAAGACCATGAAGTAAGGATTGATATTGTGGATTGAGGATATTCAGGACTGAGATAATGTTATCAAATTGATCCCCTGTTAATTTACTCCTCTCCTGTTATCTTTCTGGAAATGAATTATTTGAGCTATACACACTCAATTAAGAAGCTGTAGTCGGTAGTTTTCGGTGCTGAAATCTTTTAAAATTTTAGACTGGTTTGACCAAGAATGGCCTTCATAGGCACATATGTCTGAATGCTTAGTCATCAAGGAGTGGCACTACTTGAGAAGGATTAGGAGATATGGCTTTGCTGGGGTAGATGTGGCCTTGTGGAGGAAATGTGCTGATTTTATTGGTCTTCCTGTGAAGTTCTTTTCCCATGGGTCCTTCTATCTTTCCCTAAACTTTCCCAGAAGGGCTCCCTGAGCTCCACATAATGTTTTGCTCTGAGTCTTATCATCTGGTTTGACCTGCTGTTAAGTAGAGCCTCTCAGAGGACAACTATAATGGACCACATCAGCAAGCATAGCAGAGTGTTGTTAATAGTGTCAGGGATTGGCTCTCTCCCATTGGGATTGGTCACAAGTTGGGCCAGGCATTGGTTAGATATTCCCTGACGCTCTGTTGTAACTTTTGGCTTTCACATCTTGTAGGCAGGGTAAATTTTTGAGCCAGATTTTTGGGTGGTTTAGAGTTCCCCTCCCTCCATTAGAAGTCCTGTCTGGCTATAGGTGGTGTTTTCAGTCTCCCTGATCCCTGCTACTAGGAAGCACATAGAATCACCACTCTATCCTCCAAGGAGCCTATTGTAGGTCTCCAGCTTGTTCCAGTGATGCCCCCATTCTTGGTTTCTTTCATATTTCCAAGTCCTCTGACCTCCAGTCCATGCTTTACCCATATCTGATCCTCATCCTCATTTCTCTCTGTGCTCCCTCTCCTACTCTAGTCTCTCTGTTCATCCACTTCTGCTGACTCTTCTCTTTCCCTTGCTGAATGAGATTCAAGTATCCTCTCTTGGGCCGTCCTTTTTGCTTAGTGTCTTGAGGCCCTCTAAACTTAGTATCTAGATTGTAATTTTGCCTTTTGTAGAATATCATATAATTGGGTTTATTCACTATGATGCCTTTTCTCAGCACTGTGACAAACAAAACCCTGAAAAGATGCAACTTAAGGAAAAAATAATTTATATTTCTAGTTTACAGTTCAATGGTGCACACATCACTATCATGGGAAAGATACAGTAGCAGTAACCGAAGGATTGTTAGTAATTTTCATCCAGTAAAAAAGTAGTGAGTAAACAAGAAGTAGGACCATACTAGGAACCATCAAGACCTCCAACACTGATTATTTTCATTCAATTCCTGGGGTTATTATGGTAGAAGAAAATGCACACACACACACACACACACACACACACACACACACACACACACATAAATGAATGAATGAATGAATAAATAAATAAATAAATAACTCAAATATATGCCTCTAGAGACCCTTAAAACATTCAATAAAACAAAATTCAAAGAAAGTAGGCTATTTGCAGGCGTATACTTATAAGAAATACATTTTATCATAGTGCAGAAGGCATGATAACAGAGGCAAATGTCAAGTATTCACAGTGTCTCAATAGTCTGGAAGCAAGCAGAGAACAGGAAGTATGGCTGGGCTATACAGACCTCAAGTTCTACTTCCAGTAGCTCCTCCTTCTAGCAAGACTAACTGCCTAAAGGTTCTACAGGCTTCCCAAGCAGTGCCACTAGCTTAGGGCCAAGTGTGGTTAAACATGATCCAGTAGGACTTATTTTCCACCAAACTGCAACACTGTTTCATACTGACCCCTTTCACTTAGCAAGGTGCAAGTATTTTAATTGGCATTTGCTTATTTGTTTTCATTATTGAATAGAAATTTATTTTAAATGTATTAATTCTCCTGTTTTATTTTTAAGTTGTATTATTTAAAGTTATTATTTTTAGTTGTTAATAGCATGCCAATATTTCTGTTTAATTGTAACTAAGTTATTTTCAATAAAGTACATAATAATTTTATTAGGCTTTATAAAACAGAAAGAATCACAAAGTAGGTGATTGAAGTCCATGGAAGCTTATTTTTTAATGCTGTGGGATCAGAAGTATAAGATTATAGGCAGGCGTGGTAACACATACCTTAAGTCTCAGAACTAGGGAGGCAGAGGTAGGCATATCTCTATGAATTTCCGGCCAGTCTGGTCTACATAGGGAGTTCCAGGACAGTCAGGACTACATAGTGAGACCTTGTTTCAAGAAAACACAAGTAAAACAAAACAAAGTAAAAACAATGACAATAACAAAAGTGTGAACTTATATTGTTTACGGAGTCATGCTGAATCCAATGCTATAAGGGAGAATTTCCCATATTTTCCCTTAGTTTCTCATGTTTTGGCTACTTCTTGGCATTCCATGCCTCATAATCCATATGGTATTCTCCATGTATCATCTTCCATAATCTGATCATTTATTGTCTACCTCTACATCATTTCATATAAGTAAATGACTCATATTGTATATAAGGCTCATGTCTCCAGCATAAGACATCAATCATCTTAATGTATTCACTAAAAAGTCATTTTCTTTCTTCCTTTCCCTCTCTCTTTTCTTTCTTTCTTTCTTTCTTTCTTTCTTTCTTTTTACATTCTGACTGATTGGCAGTCAGAGTGCTTATTTATTTATTTATTTATTTATTTAAATTTGTTCACTTTATTTCCCATTAGTAGCCTTTCCCTTGTCAACTCCCCTAGTCCTCAGAAACTGGAGCCCTACACCCCTGACATTTGACCTCAGCCTATCAAGTCTCATCTGGACTGTCTGTATCCTCTTCTTCTGTGGCCTGGCAGGGCTGCCTCACCAGGATGAAGTGATCAACATGCTAGGCCAGAGTCCTTGTCAGAAGTAGTCCCTACTCACCATATGATAGGAACCACAAAGAGACTATGCTGCCAACCCACTACATCTGAGCAGAGGGTCAAGGTCCACATCCTGCATGGTTCTTGGATGGTACATCAGTTCATGCACCACTCCCTCCTCCACCAGGATTTGTTGGCTTTCTTGGTCTTCTTATGGAGCTGCTTCCCTCTCCAGGTCTTTCTTTTTCTCAACTCTTCCATAGGATTCCTGTGCCCTACTCTGAAATTTGGCTGTGTGCCATGGCATCTCTTTGGATCCCCTGCTGGGTGGACTTATATGGTAGGAAAAATGCTCAACTGTACAAAAGGACATTTGGTCAGCTATGTCCATAGCAGCTTTATTCATAATAGTCAGAATCTAGAAACAACCTAGATGTCCCTCAGCTGTAAGAATGGATAAAGGAACTGTGGTACATTTGCACAATGGAAAACTAGTCTTCATCTAAAAACAAGAAACCGTGAAATTTTCAGGCAAGCAGATTGAATGAGAAAAGGTCATCCTAAATTATGTAACCTATAGCCAGAAAGACATGCATGGTTTATACTCACTTATAAGTGGATATTAGCCAAATAATACAGGATAGCCACACTATAAAACACATATCCAAAGAAACTAAATAACAGGAGGACCCTAGGGAGAATGCTGAATTCTTATTCAGAAGGGCAAATAGAACACACACCGGAAGCTGTAGAAGAGAAGGAACAGGAAGAGAGCCTACTTCCTTTATTTCATGGACACTAAAGAGAAATGCTTTTAACATTGATGTGAAGCTGCATGTATCCATGTATATTTCATGTTAGTGAGTCAATCTTTCAGAGACATTGTAGTAACAAAAAATTCATTAGAGATCAGAAGTAAAATTATGTGAGTAATGTTCCCTTTAGATCAAACATTTTATCTAAGATTCATACATGATTATTAGCATCCTCTGTGTACCTGAAGTGATGATATTTCTACACCAAAACACATAAAAGTTCAAATGCAGCATCCAAGTAACAAATGGAAATAAAAACATAGCAAACAAGGTAAAAAGTATACTGGGACTTTTTAAACCACAATGTGTAAAACCCCTAAGCTTGACATTGCTCTCTCTAGCATTTAACAAGTGAGATAAAGTAAACCAAATAAATATAAGAGCCAGAAGAGACATAAAGCCCAGAAATTGAATGACAGTTTCTATGTTGGCCCACAGTTTGCAGAAAACTTTCTCATCTAATGCACACACTTAATGGAAAACAAACAGGTCGCCAGAAAAAAAAGCCTTTTATGATGAGCAAAATAAAGTTCACTTTTTAGAGTGCAATTCTATCCTTTCATAGGATCTTTGCTCTTAAAGAGCTTCAGTCTTTTATATAAAGCTTTCAAATATTCTGGCCCTCAGACAATATTTAACAACCTTTCACTCAAAGCAGATTCCATTAGGAAAATATGTCTATACAACGACTAAGCAAAATAATCATAGATGATAATATTAGTAAAATATTTTAGTTATATGTTTACAATAATTATATTCATAATCAGGGAAAGTCTTAAATTCTAAATAGATATAATAATAGTTTTAATGAATAGTGTGTTTACAAAGTACTTTGTAAAATCTGTCAATTGTAAAAAAAAAACAAAAACAAAAACAAAAAACAAACCCATAAATATCCAGATAAACAGATAAAACTGGAAACAATTTAAAATAACCCAGACTCAGAAAGACAAAATTTGCACATATTCTGTCATTTGTGTTTTTTAGATTTGAATCTTCAGATATGTATTTTATTAGGAATATTCATAAAGACCAAGAATTTATTAAGAGACCAGAGAGGAGCCAGCTTTCAAGAACACAGTAGTATAATAATTTAATGAATAATAATGGGAAGGGTGTGGTTAATTTAGGCCCAAACAGAAAAGCAGTATAGAGGAGGAACTCTGAGAAAGGACAGCTAACACTATAAAGATCCTGAAAAAGTCATATGTGAACATACTACTATAGAAGATTCCTAAGATAGATGTACAGACATATAAAATGTTTTATAATGGAGTTACCCTGGAAAAGGGGTGATGTCATAATAGA
Source organism: Acomys minous (assembly GCF_964271855.1). Taxonomy (NCBI): domain Eukaryota; kingdom Metazoa; phylum Chordata; class Mammalia; order Rodentia; family Muridae; genus Acomys; species Acomys minous. The sequence goes on from NC_140483.1 coordinate 43,595,370, forward strand.
AAACAGAGACTAACAAATAAAAATTTGAGTGTCAGTAATAGGTTATATCTTAGAAGTTTTTGCCCAATAAAGTCTTATAGACATTCAAACATAAATGGTCCTTATTTAACCCTGACTTTGATTATAAGTCCTATTTTTGAAGATATAACATATTTGAGTGCTAGAACATGGAGAAATCAAACACTTAATCTCCTGGGAATTTTATCCCTACAAATCAGCATTCATGATGCTTAAAAGTGCTGTGTATACTTATTGGAAAAGAAAATTAATCATCAGTCTTAAAAAGCTATAAACCTGAAAACTATAGTAACACCTGGACTGGCAAAACAGGACCTCAGTAAGGATCAATAGTAGCAAAGCTATTATGGGAATAACCAAATGCTTAATGAATGGATTTTATATCTGCACACCACAAGTTGAAACCAACACAATGCATTGTTGCCTGGTTAAGAATTTTTGGTGGGATATGATTTTCTCACATACTCTGGTGCCTCACATTTGACCATGTCCCCTGGAGGGGGAAACCTGGTGGCACTCAGAGGAAGGACAGCAGGTTACCAAGAAGAGACTTGATACCCTATGAGCATATAGAGGGGGAGGTAATCCCCCTCAGGAACAGTCATAGGGGAGGGGAATAAGGGGAAATGGGAGGGAGGGAAGGATGGGAGGATACAAGGGATGGGATAACCATTGAGATGTAACAAGAATAAATTAATAAAAAAAAGTTTAAAAAAAGAATTTTTGGTGCATAAATATTAAGGTAGTAGACATTATGGGGGAAAGCTACTAATATTATTTGGCTAAATGGACAGAGTATTCAACTGAGTAATAGTGACTGAACCTTACAGAATCTGTTGACCTTCATCAGAGAAGCTTTTATATGGAGATTAAGAGTAAGACACACAACTGATCAAGGTGCTGGGAATTAAAGATTGTGAAAGGCTCAGATCAAAGTGGGCTATCTGTCTTATACTCATTGCCCACAAAATACATTTTGGAAGTTGAGGTAGAAAGAATGTCCAAGCCAGAAACTGTGACTGACCACATTGTGAGATTGTATGTGAGACATAGAAGGACAGCTGTTGATAATTACTCATAGTAGTTATGACATCATGCACAAGACTTGTGCAAGCTTAAGTCAGACCAAAGACCAGGATGAAGTATGAGAGGGTATTGGCATGAAACCACATCTCACTGTGGAGCTTTGTCAATCAATGGCTCCCGAGACAGCTCAGAGATTAATAGCACTGACTGCTTTCCTCGATGTCCTGAGTTCAATTCCCAGCAACCATATGGTGTCTCAGAACTACTTATAATGTGATCTGAGGCCTTCTTCTGGCCTGTAGGTGTACATGCAGATATAGCACTGTATACCTAATAATAAATAAATAGATCTTTAAAAATTAGCTGCTGGGAGAAAGGGTTTGTTCCTAGTAAGTTGACAGGATACATGTGGAAGAGTACAATCCAAGAGTTGTAGGCAGATCTATTAGCCTTAACCATTTTTGTTGTGTTGTGCATATAACGTTGGAAGTGTAGGAAATTGGAATTCTCATTTTTATCATATCCCTAGGTCATAATAAGTCATGAAATCAAGGAAAATATCTATAAATTGATGAATGCAAATTAAATTATGGAGACATCTACAAGGAAACACTTATTCATTCATTGAAAGATGAAACATTGTCTTTTGTAACAAGGATGAAACTAAAGTACAGATGGTAAGCCAGACAGGATAATGCAAAGCTCTATGATGCCCTTTGTAAGCAGAATTTAAGTTAGGGTAGTATAGAACTTACCCAAAATAGGCAGAAGCAGGAAACCACAAAAGTGTCTTCTTTGATGGTCCTCAGATCATGAACTTGTTACTTGAGTTTCAAAAAAAGCTTTACAAGCATAAAAATTAGGTCTTCTGAGTGGGGAAAATTATCAAGAAATTTCTGTGTGTACCTAAGATAATTGCATTGGTCTTTTAAAAGGGGATGTAGGATGTATCAAAAGACATGTGACATTGAAGATGGGTCGGAGACTTAATTTGCTGTCTTTTTAGAGGAACAGTGGAGGCTATGAGCCAAGGAATTTACACTGTCTTTGGGTACTGGCAAATCAAAAGAAGTGTCCCTTAGAGTCAAGAAAAAGAATGACTTCCTTTCAACATCTTTTAAACACAATATCTTGTACTTATTTATTGTCTATGTGTGTGCATGTGCATCTTTATTTATGACACAGCCCATGTGTGGTTATCAGAGGACAACTTTGTTGGGCCCCTCCCCCTGCACCTTCATGAATCAGTTTCTCTTCTTGTTTACGTTACTATGCTGCTCACTCATGAAGAGCTGGACAGAGAGCTGTGGAACAATTCTCCTGTCTCCAGCTCACGTCTTTCTGAGTGAGTGCTGGTATTCCAGAGGCACAACACCTCACCCAGGTTTTTTTATGTCGGCCCTGGGGACTGAACATGGGTCTTCAGGCTGTGTAGCACTTAACCTGCCAAGCTATCCCCCCAAGCAAGTAACAGCATCTTTCTTTATTTTCACTAGGTGAGACCTGTGCCTGCCCTCTTTAAAAGCATTGCAAATGATTTTTTTTCATTGTCTAGTAGTTAAATTCTTAGTATAGTATCTTGTTTTGTAGTTCAAGCTGTCCTTGAATTTATGATCACCCTGCCTCTGAATCTGAAATACTGGGATTGCTGATGTGCTCCATCACACATAGGTATGTTTTTGTTGTTTTAAACCATCAACTTTGTGTGTTATAGAAATTACTATACCCTTTTTTCAAATTAAATACATTCTGGTGATATAATTAAGTTAGGGAAAACTATAAAATATTCCTTTTTTTGAGATAATAAACTCAGTCATTAAATATATCAATATTAAAATGTGTCAATGTTAACGTGAGTAGATAACTGAGAAGAAAGGCCTTACAAATTCAAATTTGTCATGACAATGTTTACGAACTTTTGACTAGGGATTGCATAAACTGGAAAAGTTTTCAACATTTATTAGACCAATAAAGCCCATTGTATTTGTATACAATTGCATGACCAATAGGAATGTGGGTGTCTAGATTCAGCCAAATGGATATGGCAAACATTAACCGCTATGTGCAACAGAGCTTCATCTTGTCTGCAAAGACACCTGCACCTAAATCACAAAGCTTCAGCTCTTCCTTCAGCATCTTAGGTCACTGACTGTGACTGATTCAGGCAGCCTTGTTAACCTTTACTGGGAAACACATACTTATTGTCCTCACTTAGAACATTCCTTTCCCTCCCTCAATAAGCATTTAGGTTTTTCTCTAGTCTTTTTCCCTCCCCCATTAATAGGAGAAACATTTTAGAAGCAGACATTGGAAACCTTGTCCAGCTGCAGCCATCTCAATAAATACTTTTTTTATACCTTAGAAGACAGGCTAAGGACCAATTTGTATACTTTCATTTCATTTATCATACGACTTCAAAGAATAATAATTTAAGCATAATGCATTGTTTTGACTTGCACCACAAAAAAAATTAATATGGTAGGTACTAGTGCAAAAGTGATGTTGTCAGGTATAGTGTCACATGTACTTTATCCCTGCTCTCAGGAGACATCTGTAAACCAGTCTTGTCTACATAAAGATTCATAGATACAGAGACTGTATACATACATAGGCCAGGACAGACCAGGGCTATGCAGTAAGACCATGTGTCAAGTCTTCCAATAGAGGGAGGGGACACCAACTTAACCACTCTCTCTGACTCCTACTCTCCTGTTAGCTTTTTGAAAACTTCCCCTCATCAGGACTTTGTTGCCAGGCCACAGGGGAAGAAGACACACTCAGCCCTGATAATTGATGAGCTAGTGTGGATGGGAAGGGGTGCTCTCCTTTTCTGAAGAATAGAGGATGGGAGTGCTGAAGAGGGGGAGAGAGTGAAACTGGGAAGTGAGAAGGGGTGGGGCTACACCAGGATGTGAAATGATTACATTAAAGCAAACAAAAAAATAGAGAGCAATCCAGTAAGCAGCGATCCTCCATGCTCTTTGAATTAATTCCTGCCTCCAGGTTCCTTCCATACTTGAGTTCCTGCCCTCACTGCTTTTGATGGTGAACTGTTACATGGAACTGTGAGTAAAAAAATCCCTTTCCTTCTCACAAAAAGACTATGTGTCAAACAAACAAACAAACAAACAAACAAACAAGGAAACAGACAAAAAGGTACTGAGAGGCATTGGTTGGTAGAAAGAATAAAAATTACAGAATAATATTATTGCTCCGTACAACTAATATTTTTCTCTTCATGACCATAAAATTAAAAAGTTCAGTTTGTTTATGAAACACTTTTAGAGTTACATTCTGAGAAAAGGATTTAATGCCTCACCTCTTTCAGAAGATAACAATACCATTGTGGTTTTCTATGATAATGCAATTAATAAAACATAATGAGAAACATAACATACAAACAATTTAAAAATCACTCATGTCAACTTAAATGTCAGATAATAAATAATAGCATTCGCTACTGAATACTTACCTGAACATTATTGAAAAAACAGGTATATAGTACTTATTGTTTTATGCCCTAGTACACATATTTCCAATGTATATTCATAACTGAAACAGTGGGAAACGCTAAGCCCTCTCACTTGTCACAGAGAGCAAAGTTCAAAATGTTTACGATTTGCATATTTTAGTATGTATAGTAGATCAGATAAGCAACGGTAGAAAGAAATAACTCAAAGCACTTACTGCTTTGTACAATTTCCAATTAAATAAATTGAAATGAGAACTGCAGTGAAGAGTTTTGTGCCATTTGCTCAAGGAGTACACCTCGCAGTCAGCTTGTTGTTTTCCTCCGTGTAAATTGCTTTCCTGAGAGCTCCAACAGCATGTATTAAAAATAAACACAAACATAAACCTCAGTAAGCATAACTTAAAGCAGTGGAAACCCAGATTTAAATATTTCAGAAACTGCTTTTAGTGAGCTCACATAAAATGCTCTTTAATTCTACTTTATTGCACTTGGAGATGTACTCCACTGTAACCATTAAAAGGATTCATAATAGATATTGAGCTGAATAATATCGGAAATGCTGATTCAACCATCCTTGTCATTCATGACATTTTATTAAGTTCTGGATGATTAAAAAGTGGGCATTAGTCAACAAGCCTCTAGCTTAAGACATTTGTTCATATACATTTTCATTATCCACAAATACATGTAAACTGCTTAGTAAGTGAAGCTTCGTGGACACTACCAAATCTATCCTATTTAAAATAACAACCATTAAAAGATTAAACGAGTGTAAGAATAAATTCTCAGCATGAAAATGCACTCTGGGAGAATGAAATCTTGCAACATGAATATAATAATTGTTGAATATCCAAAAGCCAAAAGGTCAAAAAAATTGTGTTTAAAATTTCAAAATGGTGAGCACGTGGTCAGAAAATGCGTTATTTGAAGAATTTACTTAAAATGTACATTTATTTTAGAGCCACCTTGAATTTAAAAGACTCTTGCGAGGATACTACAAACACTTCCTGGGATGAATATTTTGCATTAGTCCAGTGCATTTGGAAACATTATCCTTAACCAAAGTTCCTATTCTGTGCATATTTCCCTAATTGATTACCTTACAGGAGCCACAACAGATGTTGTGTGTTATATTCACACTGAACTTTTGCAAACTGACTAGTTATTCTTCTCTTCTTGAGAAATTTGAGAATAAGTAGTTAGATATTTTTGGATTATTTTATATTTCTTTATTTTAATACTGAAATTAGGCTGTGTTATGTGGATCAGAGATGAGGTTGATGATGGAGGTATTGCATTACGTTAGTAGTTCATGATGTAACTACGGCTTAGTGCATATCTTAATATTCATCAGTTGACTAGTGTCTATAAAGCTATTCACCTGCTCACCTGTAAAGGTAGGTTTTACTCTTTATAATAGAATAGAGAAACACTGTGTAGATTCATAACTAAGGAGAGAGGCTTTGTTCTCTCATCCCATAGTGAGATGCACAATAATATATTTTTGAACTAAGAATTAAACTTGTCTTCTCTTAGACTTGTTAATATATTCAAATATTTGTTTATATGGGCATAGGGACTTTGTTTCAATTCATAATTGTGGCTATAATGTAATGCTAGATTTTTTGTTTTTTAAGTTCTACCTCTAGCCATAGAAACAATTTTAGTTTGTCCTTCAATCCTTTAAAATATCTGCTTCTATCTATCTGTCTGTCTGTTTACTTACCTATTTATCCTCTATCATTTTGTATTTAAGTATCTATATGTCTGTCTATATGTCTATATGCTGATCTGTCTATCTATGGCCTATCTGTCATCTCCCCATTGATATCTCTCTCTTCTCTCTCTCTCTCTCTCTCTCTCTCTCTCTCTCTCTCTATATATATATATATATATATATATATATATATATATATATATATTGTGTAGGGTGTGTGTGTGTGTGTGTGTGTGTGTGTGTGTGTGTGTGTGTGTGTCGGTATTAGCACACCCTTGAAGGCCTGGTAGAATTCTGCACTGAAACCATCTGGTCCTGGACTTTTTTTGGTGGGCAGACTGTCAATGATTGCTTCTATTTCTGTAAGGGAAATGGGACTATTTATCTTGTTTATCTGTTCTTCATTCAATTTTGGCCAGTGGAATTGATCAAGAAAATCATCCATTTCCCTTAGATTTTCAAATTTTGTGGCATATATGCCTTCAAAGTAGGATCATATGATTCTTTGTATTTCTTCAGTGTCTGTTGTTATGTCTCCCTATTCATTTCTGATTTTGTTGATTTAGACACTGCCTCTCTGCCTTTTAGTTAGTTTGGCTTACGGTTTGTCTGTCTTGTTGATTTTCTCAAAGAACCAGCTCTTGGTTTTGTTGATTCTTTGGACTGTTTTCTTAGTTTCTAATTTACTAATTTCAGTTCTGAGTTTGATTATTTCCAGTTATCTACTCCTCTTGGGAGTTTCTGCTTTTTTTCCCTAGGGCTTCCAGCTATGTTGTTAAGTTGCTTATGTGGGATATTTCCAATTTCTTTTTAAAGGCACTGAGTGCTATGAATTTTCCTCTTAGCGCTGCTTTCAATGTATCACACAAGTTTGGGTATGTTGTTTCTTCATTTTCATTATATTTCAGGAAGTCCTTAATTTCTTTCTTTATTTCTTCCCTGACCTGTCATTAAGTAGAAAGTTGTTTAGTTTCCATGTATGTGTAAGCTTTTTGTTATTTCTGTTGTTGTTGAAGTGCAGCCAAAGTCCATGTGATCTGATAGGATACAAGGTATTATTTCAATACTCTTGTATCTGTAGAGGCTTGTTTTGTGACCTACTATGAGATCAATTTTGGAGAAGGTTCCATGGGGTGCAGAGAAGAATATATATTCCTTTTTATTTGGGTGAAAGGTTCTGTAGATATCTGTTAGATCCATTTGATTCATGGCATTGGTTAATAATGTTGTTTTTCGGCTTATTTTCTGTTTCAATGACCTATCCTTCAATGAGAGTGGGGTGTTGATGTCTCCCACTATTATTGTGTGGGGATCAATGTGTGGTTTAAGCTTCATTAATAGATCTTTTACAAATGTGGGTACCCTTTTTTTGGGAGCACAGATGTTCAGAATTGTGATGTCATCTTGGTTGACTTTACCTTTGATGAGTATGAAGTGTCCTTCTTCATCCTTTTTGACTAATTTTGGTTGAAAGTCTATTTTGTTAGATATTAAAATGGCTACGCCTGCTTCCTTCTTGTGACCATTTGCTTGGAATATTTTTTCTAGCCTTTTACCCTGAGGTAATATCTATCTTTATGTGTGAGATGTGTTTCTTGAATGCAGAAGAATGTTGGATTTTGTTTATGCATCCATTCAGTTAGTCTGTGTCTTTTTATTGGAGAATTGAGACCATTGATGTTGAGAGATATTAATGACCAGTGAGTGTTAAGAGTCTTAATTTTGTTGTTGGTTCCAGGAGAGTGTTTGTGTGGTTGTGTTTTTGCAATGGTGTTGTTATATATTTTCTGTGTAGTTTTGGTTATAGCTTGTCCCTTTGGGGTGGAGTTTTCATTCTAGTACCTTCTGTAAAGCTGGATTTGTGGATAGGTACTGTTTGAATTGTTTTTTTGTCATGGAATCTTTTCTCTTCTCTGTCAATGGTTATTGATAGTTTTGCTAGATAAGTAGTCTGGCCTGGCATCTATGGTCTCTTATGGTTTGCAGGATCTCTGTCCAGGCCTTTCTGGCTTTTGTGGTCTCTGCTGAGAAGTCAGGTGTAATTCTGATAGGTTTGCCATTAAATGTTATTTGGCCCTTTTCCCTTGCAGCTTTTAGTATCTTTCTTTGTTCTGTACATTTTTTGTTTTGATTATTATGTGAGAAGAAGTTTTTCTTTTCTGGTCAATTCTATTTGGTGCTCTGTAGGCCTCTTGTATGTTTATAGGTATCTCTTTCTTTAGATTGGGAAAGTTTTCTTCTATGGTTTTGTTGAGAATATTTTCTGGGCCTTGGATTCTGGCATCTTCTCTTTCCTCAATGCCTATTATCCTCAGATTTCTTCTTTTCATGATGTCCTTGATTTCTTGGCTATTTTGTGTCAGGATTTTTCCAGATTTAGCATTTTATTTAATGGTTGCTTCAAGATCTATGATTGTATCTTGTAGATCTAAAGTTCATTCCTCCATCTCTTGGATTCTGTTAGAAAGGCTTGCCTCTGTGTTGCTCACCTTCCTCTCCGAGCTCTCACATTCCTGTTTTTCTTCTGTCTGTGTGTTTTTCACTGAATCCATTTTCATCTTCAGATCTTGAACTGTTATATTGATTTCTTTCATCTGATTGTTTGTATATTCCTCAGTTTCTTCCATTGACTCTTTATAGGCCTTCAGAGATTGAAGATTTTTATTGACTTCCTTCATCTGGTTGTTTGTATTTTCCTGAATTTTTCCAATGCCTTTCTATAGGACTTTTTTATGTCTTTCACCTGTTTGGCTGCATCTTCCTGCATTTGATTACAAATTTTATTTTTTTCCTCCATTATCATCCTCATTACTAAGGATTTGAGGTCATTTTCTTGTATTTCAATTGTGTTTGAGTTCTCTGGGTTGTTTTTTTTGGGGGGGGGATAGCTGGGATCTGGAGACGCCATATTGTTTGTTTGTGTGTGTGTGTGTGTGTGTGTGTGTGTGTGTGTGTGTGTATGATTTTATGCTGTCCTTTAGGCATCTTGCTATCTCTGTTTTTGGCACATAGCTTCCTGAGTTGGGTGGAAGGAGTCTGGGGATAGATCCACCTGTTTTCTCACAATTTCCCTAGGCTGGAAGCTCTGATGCTTCATTGGTCTGGGTGGCAGGAGGCTAACCCTGTAGTTAGGGTCTCTTACAGCCAGTGATCCCCATTTCCCGTGGACTGTAGATCCTGCAACTGTCCTGGGTCTCTGAATGTGCGTTGGTTCAGCCCAAAGTGTCTACAGCCTTCTGGGTCCCCTTGTAGCACTGGAACTCTCCAGGGACTGAAGCAGGTCAGGTGGAGAGGGTCTAATGGCCACTCTACTTCCGGTCTCCCCAAGATTTCCTCAGTTCTGGAGCTTTGATGCTCCGCTGGTCTGTAGTTCCCAGTAGCATTTGGGACCCAGACTGCTCACAGAGTCCAGGTTAGAGTCACGGGACCCAAACCACACACACACTGAGTTCAGTTCGCATCTCTGGACACAAAGGGGTCTCTGGGCCAAATCCATGCACTTATTCTAGTTGGTGTTAAGTCCAACCAGGGTCTTGGGCCCAAACCGCACACTGAGCTTACCAAGTTCAGCTAGAATATTGGGGCCTAGACCGCATGCCAAACTCAGCTAGGGACTCTGGGCCCAAACTGTCTGCTGAGGTCAGCCAGAGTCTCAGGGACTGTACTGCTCACCAAGTTCATCAGGGAATCAGGGCCCAAACTATACGTCTAGCTCAGCTAGAGTTTCTGGGCCCAAACCGTATGCCTAATTCAGCAGAGTCTCAGGGGTGGGACTGCGTGCCAAGATTAGCTAGGGACTCTGGCTCCAAAGAGCATGCTGAGCTCAGCTAGAGTTTCAGGGGCTGAACTAGGGACTCTGGACACAAATCACGTACTGAACTCAGCCAGGGTCTCTGGACCCAAACTGCGTGACAATTTCAGCTAGGGATTCTGGGCCCAATCTGCTTGCCGAGTCCAGCCAAAGTCTCAAGACTGGGACCATGCTCCAAGCTCAGGTAGAGTCTCAGGTCCCAAACTGCCGGCGAAGCTTAGCTAGGTTTTCTGGATCCAAATTGCCCTTCAAGTTCAGCCAGGGACTCTGAGCCAAAACCACCCGCCAAACTCAGCTAGAGTCTTAGGGGCCAAACTTCATGCTGAATTCAGCTAGGGACTCTGGATCCAAACAGCATGATGAATTCAGCCCGGGACTCGGCACTGGACTGAACACTGAATCCAGTCAAAATCTCAGGGCTGGGACTGCTTGCCACGCTCAGATAGAGTCTCTGGACCTAAACTGCCCACCAAGTCCAGCTAGGTTCTCTGGGTCCTAACTGTGTGCTCAGCTAGGGACTCTAAGTCCAAACTGTGCACTTAGCTCAGCTACGTTCTCATGGGCCGAACCGCACTCTGAGTCCAGTTTGGTTCTCAGGGCACAAGCTCTGCGCCGAGTTGAGCTTGTGTCACAGGGCCCAAATCTTGCACTGAGTCCCCTCTCCTGCAGCAATTCCCACCGGTTACCATGTCAATCACCTCTTCCAGAGGGTTCTCAGCTGCAAACCTCAGCTGCTGCCGCTGCTGCTCTGGTTCAAGAAAATCCGCGCTCCTCAACAATATTCTTGATAAATACCTTTATCTGATATTTCTATAGTTTGTTTTGTTATATGTCAATAAAGCCAGTTCTTATAGTATATAACTAGTTTAAAATGATTTAGCAAAACAACAAAACAAAATATTGAAGATTTATCAATGTCTTTTAGAAATTTTACACTACATTTTCTTTTTATGAGTGAATAACATATTTTTCTCAAATGATATTTTGAATCTGGGTTAATTTGGGGGTTTTCTGTATCATGTTTAAAGTACACACAATCAAAAGCAGTATTTTAGTAACTTCAAAATTACTGGGTAAATACCAAAGGATATTATGTTGAATTGTATTATAACACTACATTTGAATTTCAGCCATTCTACTAAGTGAGTAATGGAACCTAACTACTGTCTTAATTTCTCATGATCTATTGTTAAATTAACAACCATTACAAGTATCTCTTTTGGTAAAGATATCTTAGCTACTGTGTGGTTGGCTCATTTACCATTTTTAGTTTTGATGAAATATATTTCTATAATTTCCAAATATTATTTACTCATTGCTGTCTTGTGTTATTATTTTTAAATTGTTTATAGATGTATAGGAAGTCTAATATTCCAATTTATTGTTCATTATTTATTTCCAAGTGTTCTATAATGAACATGCTTTCAATAGACCCAAGAAAAGGTGCATTTCTCTATTTCCCCAGACACTTCGTAATTATGCATTTCATATTAAATGTGTGAATTCTCCTCAAGTCATTGTTTTTTTTAATGTATTTCTTTCTTTTTTTTTTGTTTTTGGGAAACCTAGTTATTTCAGCCTAATTTCTTGACAAGATTAATTTTGAAGTGTGGAGAAGAGGCTCAGTGGTTTTGGACACCTGCTTTTCTGGCACATAACTGGATTCTCACCATCTTTATCTGATGGCTCACAACTACCTGTAACTGTAGCTACAAGGGATCCAATGCCTTATTCTTGCCTCTGCAGATACCCAAACTCATGCATACTCTGCAAAGATGAAACATACGCATGATTTAAAAATAAAATGATTGCAGCACCCCTCTTCTCTTTGCAGTCCCCCCAAAACACCCTTCCTGCTATTCTCCCTTATCCTTCTTTTCAGAGAAAAAGGAGGTCCCCTATGGGTACCAAAATGCCCTGTCACATTAATTCTCTCCCACTGAGGCCAGATAAGGCATCCCACTTAGAAAAAATGGGATCCAAAGGCATTCATCAGTGTCAGAGAGGGTCCTTGTACCAGTTACTGGGGGACCCATATGAAGACCAAGTTGCACATCTGTTACCTATGCGCAGGGGGCCTAGGACTAGTCCATGTATGCTCTTTTGTCAGTGGTTCAATCTCTGTGAGATCTGATGTGCCTATGTTAGTTGATTGTGTGTGTGTGTGTGTGTGTGTGTGTGTGTGTGTGTGTGTGTGTTTGTGCATGTGTAGTCCTTGAACCCACTAGTTTCCTCAATCATTCCTCCAGCTCTTGCATATGTCTCCCTGAGCTCTGTCTAGTGTTTGGCTGTGGGTCTCTGTATCTGTTTCTATCAGCTGCTGGGTGTAGCCTCTCAGAGGAGTTATGCTAGGTTCATGTCTACAAGCATAGCAGAGTAACATTTATAACGTCAGGGATTGGTTCTGTCCCATGGAATGGGTCTCAAGTAGGGCTGGTCTTTGGTTGGCCATTTTATATTTTTAAGTATCATTATACTTGATGTCAATGGATAGTTCAGTAAAAAAATTGAAATATTAGAAAGAGACAGTTTGATAGGATGGGGGATACATAGTATAAGGGGACATAACAACACTAGAGTTGCATTCACTGAAAAGCAGAAGGTCTAAACATGAGGCAAAAAACTGGGGGAAAAGCAACTTTAAAGGACAGAGAAATCTTTTATTTGAGGTGACAGCTTTAGCACCCCTTTCATTAATTGATAGATCATAGAGGCAGAAAATCAGTATAGAAGTGTTTGACCTTAACACTCTATCAATCAAAATGATAGACTTGACACTTAGAGAATATTCTGTTTGACAACAGCAAAATACATCTTGTTCAAACTAAAAAGGGTATTTTCCCACACATATGAAAACAACACCCATTATACCCACTATAACAAATTTAAAAATGAATGTTATGTTTTTTTGCATGAATGCCTTGACAATAAATTAGGACTAGTCAACTCAGTAATTGGAGTATAAAAGGGAACTTGTCTAGATATTTAGAAACAAGACAGTATATTTCATAATATTTTAGACCAAAGAGGAAGTTTTAAGAAAAAGTAAGATTCTGTACCATGTGAAAGTCATACCTTTTCATATTTTATGTGATTCAATGAAAATAGCGATTAAAAATTTATACGTATATGTACATGCATACTTATGTGTGTGAGATAAAAATTAATTAATTTTCTTGCTAAGTAGTAGAGAAACATGAAGCAATTTAAAAAATAATAAATACTAGAGAGAATAAATATAATTAAAAACAAGAAAATAGTAAAGAAAATCAGCATTGTCAAAATCTCATTAGCTTGTTAGTTAAAAGATAATAAAGGTGAACCAACAAATCGGGGACATAAACTAGTAATACTCTAAAGTGTAGAGATTTTGTCATCATTAATTTAACCCATAAACATTTAAAGGACAATAAAAAAATTCCCAACAAATTTGATAACTTAGACAAAATTAAGCATTTTTAAATGACACAAACTAGAAAAATCTACAACAGAACCACACTAGGTAAATAATACTACACTATTAAAGCTAATGCATAAAAACCTAAGATGCTTCCATACAAGAAACCACATGGTCCACATAACATCTATCAAACACAAAAGGAAAGATAATACCAAAACTTCTTTCAGAAATTAGAAACAAAACAAATTTTTCTAGTTATTTCATGAAAACAGCCCACATCATACTATAAGAAAAAAAAAAGAGCTCTAAGAATGAAAATTATTTGAGAAGGTCCAAAGTCAATTCATGACAAAAAATTTTAGGAATATAAGAAGAAGAGGAATTTTATCAACTGATTAACTATTATAAAAAGCAGTGCACTAAAACAACAAAGTGCCATCCATTTATCCACAAGTTTCGGAATTTCCTTGTTTTTAATAGCTGAGTAGTATTCCATAGTGTAAATATACCATAGTTTCTTTATCGATTCTTCATCTGAGGGGCATTTAGGCTGTTTCCAGATTCTGGCTGTTATGAATAAGGCTGCTATAAAAAAGGTTAAGCATATGTCCTTGTGTGGTGGAGCATCTTCTGGTATATTCCAAGGAGTAGAATAGCTGGGTCTTGAGGAAGCCCTATTCCCAGTTTTCTGAGAAAGTGCCAAATAGATTTCCAAAGTTGTTGTACAAGTTTGCATTCCCACCAGGAATGAAGGAGTGTTTCTCTTTCTCCACATATTCACCAGCATGTGGTGTTACTTGAATTTTTGATCTTAGCAATTCAAATGGGTGTAAGATGGAATCTCTGAGTTCTTTTGATTTGCATTTCTCTGATAACTAAAGACTTAGAGCATTTCCTTAAGTGTTTCTCAGCCATTTGATAGTCCTTTGTTGAGAAGTCTCTGTTTATCTCTGAGTCCCATTTCTCAGTTGGCTTATTTGGTTTGGTGGTGTTTAATTTCTTGAGTTCTTTATATATTTTGGATTACTATGGTATTTACCTTATAACCTATCTTCACTACATTCCTCTTGCAATTTCTAATTTATAGTAATTATTACTGCATTGTATTCTATAAAATAAACTTTTTTTTTTTGAGACAAGGTTTCTCTGTGTAGCCTTGACTGTCCTGGACTCACTCTTTAGACCAGGCTGGCCTCGAACTCACAGCAATCCGCCTGCCTCTGCCTCCCGAGTGCTGGGATTAAAGGCATGCGCCACCACGCCCGGCCCAAAATAAACTTTATAGTGTTGTAAAATTGAATGACCATATAGGCTATATTAATTTTTTGTCATTTCATTTTTGTATAGCTTAGAAAATTATTTTCTAATACCATCTAAGTTTCTGTAAATAATATACTTTTTAATTTTTTTAAGGCTTAAAAATTAGACAAGGTAAGCAAGTTCTCAATATTTCATGCCTCACAAATATGTCTGTCAGATATATTTGGCCAGAAGGCTGAAGATGATGCTCCAACATTATAGAGAATTTTGGGTAACTGTTTAGGCAGCAAACCATCTCTGTCATCTTCTCATTTGGGAAGCTGTTAACCTGCACTCCCTATAGACCTAGGTAATTAATTTTATTCCTTTTCAATTCTCTGATGGGGTTGAAGACCAGATAGTTTAGTTTTACAATTAAGCTTAGTTGTTTGGGGATTAAGATATTTTAGGTCTAGATAGATGTTAAGTTGATAATGTTGAGATATGTTGGATAATGATTTATATTCAGAATTTTAGACTCACCAAGATTGGAAAGATATTTTCTTCAAGGCTGCTAAATACAAATATCCAAAACACTATGAATGTGACATATATATAATTCCTGATTCTTTCATGGTTCTTCTTGCTGTATGTAGTTTATTGTATATAAGTGTAATAATATAAATGCATATGTGTAAATATTTAATAAAAATTGTAAAAAATATTAGAATTTACCTTAACACTGTTTCAATTCATTTTTCATGAAGATGCTTTGTACATCTTAAGATTTATTTTATATCTGGCTTTGCCAGCATAAGTCTGAATTTCCATTTTTATTCTATGTAATGTTTATCTTTTTAAAAATATATTTTATTAATTTATTCATATTACATCTCATTTGTTATCCTATCCCTTGTAACCTCACATTCCTCCCTCCCTCTCACTTTCTCCTTATTCCCCTCTCCATGTCCTTTCTTTTATTTGTGAAAAATATATAGAATATTTTAACTCCTGCTATGTTAGTTTGTTTACCATTAAAAGGAAAGCATAAAAGCTGCTAGAAAGTTTTAGTGTCATTGAAGATTTTGGTTATTCAGATGAGCAGGTGAATTAGAAAGAATATGTTCATACTTATGTTCACCATGTGTACAGTTTTTAGTATACTTGGCAAGAATATACATAAAAGCATAAATAAATAATGACAATTTCTTTGCAAAACATGTTTTCAATTTTATAATAACAAGAAGCACGCATTGGGCATCACAGAGCATTTTGCCGTTTCATGTGAAAATTGAATTTGATTTCAGACCTAAGTTAATTTTGACTGATCCTGATGTCTCAATATGAAAGTGAATAATAATCAGACAAAAAATGACAACATAGACAAGCAGACTGAGCTAGCAATAGGAAAGTTACAAGAGAATAAATGGAGACTCTCAAGTTGCCTTGATGCAATTTTAACTAAAATTAAAAATAATTGAAAAAGAATTTCACAGATGTTCAAAGTATTTCTTCCCAAGAGATTAATTTGTAGGTTCTCTGGTTTAATCACATATACTATTGAGGTATTTAATATATAAGCAGCATTTCATAAAAAATTCAAAGCTTTAATTTTTAAACTCCCTGCAAAAATTACTAGATGCAATTAAAGACTACGACTTCAAAATAGAAATATGAGTCCAGAAATGGATTAGGTTTTCATTTAAGATTAGGTGTTGGATGTCAGGGCACAGCAAATGATTGAGCAATTTCTAAACTACATTAAAGTTACAAAAATATTCCAGCTACTATGTTCATGCCTATATCCAGATGTAGATAAATATGTGTATGCCATGAACCACCTATTTTATTTAAGATATTAAGATATTTTATTATCTTTTACTAGTTAGTTATTGTTTGTATATTCACATTTTCATGAGTTGTTAATGTTAATTTAATTTCTGTATAAAATATATACTTTAATATTGAAGTCTAAACAAAATAATGACAATGGTTCCATATATATTATGTTTGTAAATAAAATAAAATATCAGAACATTTCTAATTACTAAAGTTCCATTAAAAAAGTGAAAGAAAATAAAATTTATTAAAAAGAGATATGCAATATAGATTTTTAATTTAATTAAAACATTATTGAGAAATTAAGTTTTATAAAGTTATTAATAACATGTGAGAGACTTCATAGTAACAATTTACTGTGATCATAGGTCATTTAATTGGTTCACATGAAAAATTAGCCAATTAAACATTATTATGTTTGTTTTCTCCTCTCTCTCTCTCTCTCTCTTTCTCTATCTCTCTCTCTTTCTCTTTCTCTCCCTCACTTTACATCCTCCAGATCCAAATCTCCAACTTTATCCCCCCTTTCTCCTCTGCCTTGTACCTCAGAAAAAGAAGCCCTTTCTACCAACCAATGGGCACCTCAAGTCTCACAAGGACTAAACGCATTCTCTCCAACTGAGACCCAACAGGGCGGTAGAGCTAGGAGAAAGTGAACCCAAAGCAAGCAACAGAGTGAAATGTCAGAGACACATCCCATTCTAACTGATAGCACACACTTGTGAAGACCAAACTACCCATCAACTACATATGAATAGAGGATCTTGGTCCAGTCAATTCATGCTCTTTGATTAGTGGTTCAGTGTCTGTGAGCCTCCATGGTCCTTGGTTACTTTACTATGTTGGCCTACTTGTGGAGTTCTTGTCCCTTCTGGGTCCCACCATCTTTCCTTCAGCTCTTCCACAAAGACTCTCCGAGCTTGGTCTATTGTATGACTGTGGGTCTCTGCATCTGTTTCGATCTGTTGCTTGGTAGAGCCACTCAGAGAACAAATATGCTAGTCTCCTGTCTGCAAGCATAGCAGAGTATTGTTTAAAGTGTGAAGTATTGGCTCCCTCCCATGGGTTGGGCCTCAAGCTGCGTCAGTCATTGTTTGACCCTTCCCTCAAACTCTGCTCCATCTTTATTCCTGCACACGTTTTACACAGGGAAATTTTTCAATTGAAGGTTTTGTGAGTGAATTGGTATTTCACTCTATCCTTTTTGTTTGTTTGTTTGTTGTGTTTATATTATAATTATATCATTTTCCCTTTCTTTTACTTCCTCAAAAACCTCCTATGTATACTGAGATTGTTTTTTTTCAAATTTGTGTCCTTTTATATTTTAATTGTTGTTACATATTTTATTTCCTTAAATATATAAATATTTCTTACCCGTCTGTGTAATACGACTTACCTGTGTATGTTTTCAGGTCTGATCAAATTGGATATTTGATAACCAATTGTTGTAATATTTTAAATTGTGAATTATCCAATCTGCTGGGTTTTAAATTGAGATGAGATACATAATAATTTATATAGTTAAGGTTAAGAATTTCAGATTTTCTCAGTTCCATTTTGTTAATACACCATTAACTTATTATGTCACAGCTTGTTTGAGTCAAAAACCAAGGCACAGGCTGCCTGATTGCTCTGCTCTATTTCTCAAGGCTGAAATTAAGATTTATGTAACTCTATGGAGCTTGGGGACATTTTCTCATCTCATAGAAGTTTCTGTGAAATTCAGTCTCCCTTGGTAGTGATAGTGAGCCTTCTTCTCCCAAGGCATTTCTCACAGAGTATTTGCCACAATGCCTATTTAATCTTGAAACCTAATAGGGTACAGGTCCTATACATTTTAAGTCATCATATTTTGGAGACTGACTAAGACCGAATCAGTATAATTTCTCATTGTATTTCCTAAGAGTCAATTAAGTAAAGATCTTACTTCATCCCCAAAATCTCTGCATTTTTGGTAAATACTCATTAGGAGAAAGTAGCATGACATCACACTAACAACTTACTTACACTGTAAAAACTGAGACAAATCTTTATAAGTACGAGAAATAGTTTGAAAAGTGAAACACTACAAAATTAGCTACAGGCATCTCCATGTCACATTTAGAACATATACAAAAGCAAAAGTCCTTGTTTACATGAAAGTCTTTTACAGACTATCTTGTGCAGACTAGACGTTAGATCTTATTATAAGCATTCATATTACCTAACAAAATTGGAGAACTCTAATAGTGTTAGATGAGAAAGTCTCTTCCTGGACAGTTGAATTTGAGATTATTTATCAATTCATCTTATATTTTGAATGAGATAAGGGTATCTAGTTTCTGAATGGTGCAATGGGTGGTTTGGTCAATGTAAATTCTCTAATTGTCTGTATTCCATACTTTTATTACATTTGTGGACACCTTTCTCTTAATGTTTCAATCTTTTACTCTAATAGTTTTAGCACAATGTATTGGATAGATGAGTTTTAGTCAAATTAAATAGCCTTACTTTCTTCGTGAAACAACTGATACTCCTAAGCAACTAACATAGCTTTAACCTTTTATTAAACATATAAAAGTTATCAGTTTTTTCCAAAAACGATAAAGAAATTATAGAGCTCTAAGAATTGTGGCAGAGGAAAGGGAGCTGATTTGTTAGGAAAATTGCTTTCTTTTTACCCTGTCTCTCTATAGACATTTTATTCTACTGTAATATAACTGTACACCATGGCCCACTCTTCCCATTAGCTATTCATTACCTAATTACTGCCTTCAGTTGAGCACTCTATTTCTTTAGTCTAATTTTTCCAACTGTCATTTCTGTAACTATACTGTTTCTACCTTCTAATAAGTGACTTCCAGGAGTTTGGGTACTGTTCAAATAATTCAACTGACTTATAGTTAGCCCTTTCAGTTTTCCTTAGCCTTCCTATTGAAGTAGGTATGCTGCAATTTTGATACATTTCATAATTATCAGTCAGATTCAGAATTTTATAAATTGTACAAAGATTTCTTTCCAATGCCAAATTATAATACCTTTTTTTTTATGTTGAACATATAATAAAACTTTTCATTATATGCTAATATTCCTCATGGGATGAATTCAGTGAGTAATCCATGTTGCTACTGAATAATTGAAACAAATGTATTTGATTGTATGAGGAGTCACAAATGTTTGTATGAAGCAGTGCAAATGCAGTAATAGTTACAGAATCAGTTTTCCTACAACAAAGAACCACAAGAGAGAAATTTGCTTTCAAATAACAAGGAAAATACAGACAAGGTGATGTTCCCTGCATAATGGCAACCTCAAGAATTTAATTACAAAGACTTCAAGAGTGGTGTTGGTGTAATTATACAAGCAACCCACAACTAAAGACAAAAGTTGGAGAGGAACGTACATTTCCACAAGCTTAGAATAAGAAGCTATAGGTTGTGATAACTACAGTGGCAGTGTAGTGTTTGAGACAAGGTGTCATAGATATTAATGCTAAATACTAGGGAATACTCAGCAGTCAAAGTGAGGCTTTGATTACCTATGCAAAGAGTAAACACAAATAGTCAATTATCTAAACATGAGACCTGACTCCCTGAATCTGATGGAACAGAAAGTAAGAAAAGGGTTTGGACACAGAAAGAGACTTTCTAAATGTCACACCAGTAGCACAAGCATTAAGACCAGTAATTAATAAGTTGGACCCCATGAAGCTAAAAGACTTTTGTACAGTAAAGGAGACCATCACTGGAGCATCAGGGAATGAGAAAAGGTATTTCACAAGTATATACATGATAATGTTAATATCTAGATAATTAAAGAACTAATATATTGAATATCAAAAAAAATTTACTCTATAATAACACAGTATACAAAAAAATAAACAAAGAATCCCCCAAAGATGAGGAATGCTTTTTAAAGTGTTGAACACTCTTACCCTTCAAGTTAATGAAAACTAAAACTGCTTTGAGATTTTTATCTTACACTAGTCAGAATGGCCAAAATAAATAGAATAAGTAATAGCCGAAGCCAGTAAAGATGAGAGGAAAGGTAAACACTCATTTATTGCTATTGGTACTACAAGCTGATATAGCCATTATGAATATCAGTGTACAGGTTTCTCCAAAGGCTGAAAATTGATCTACTTCAATACCCAGTTATATCATACTTGGGCATATACTCAAGTACTCTACATACTACTACAGAAACACTTGATCACTTATGTTTACTGCTACTCTTTTGAAACTTTCCCTACATTGGTAACATCCTAGATGTCCATCAACTCATGAATGGATAGTGAAAATTTGGTGTGTTAAAACAATGGAATATTATTCAGATGTTGAGAGAAATGAAATAATTAAATTTCCAGGTAAATTGATCGATCTGGAAACAGTAATCCTGAGTAAGATAACCCAGACACAGAAAGGCAAATATTGCATGTTTTCTCTTATATTGGTATGTTAATTTTTAAGCTTTGGATATATGTGTTTCATTTTGAATGCCAACAAAGGTCAGGTAGGCAGTACCTGCTTAATAAAGAGGAAGGAATCCTCTAAGGAAGAGGAAATAAAATATAAAATTAATAAAGGGACAAAAATCAATGAGGATAGTATGATTAAGTAGAGAGGAAGAAAAACACAAGGTAAAAGATGTAGTGTGGAGAGTGACAAATAACATTAAAGGCCTTTTGTAAAGCATGTGGAAATCTAATACTGTAATGGATTCCTATTAATACAGATATTTATAAGAGAACTTTAGCTGGAAGAAACCATATCCTAGCAAACCAGAAATGTGTATCCTGGGAAAATACTTAGGGACGTCAATCTGGAACATCTTTTGAGTATATGCCCGGGATTGGTAAAGCTGGGTCTTAAAGTAGCACTATTCACAATTTTGTGAGAAAGCACCAGATTGATTCCCAAAGTGATTATACAAGTTTGCACTCCCATCAGCAATAGAGGATTGTTCTTCTTCCTCCATATCCTTGCCAGCATGGGCTTTAGTTTTGTGTTTTAACCATTGTAATAGGTATAAGATGGAATTACAGAGTCATTTTCATTTGTATTTCCCTAATGTTGAGGGACCTTGCACATTTCTATTTAAAATTATTTTTATTAAACAATTTTTAAATTTACATGTCCACTTACAGTATTATACATATATACAATAAATTACCTATAGCAAGAACTATGACACAATCAGTAATTATATACTGTAAAAATGTAATAAAAATGTTACATTTTTTTTACACATAGACATCCAGTTAGACCAGCACCATTTGTTGAAGATGCTATCCCTTTTCCATCGAATGGATTTGGCTTCTTTGTCAAAAATCAAGTGACCATATGTGTGTGGATTCATATCTGGGTCTTCGATTCAATTCCACTGATCAACCAGCCTGTTGCTGTGCCAGTACCATGCTGTTTTAATTACTATTGCTTTATAGTACAGTTTGAGATCAGGTATGGAGACTCCTCCGGAGCACCTTTTATTGTACAAGATTGTTTTAGCTATTCTGGGTTTTTTGTTTTTCCATATGAAGTTCAGAATTGAACTTTCAATGTCTTTAAAAAATTGTGTAGGTATTTTGATAGGGATTGCATTGAATCTGTAGATTGCTTTTGGTAGGATGGCCATTTTTATTATGAGAGTGGAGAGTGGGATATTACTTTCTCACATACTCTGGTGCCTCACCTTTGACCATGTTCCCTGGAGGAGAAGACCTGGTGGCACTCAGAGGAAGGACAGCAGGTTACCAAGAAGAGACTTGATACCCTATGATCATATACAGGGGGAGGAAATCCCCCTCAGGAACAGTCATAGGGGAGGGGAATAAGGGGAAAATGGGAAGGAGGGAAGAATGGGAGGATACAAGGGATGGGATAACCATTGAGATGTAACAAGAATAAATTAATAAAGGAGAAAAAAAAGAAAAAAGTTACATTTTTAGTATTTTGGCTATTTGTATTTGACAGCCTTGAAGAACACATCTTTACAATCTTGGTGAGTATAAAATTCTGGATATAAATCAATATCTATCATATCTGGTCAATATCAATTTATTTTTTTCTCCTTTATTAATAGGATACCAAAGGCAGCCAGTACAGCCAATACAGTCAGAGACAGCTCTGCTCTAACTCTTAGGGAGATTCACATCTGATACATATGTGTAGGGGTCCTAGGTCCAGCCTATGCATGCTCTTTGCTGGTGATTCAGTCTCTATGAGCCCCCATGGGCCTAGCATAGTTTAATCTGTAGGTCTCCTTGTGGTGGCTTTGATCCCTCAGGGTCCCTCAATCCTTTCCCCTATTCTGCAAGACTCCCAGAATTCTGCCTATTGTTTGGCTGTTGGTCTCTGAATCTGTTTCCATCAGCTGCTAGATGAAACCTCTCAGAATTTTTTTTTAATTTTTAAAAATTTTAATTTTTTATTAATTAAATACTTTTTGGTTTTTTACATCTACATTTATGTGATTACATGTATATACAATAAACTACTTATAGAAAGAAGAACCTGTGATGGTTGTGAGCCACCATGTGGTTGCTGGAATTGGGACTTCTGGAAGAGCAGTCAGTGTTCCTAAGCGCTGAGACATCTCTCTAGTCCCCAGAATTTTTATATACCTTTTCACCACCCAAACCAAAAAAGCCAATGACAGAGCTAGAACTACAGACACAATTAATTTTATAGCCTTCTTCAAAACTATATGTGCACTCATTGAGATGAATAGACTCTCCATCCAGTTAATTTCATGAGTGATGTTTTTAATTTCAAGTTTTTTAAAGAACAAAGTTTATTTTTTAAATTAAGTTTTAATTAATTTTTAAAAGTATATAAGCAATCTTTGTCTATGTACTTTTACTTGGTAGTAGCTTGAATACAAAATGTCCTCATAGTATCAGACATTTGAACACATGGTCCCCAGTTAATGCCAGTGTTTAGAGAGGTTTAGATGGTGTTGGGCATGTACTTTGAGATTAAAATCCTCACAACAAATTCAACTTTCTCTCGTTGCCTCCTGCTTGCATTTGAACACATGAGTTCTTATTTCACTGATATCATAAGCGAAACTAAACTCTTTCTTTAAAAAAGAAAGGTTTTACTCAATTTTTTTCCATACAGGTTATCAGTTGATCAAAAACAGAATCAAGACTTTCTTTAAACCACTTACTGGTTTTTCTCTCTCATGGTGTCACTTAAAGACTGTAATGACAAATTCCCTGAGCATAATTTGTACATTCACATTGATTTAGACAAGATGTTAAGCTTACCCTTCCAGAGAAAATATTGTCATCTTGAGAAAATATACATATGGCAAGTGGCTTCTTCTCCAGATTTGATAACAAGAAAAACAAAAGAAGTTTTAGGTTCTTAGTCAATGAAAATTAAACCCCGGGTGTCAGCTCCAGATGCTTTAGCTACTTTAAATGTGTGGTGTGCACATACAATCTTGTTTCTAGATTCCAGTGATAGAGTCTTTCCTTTTATATTTGTAAATATGGAGAAGTCAGGGAGATAGACTTGGGGACAGGTACATGCCGGATTGCAGCCTTATTGCATCAAGCTGTATGGTCTAACTTGATTAACATGTGGCAAAAGTTAACATCCAAGAATCTATCTTGATTTCCACAGTGTAGTGTATAATTGTGTATCTGTCATGTTTTCTTTCTTTCTTTTTTGATTTAATTTTTTTATATTTTTATTTTATTTTATTTTTAATTTGTTCACTTTCACCTCCCAATCCCACC
The DNA here is from genome assembly GCF_964271855.1 of Acomys minous. Classification (NCBI taxonomy): domain Eukaryota; kingdom Metazoa; phylum Chordata; class Mammalia; order Rodentia; family Muridae; genus Acomys; species Acomys minous. The sequence goes on from NC_140483.1 coordinate 43,619,618, forward strand.
CTTCCTCTCTCATACCCTCTCCCTCCCTCCCCTAGTCCTCATAAAAGGGAACCCTCTTCCCCTAACATCTGTCTTCATACCATCAAGCCTCATCTGGACCGTCTATATCCTCTTCCACTCTGGCCTGGCATGGCTGCCCCACCAGGTGGAAGTGATCAACTTGTGAGGGGCCAGAGTCCATGTCAGAAGCAGTCCCAATTCCACATATTATGGAACTCACATGGAGACAGTGCTGCCTATCTACTACATCTGAGCAGAGGGTCTAGGTCCTCACCATACATGGTTCTTGGTTGGTGCATCAGTCTCTGCAGAGTCTCCCTCCTCTGCCTGGATTTCCTGGCTCCATTGCTCTCCTTGTTGAGCTTCTGTCTCCTCCATTTCCTTATATTCCTCAACTCTTCCATAAAACTCCCTGCAGAGTCCAGACCAAAGTTTGGCTATGTGTCTCAGCATCTGCTTGGGTCTCCTGCAGGGTGGGGTGGACTACTGTGGTAGGCTCACTTCCGTTTCTGTCTCTTTAATTACTTCTGGTGTCTATTCTATTTATTCTTCTGAATGATAATTAAACTTTCTCTTTAGGATCCTCCTTGTTCTTTAGGTATATATATTACAGTGTGGTTATCCGTTATTATTTGGCTAATATCCACTTACAAATGAATATATACCATGGATGTAGTTCTGAATTTGGGTTACCTCACTCAGGATGATGTTTTCTAGTTCCATCCATTTTCCTTCAAATTTCAAGATTTCCTTGTTTTTAATACCTGAGTAGTATTCCATTGTGTAAATGTGCCACAGTTTCTTTACCCATTCTTTGGTTGAGGGACATCTAGTGTGATTCCAGATTATAGCTATTGCAAATAAAGATGCTATGAACATAATTGAGCAAATGTCCTTGTTCTATGGTGGACAGGTATATGCCCAGGAGTGGTATAGCTGGGTCTTGAGGTAGCACTATTCCCAGATTTCTAAGAAAGCATCAGTATTTTCAAAGTGATTGTACAAGTTTGCACTTCTACCAACAATGAAGGAGTGATCCCCTTTCTGCACATCTTCGCCAGCATGTACAGTCACTTGATTTTTTAAATTTCCCTGTTGTGTTTTTATTGTGTATTTTTTTCTTCATGGAATACTTCTTTCTTTCACACATCTGAAGAATAATTAGTTCTGCACATAGACTTAGTGATGGCTAGGTTTTGCATTCATTGCTCTGAAGGTATTGTCCAGATACTTCTTGCTTCCACAGGTTCTGAGCAGAACTAGATCAGTGGTTCTCAACCTTGGGTCAACTCCTTTGGGACTCAAACGGGCCTTTCACAGGATTTTCCTAAGACTATGGGAGGTTCCTATAATTTACATTACAATTTATTACAGTAGCACAATTACAATTATGAAATAGCAAAACAAACAACACCAAAACAAAAACAAAACAATTTTATGGTTATGGTAACCATAACATGAGGAACTGTATTAAAGGTTCACAGCATTAGGAAATTTGAGAACTACTCCTCTAGATGATAATGGTTTTTAGAATGGTTTTTAGAATGGTTTTTAGAATGTAATGAATATATTCTTCTGTTCTTTAACTTGCAATATTGTTTCTTTACTGTTGAAATTTTACTATGGCAGAGCAGTCTTCCCACCATGGGATTCTATGCAAAGGCATCAAGTTGATCATGAACTGAATCCTCTGAAACCTCTATAATATATAAAACTTCTCCTCTTAAGTATTTTGTTTTTTGTTTGTTTGTATAATGTGAGATTACACCTTTAATTTGATATTTTACATGCAAAATAATCTTAATTCTGTACTAAATATCCACATTGTATTCAAGAAGCTTAGAGTCTGTACTGGAAAGCCCTAGTTTACACCCTGACAAATGTAGTCACACAAAATTGAGTGACCTGATGCATAATGCATTCAGAGTTCCAGTAGATGCACACTTGGTATGGAGCTGGCTCAAATTGAAATGAAGTGAGACTTTCCCTTATTTGATAGGACAACTACATCCAAAATGCATTTGGCATTTGCAATCTAGCTACTTCCCCAGTACATTTGGCTAGCCTACCCATCCCAAGGAACAACTGTGGATGGGTCAGTTACTGTAAGAAAACATTTGCCATAGCAGGTCTAGTTAAAGGGCAATCTGTTTACCCAGTCTTATAAAACACATCAAAGTTCTAACAGATCCCCATGTATTCTCCAGCAAAAAGAGCAGCCTGTGTGTGCTCTTCACAGGCAGCATATTTCTCCCTCAGACTCTCCACTAAGGTATATCCTGTTTCCAGGACTAAACACTATTCTTAATAGTGAGCAGCATATTGGTGGTGTCAGGCTAACATAAGTCTTCTCGATCTGGTTAACTGACAATGCAAATTGGATCAACCTTCTGGCCAGATAGCTGATTCTTGAATGGTGCTTCATCTTTAAGTGCAGCCAGCCCAGAGAGAAGGCTCTGGGGAAGCAACATTCTCTTTCCTCTTCAGAGGAGGAGGATTGCTATAGGATTGAAGGGGAAAGTAGGAAAAACATCAAGTTCTGTGCTGAGGGAGGAGCAGAAGTCAGAAGACAATATGTGCACATGTTTCTTTTGTTCTTTATTCTTGTTTGTATCAATATTTAAGTAAAGGCACCAGGCTTTTGTACTCTTACCTCTGGCCCCTCCTCGGCAGCTCCTGTTTTCTCCTAAAGTAAAAGTGCCCAGGCTACCACTTTCTCCTTTTTAGCTATAGCCAGAGGCCTAGATGACATATTCAACATTTTATTGTTGTTGTTTTATAACTGAACTGTAATGATCAGAGCCTTTCTCTACTAGGAACTTAAGTAGAGAAATGGGGAAAGATTTTGGAAGAGAGTCACAGTACAGAATATTTATTTTGAGAAATATATCTTAGGATCTGAATTATCTCATTAGACTGTGGGGTCTTATCTTTTACACTAATATGAAGTGAAGATCTCCTGGTCCACAAAGATGAAAGAACAATGAAATCTTGGGTAGGTGCTGAGGATCATTCAAATGAGATGCTGCTGTTAGTGGTACCAACTCTCAAGGCACAGCTATTTTGCTCAAATATAGATGTAAACATACCAGCAAATACACACTTCAATGATAGAATCGGTGATCATATTGGATGAAACTGACTTAGTTCATAGTATTCTAATTATTGATAGGCAACCTCTCTCTTATGGATGGTAGAGTCAAGGATGGAACTGGTGGTAAGGGCTACAGGAGTTTCAGGTTGGAGCTATTAAGGAGCAAAATGATAGTGGTACTTTTTATTCTTCTAAAAGGCAAAGACCTGAAGACCAACACAAGGTATGAATAAAAGTTTCAGGAAATGAACACTAGTGATGCAATTTTGTGGAAATGGCAGTGTTACAGCCTATGAAGAGAGAAACATATGTGGTTTTTCTCACTATGGAAAATATTCTGCGTGAAGGAGCCATAGAGAACAGCCAGATAGGGCTCCTTAATGCCAAAGATGGACATAAAGTTCCAGTAATGGTATTGGGTATCAAAGGGAAGTCAGTGCTAGAACAGGCTGTGGTCAGGGCTGAGTAAATTGATGGCAAAGAAGCAGGTCCTACAGTAGGGAGGATGAAATTTTCAGGAGATTGAGTTTTATATGACATGTCTTCAACTGACATCGATGCACCATGGGTCTTGTCCTAGAAGACTTTCTTGATTCATAGTAACAACACTTTCTTCTTGTTGAAATATTTAGCAGTGATGAAACAAACACATTGAAATGCCTGGGCATCTGAGCTTCTTGTTTATTGAGCCAACAGTGGAAACATCCATTTACTTGGCAAGAGCTCCCTGGTATTGGGGATGAAATGGGATGGGGAATAGAAATATTTTGCTACAGTTTCATGGTGTCTCTAACTTTTTCCTCCATGGTCACTTACCCACAGAGCTGAAGAATTTGACTTGTGCCACATTTCCTTTTCTGTTTTCCGTGTTTGCCTCTCCAGTATCTAGGGGCAAAAGGAAGATAAACTGGAGAACCTGGAAGAAAGGCAACTAGTATTCCTCCACAGCTACAAGATACCCTGGATGGAGCTACTTGAGATAGATAGAGCATTGCAGCTGGAGCTAGGCTTACCATCTGTGCTCTGGGAACAAGGTTTCTCTTCAGAGAGCCAGGGTTAAGCACAAAACCACCAGGTACCCTATTTATCAGCAAGGCTTTAGACATTGGTGACTCGTGGCTACTGGAATGCAGGTTACTTATGTGTGTCACCATGACTAGCTAAGAATTATTGTCTCCTTGAGTTCAGAGATCAATTTCAGAACACCTTGTGCAGTAACACCAAAAAGGATTTTCAGACCTGCTGGGTCTGAAAGCATTTCCCACGATGTATGACATACAGACTTCAACAGTCTCAGTAGCAATGCCTCTTGGATGGTGGAACATGAAGCTTGGGGCGAGCTAGGTAGCCATGATAGACACTAAAGACAGAAGGAAGAGGTTCATAGACAATGTTTTTCCTAGTATCATACCATGAAAAGGTCAGTGGTATTGGCTCTTTACAGCAGAAGTTATCTGAAGAAAGGTCCTTGCTAGTTCAAACAGGATCCAAGCTGCTGAGAGCTGGAAATGATTCCTTCTTGAACCAACTGGGTAACAGAAGTGTTTGCACATGAATCTGATGGCACCAGATACAGGGATCATATTAGGCCCAGGAGAGACAAATCTGTTTCCTCAATCATGGAAATAATCCCTTTGTTTGTTTGTTTACTTGCTTGTCTCATATTTTTTTTACTGCTGAAGTAACTAATAAAAAAGTATTTTATGTGTTTCCTTCAAAGGAGAAAGATTTGATAATTAATCCAAATTTGGAAAGCAGGTTTCTCTACAGAAATGGATGTATTTGCTTTTAAGTAGCATAATGTCCCAAGAAAATAATGGGCTTGTTGTCCAAATAGCTGTTTTTTAAAATCTGTTCTACCCTCTTCACATATTATGTTTACAATACGTTCATACATCTCTGAAATTATGAGCAATCTCTGTAGTGGTTCATGCCTATTATCTGTGCCTTACTTAAGGGATAAGACCTTGTCTAAAACCAAACTAAACCAAACAATCTATTCTTCTGCCTACATCAACAATAAAAAAGATAGAAATACCAATAGGGAGAGTTAAATAGAGCTTCCTTACCCACCCCCTAATCTCTCTCTCTCTCTCACTCTCTCTCTCTCTCTTTCTCTGTGTGTGTGTGTGTGTGTGTGTGTGTGTGTGTGTGTGTGTGTGTGTGCTGGTTTGAATTAAAATCTCCCCCTAAAGAGCCATGTATTTCAATGCTTTATTCCTAGTTGTTGGACTGTTGGGAAGGATTAAAAGGTCATGGCCTTGTTTGAATAAATATGTTCTTGTTGGAGGAAATGTGTCACTTAGTAGAGGGATTTGGGCTTTCAAAAGACCACACCAGGCCCAGTATCACTCTCTCTGCCTGCTATCTGGGGCTCTGGATGTAAAGCTCTTGGCTCCTTCTCAGATCTATAATTGCTTGCATGCTGACAATGTCCCTGAATGATGATAATTGACTAAGACTGAAACTGCAAGGAAGCCCCCAGTTAAATGTTTTTATTTATAAGAATTGCTTTGAGCATGATGGTTCTTCACAACATTTTTTTCATCACAACATTATAATACTAATTAATACAGAGGTTGGTACCAGGAATGGGGTGTTGTGACAGACCTGGTCATACTGTTTTTTGGTAGATTATAGAAGGCTTTGTATTGTTGAACTAAAAGTGGTTGAGTAATTTAACAGGGCTTATTGGGTCATCTTAGTAGAAGCATGTACAACACTGGTGCTCAGAGTGATGTGGACTATTAGAAATATCACTCAAGAGGTTTCACAGAGAAGCAATATTAGTAAGTAGCCTAGAGACTGCTCTTGTAATATTTTAGCAAAGAATATGTTTGCTTTTTTTTCCTTGCCCTAAACATTTGCTGAAGGCTAAATTTAAGAGTTTTGGATTAATGGCCTTGTAAGAGGGGATTTTATGACAGACTCTTATGGATTTTGTCACATGGTTACTAGCACTCATTCTTATGCAATAATACAATAAAAAGGAACAAGTAGGTTTAGGAGAAATAAAAAATTAAAGTCTGAGGCAGAGAAGTGCCCCAGGAAAGGTAGTGTTGGAACCAAGTGTCCTTTGTCAAAATATATATATTTTTAAACCTGATGATCAATAAAAGGAAGGATCCCTTCTAGCTGTCTTCGTCAGTGTCCTACTGCTGTACAGAGACACAATGACCATAGTAACTATTATAAAGGAAAACACTTAATTGTCCCTGTTTTACAGGCTCAGGAATTTAGTTCATTACCATCCTGGTGGAAAATATGGTAGCATGCAGGCAGACATGGCATGGGAAAGGGATCCAAGAGTTCTACAGCTGGATCTGCAGGCAGCAGCAAGGGAGAATGACAATGGGCCTGGCTTAAGCAATTGAAACTTCAGAGCCCAACCCTAGTGACCCACTTCAGCGTCTGAAAGCTAATGTAAATATAATACAAGGAGGAGACCAAAATTTCAGCACCATCAGGCAGAAGGAGTTGGCAGCTTTGGCCAGGAAGTTTTGGCTTAAGTATCAGAGATACAAGAATAGTGTTAGGAAAATTCCCCCATGGCTAAGGAAAGATATGACTCACCCCTTCAGAGTGATTCAGGTCCCTCGTGGTGCATAAGGCTGTGGATTAATATCTAGTGGCATAAGTTTGAGGCACATTTGCTTTCCGAATCAGACAATGAATTACATAGCAATATGGCTATGAAGGCTTATATAAGAGAAGGTGGGGTCAAAATTCTGTTCTCTCAGATAGTCTCCATTCAAAAAGGATGAGTTCTCTTATTCACAATTTCACATCAGAGACTAAGGAATTACATTTTAGGCATTTTGCTCTCTCCCAGACTCCTAGGAAGACCAATGAACTTAGTCAACAAGATGGGATTTTCTAGTCTGTCAGAAACAATGCTAGGCTTCATATAGAGCAATGCAGTTATTTTTCAACTCATAGCCCAATCTCCTAATACATCAAAGAACCCAAAATTACATATTTGCCTAAACTTGAGGCAGCTTCCCTAAACATGGGCAGTGTCCGTCCCCTGATTTCAGGCGTAAGGAAGCCATCTCCAGTGTATTTACCTGCTGGGGCCTTTCTGCTTTTGATCATAGTCCTTAATGTTTATGACCCAGGTGCCACAAATCATTGCCACTCCCTTATTCACCAAAGCTATAGATTTTCATCACTCAGCTCTAATGTCCTTATAAGTAATGTTTGGTGCTGAAGTACACACAGAGCCTTGCGGTGAATTCTGATCATAAGTTCTCTGTCTACCCCCTTTTTCGTGCATTCAAGTGGTAAGCCCCAAATAGTTACTTAAGTGAAAAAAAAATAGTATGTCCTTAAACAACTTGTTTTCAAATTCCAGTGCAATAAGTACATTTCTCAGAGCAGAAATGTAAATCAGCCACTCTTGATAAGGGTTCCAGTTCAGCACATTTTAATAGCTCAAGGCCTTGCCGCTAGCCAAGAGTGTCCAAGTACTTTCCCTCACCAGTCAGACCCAACTTTCCACTTCCCTACAGCTTCTCCTTCAGTTAAATGGACCATTAAGAATGTAATCTATCTGCATCTTCTTCCTCAGCACTGCTAGTTATGAAACATTGTCTGTGTCACAAACTGACTCTTAGCTACTGCCTTTTGTGACTCCTGGCAGAAGACTGTCTTCCCCCATGATAAGCATGCCTTGCTCAGTGCTAGGAAGTAAAGATCTTTGAGCCTTTTTTTTTTTTAATTGTGGCATTGCATTTAGTTTGTACCTCCTATCTAAAAAAATGTATGCTAGCTAATATAAGCTTTGTTTTCCCTATGACACAAGAAAGTAAGCAAAGTAGATTTCCAATATGAAAACAATGATTAATCAGCTATAAGCATGACACAGGTTAGACAAGAGCCACAAATGCATACATTGTATGTGATGAAACCTTGCTTTCAGGCGAGATGAACTGAAAAAAAGGCTATCCCAAGCAAATAAGCAGTCTAGTTGCAGACATAAGGTTTGTATCCACAACAGTCCCTCCTTAGACTCCATTAGACAAACATTTCTGGCTCCTCTGGTGTTCAAAATAAAAATATCTGGAGGACTTCTAACCATGATTAACCGATACTAGTGACCAAACCATAAATCGATATTTATAAGATGTATGTGTATACCCAAGTTAATTGTGCACAGTAAAAATTGTACAAATTTCAACAGCATAGTCATATGTAGTATATATTACTTCCAGTGAAAGCAGTGTTTCTAAATTCATGTTTCTTATTGGTCAATGTCATTAGTGAGAAAAAGACAATAATTTTTCCTGCAATTGATTCCCTATTGAAATAATTCTCCAATAATTCAAAATAAATAAATTACATTGATTTCTAAATATGTTTTAATCAGAAACAGTGCATTGTCAGTTACATAGAGTTTATGAGGTCAGTTGTTATGAAAACGTTTGTAACATGACATGACAAACTACATTTTTTACTTCACAACACTCAAAGCAATTAATACAGTGAAATATTTTAGAAGCAGTTTTCTGTTCTCAGGTAAAATTCTTCATCATATTACTTGCATAGCATAATAGTTCAAGATATGCAAACATAGCTGAATGTCAAAGTGCTTTGTTGAGGTTTCAAGCAATTATTTATTTGTTCATCAAGATAAAAATCATGCTTAAAGCCTTTACTTAGGGTCAGCACTGGTGGCGCATGCCTTTATTCCCAGCGCTCTGCATGCATAGGCAGGCAGATCACTGTGATTTCAATGCCTGGTCTACAAAGTGAGTTTAGGGCAGCCAAGGCTACGCCGAGAAACCCTGCCTCAAAACAAAACAAAACAAAACAAAAAACAAACAAACAAAGCCTCTACTTAAAAAAAAAAAACCAAATACTAAGGTGTTGTACTGATGTTTCTAACTTCTTGTTCAGTTAGTATAGGATTCAGGAGGAAAGTTTCAAAGCTCTCTGTCTTTCCCAGTAAAACATTGGTTGTTTGTTTATTGGTTTATCGAGACAGGGTTTCTCTGTATAGACTTGGCTGTCCTGGACTCCCATTGTAGGCCAGGTGGTCCTTGAATTCACAGAGATCCACCTGCCTCTGCTTCCCTAGTGCTGGGATTAAAGGTGTGCACCACCATGCCCAGCTGTCTTATTTAATTATTTATTTATTTAGAATATATATATTAAACTGCAAAATGAAAGGAAACTATTTATACTTTTAATTCCTTTTTTTTACAGAAAATATTAATACATGATGATGTGTTCTACTTAAACATATGGAGGTATAGTTGAAAACACTATATAATTTAATATATTTATCTTTAAAGTATGATTTTGGATATATGTCAGTTACTCTGAGGTATAAAACAGTTCCTTTATATTACCCCATTATGTCAGCTATGGAAGTACACCTGAAAAGTATCAAAATGATTAAGAATAGTCATTGGCTATTTTTCCTGTCTTCTTAAGTGCCAGTGCTTTTATTTGCCCTCTAAAAGCACTGCTTTGTTTTATTAAAAAGCTATAATTCAGTTGCTTGACATTGTAGCAGTGTAAATGTAAGTTATTTAATTACATTTTGCATGATCTGAAGCCAGTGATAGAAGCAAACAATATTATATGATTAAAGTCATCATAATGTATAAAAATTGTGACTTTTATATTTCTCTCATGTGTTTAACTGCTTCTGTTTAATCACAACTAATAAACATGTAATAGTGCAAATATTGTAAATTTTCCATTCAATTTATAACAGGAAGAATAAGATCTAGGAAGCAAGATTTATTGATGATTCATGAAAATCAATTTCACTAAAAGGCATTTTAAGGACATCAGCAAGCAATGTGGTTACCCAGGGCAAAATTAAGCCTAAAAACTTATTGCCTTTGAGGCAGAACAAAATCATTTCTCTCAGGGAACAATATTGCATAGTCACAGCATGAGCCTTGAATTCTATTTCAGGGAAGACACAAGAAAAGAAAAACACATTAATAATAATCTTCCATCTATGGTCACGGAAATTCAAATTTCCTGCCTTGGATGTGTGCTAGAGTAACAACACAGCAATTCCTACCTGTTCATCTGAAAGTGAATTGTTATGATTATATTATTAAATTACAGGTTATGCATTCATTTTACTTATAACAAAATTGGTTATCACTATCATGGTTTGCTATTTTTTATCTTCCTTATTAATATGGCATAGAAAAAGTATGTTGTTTTACATTTTGAATGCAAAAGAAGAAAACAAATATTTCATTCAAATCTGGTTTTGGAGGGTGGAACAAAGCGTCAAAGTTAAGAGCACTTTCTGCTCTTACAGGGGACCCAGGTTCAGCTTTCACTACCCACGTGGTAGCTGACAACCATATGTAACTTCAATTCCAGGGGTGGTAACATCTTCTTCTGGCAACCAGGCATGTACTGAGTACACATACATACATTCACACAGATCTCTTATACACCTAAAATACAAGTAAAGGGATCCCGTAAAAATGTTTGTGCAGTTCAGTTCGATTGAGTGAATAGTTAGTTTCACTGTAGGTTGACATGCTTCTCAAGTATCAGCCTCACCACCACCCCCTTATCTTTTTTGAAACAAAGTTCCTTTGATGCTCCTTCGCTTTACAGCTGTCATTGCTATTACTCCAAATACGGATTTAGGCAACGGCTTTCTCTTCAGTTGTTCACAGTCATTGCTTATTGCTGAAATGGTAAATGACAGACTTGGACCTCACCTCAAGCCTTCTAATGTCCTCCCTTGGAGTATTTAGTTCTACAAGATAATCACTGATATGTCCGAAAGCAGGTTTTCAGTATGGAACTTTTCATTTTGTTTTATTATTGTGTCACCTAGACTACTGCACTTTTTAAAAAGTAATTCCTTAAATGCACCAATCTCTTCTCTGAGATAATGAAAAAAAAATGCAAAGGAATGGCAATACCCAGAACAAACCAGCTGAATACATGCAATCATCATGCAACTTCACACTGGGAAATATCATCCGCGATGCCATAGAGAAGATGTACTATATTTAGGTTTAATATCATAGAAACAGCACGGATTCAAAATTGTGCATTTGTCAGATCCCATAAGAAACTATTTCATTTTCTATAATTTTCTCTTTTCAGAGTTACCAAGAATGTATTCTCTCTTTTCCTCTCCCAAGCTCCTCTCTCTGTTGTGTTTTTCTTAGTGACTGGGAAATTTCCACTGATGTCTTTTTGAAATTCTAGGTTTATTCATCATTTTCTTTTCATGAGATTATTCTGTCTTAAAGCTTTAAGAATGTTATTTAGTCTCAAAATGATTTTGCTCACTTAAGGCAAGAAAGTCTTCCTGCACTCCGTTTAACTTGGCATCAACTAAACCATCAGAACTGCATTTTCCATTCCTCTCTTTTACACTGAGATACTTGAGTGATGATTAAGTCCAGATAATCTTCCTCTGCATGTATATATGTGGTTATTACATGGTACTACATCATTTTGAAAAGAGCAGCCAGTACAGCTTCCTGATGTGAAATTACTTACCAAAGTACACAGCATGACCCTGAACAGATGCTCTCTCTTGACCCATATAAATCTATCTTTTCTGTGCGAAGGAAACATACCAACAGCATTGTAGGAGTCTCTGCCTAGTGTCATGTTCTCTCCTTGATTTTAAGACACATCCTTAAATTTGCAAATAAGTGTGGCTACAAGATTTTCTTGACATATAACTGCTTCAAATGTTTGATGCTCTCAATCGTCATCATTACAAGATGAAGATGCTCTTTAATACTAACACGTTATTTTCTAGAAAGCTAGCGTTGACTTGGAAGCCGGAAAATTTCAGTGTAGATAATAGGTGCCATTCAAGTAGAAATTCTACCATGTACAACATGGCATTCATAATTAACATAAACTGTCAATTTGGTTTATACAATGTACACACTGTGGCAAATCTAATAAAGCAAAAAGGAGATATGCAAACATTTTTAATAGGGTTCAAGGAAAATAATCCCAAATTTTCACTTATGATTCATGTCTGATACTTTTTATTCTATATATGCAGTAAATTTCATGACAAAGTAGATTTATGTAGCATACAAAAATAACAAAAAAGTGACCAACCGAAGCCTAAGCACATTGGAAGAAAAATCTCTACTAAGATCTGGAAGGTATGTAATATATTGTATGAAAAGAAAGAAGTGAAGACACTAATGATTTTATAATACCAAGTTGGTGACAGAGCAACTGTGCTCTTGATGTGTTTGTACATGTGTGAATGTGTTCACACACATCATGCTGCATGAGCAAATGTGAGAACCTGAGCATGGAGACTCCAAGACGTAGTCAGATGTTGTTCCTTGGGCACCTGGGACAGAATTTTAAACTGTATATGAAATCGCCTCACCAAATAAGGGGGAGTGGCTACTCAGTGAACATTAGGGGTCTACTTGTCTCTGCCTCCTTGCGCTAGGATTGCAAGGTACATCATCTTTCTAGGTTCTGTGGGATGGAATGAAGGTAATAGTGCTTTATAGAGGGAGCCCATGGCAAAGCCCTGCAACACTGATAATATTATTTTTGTTTGACACAGACACAATTAGGATAGTGATAAAGTACTGATTAAATTGGGGTGAAGCTCCTTCCACAGAAGTCTGACTCCCAGAGTTCTAGCTCCAGAGCCTATGAGAGAAGAAAACATACTCTCAAAAGTTATCTTTTGACCACCCCCACACAACTGCATTGGTGTCTGTATACTAGTGTACGTACACACACACACACACACACACACACACACACACACACGCGCGCGCGCACACACGCACACACACATGAACACGCACACGCACATGCACACACATCCCACACCCACACACCACTAAAAAAAAATGGCAAATTTTCCTGACTGGTTATTGATCAAAGAATAATGTCATTCACAAAATAAGACAACAGATTATTGCTGAGTCACTTAATATGTAATCATATATGTCCTTTTTGTTAAATTAAAGTATATGCTCATATTTCTAATGGGCTTAGGTCTCTGTTAATCATTGGTGTCATTGTGGTCAAATGTATGACATAAACAGCTTACTAAGAAACAATAGTTATTTTGCTCAAAGTTTCAGAGGTTCTTGTCAAGATTATAGAAGATCATACTTATACAATAGAGACCAGAATATACTGAGTAGCATATATGTTCTTACATGGCAGATGGGAAGCCAAAATGGCAGTACATTTGATCCTATTGTGATCCCTGAGATAGTGGACTCTGAAAGTCTGTCTTTTGTTTGGTGCAGTGGATCCCTAACACACACCTTTTATCCAAGAGCTCTCTGTACACAGGATTTAATAAAGCTTACCCCAGGTCAAGAGGTGGAGCAAGAAACTAGCTGACAGGGATTAAAGAATAAACTAAGGCACCAGCCAAGGACAATACAGGAGGTAAACTTTAAACCCCATTAACAAGAATAGGGACTATGAATTGAACAGTATTTAAGACAAATGTAGAAATAGAGGGGGATTTTAGCTTTTAGCTCTTTACCTCTTGGGCTGTTCAGCTCCTTGGCCTTTGGCTTTTGGTGTCTTTTGAGTTCTGAGCTAACAGGCCTTTGGCCTTGGACTTTTTTTTTTTTTCCTTTTCCTCCTGGGCTGTCAACTAAGCTAGTGATCCTTTGGAACCTTTTCAATCCAGAAGTGAGCTAATAGGAAGGTCAGCTGGGTGCTTCTTCTCTGCCACTCTAACCTAGTAGGATTTTACCCCAGTGTCTAGATCTAGCTCCTGAGTCTTTATTGGTAAAATAGAAAGATTGGGATTTTTATTTAAAGTAAAGAAAACAAGTGTCCTTATGTACTTCAAGGATGTGTTAATTTCTCTCTCTCTCTCTCTCTCTCTCTCTCTCTCTCTCTCTCTCCTCTTTCTCTCTTAATTTGTTCACTTTACACCCTAATTGTAGTCCTCTCCCTCATCATCTCCAAATCCCACCCTCCCTCATAACCTCTCCCCTGGTACTTAGAAAGGGGGAGCTCTTCCCCCCCTAACAGCTGACTTCAGTCTATCAAGTCTCATCTGGACTGCCTGTATCTTCTTCCTCTGTGGCCTGGCAAGGCTGCCCAGTCAGGAGGAAATGATCAATGAGTAAAACCAGAGTCCAATTCACAAGTAGTCCCTACTCCTCATACTATAGGAACCGCAAGAAGAAGTAGGAGCCTATCTCCTACATCTGAGCAGAGGGTCTAGGTCCTCACCATACATGGTCCTTGGTTGGTGCATCAGCCTCTGCAGCACTCCCCTCCTCTGCCAAGATTTGTTGGCTCCATTGGGCTCCATCTGGGTGGTTGGTACATCAGCTTCTGGAGCTCCCCCCTCCTCTGCCCAGATTTGTTGCCTCCATTAGGCTCCATCTGGATTTCCTGATCCCTCCAGGTCCTTCTATCCCCCAACTTTTTCATAACACTCCCTACACCCCACCTTGAAGTTTAGCTGAGAGTCTCAGCATATGCTTGGATCCCCTGCTAAGTGGAGTCTTTCTGAGGACCTCTATGTTAAGCTCCTGTCCTGTTCCTTCTCTTCAACTGCTTCCATTGTCTATTATATTAGCCCTTCTGAGGGAGGATTAAGCATTCTCACTACCGTTCTCCTTATTTAACTTCTTTAGATCTGTGTATTGAGTTTTCCATTGTATCTGAGAAATTTTCACCCTTTTTCTCATACTAAAGAGTTATGACTGTCTTAAAAAGCAAATATTTATGGAACACTGAACGTTTGCTGTTGGTTAATTTTACCAAAAAGTGAATAGAAGTTCTCATAGTTAATCCACAGATTATGCAGCACATGAATATCATGACTCTGATATACCTGCAATAATTAAGAAAACCTGGAGACCTAGAAATGATACAAAATTTTCTCTTAAGGAGACTCTGTAAACTGAATCATTTGCCTCCATTTCTACATTTAAGTTTTAATCAGATCAATGATCTTGTCTTAGTTATTTTTCACTTGTACTACTTTACACTTTCATTAGCATGCCGAGAAGCAAGAATGTCATTTTTTTACCTTCAAATTTTTTACCCTATTGTAAATATTTTTTATTATAGTTTAAATCAAAACATTATATATTTTAAGATATTTTATTTTGCTTATTAAAATATATTTTTATATTTTTTCCTGTGACAATGTCTTTCTCTGGATTAAGGTTTCTTAATTTCTATGAAGTTTTCTCTTTATTCATTGCATTAATTAGAAGCTTAGAGCATAATATGATTTTGGGTTCATAATTAGGATTTTAATGATGCAATGTAAATTGAAATTTTAGTATGATATACCTCTAACTATAAATATTTTTAAATAAAATTTTATCGACAATGAATAAAACATTTACATTTATCATTAATAAGATACTACCATCTTGAACATGTAGTAATTTTTAAATTCTGTATAGACACTTTTCTAAAAAAATTAACCTGGCACCATATCTTGGAATAAAATGACATTTTATAATTTTTCCATTACAACTCATTCTTAATTTCTTATGATTTTATTTATGCAATTATAATGTAAGTATAACATTTCTTCCTTTCCTTTTCTTCCTTCAATACCTTCCATATATCTCTTCTTGTTCTCATTCAAAGTCATATAGTCATAGATAATTCTCTTTACAACAGTTGGAGACTGCTACAATAAACTAAAAACAGTCAAAGTGCAGTTCTGTGGAGTGTAATCTCAGGGATATACCTGCAGAAAACTTCCATAGCTAAGGTTTAGGCACCACTGCAGGAGAGAATGCAGAAAGATCATAAGAGCTTGAGGATGAAGGAGTTTGCTCTGAGATTGTGTCTATTAATAATGTCAGAATCTCCATCAATAAAACCTTATTGGCATGACTTCATAATATGAATTAAATGAGGATGACATCTATGAACCTTCCAATGAGGACAGAAAAAATTCACATGGCCTCATATCTACACAAAACTCTAGAGGGAACTGAGGAAATTTGGGAAATGAAGTAGTTTTTCTCAGGGAGTAGCATACCAATGGGTTGTGTAGTGCCAAATAATCAGCCCTGAAAAAAAATAATTATATGGACTGAATATATTATATATAAGCAAACATGCATGATTTTATTATTAAACACAGTGGTTATGTTGAGTTCAGAGACTATGCAAAACAGGATCAACAGCATGAAATACCAAGACAATGTTGATAGAAGCCTGTACTTTGTAAGTTGAATACTTACTGGCACGGTATTAAAGTGATTCATCTTGTGTAATTTTTTGTACCTATTGAATTTTTTCTCATTTTTATTTAATTTTGAAATTATAATTTGTAGGAACCAGGTCCAACTGGGCTGCCTGCCTGCCTTGCTGTTTCATGTCCTGTTTCTAGCAGCTTCCATGTCTGTGTTTATATTGGTTAGCTAGTAATGTTTACTGCTCTGAGAACGTGCCCTTCCTTTCCTCGAGACTTTTCCTCCTGTGTGCAATCACCTCTTGAGGGATTTCACCTGGGAGGAGGATTCTTGCTTTGCTGCCTGTAAGAAGGCTTTTTGGAACTCTGAGGGGACAAGAATGATAAACCGCTGCCACGGCTGCTGCTGTGACTGCTGCTTTCTTAGCATGAAGGACTTGCTGTGTGTGTGTGTGTGTGTGTGTGTGTGTGTGTGTGTGTGTGTGTGTGTGTGTGTGTGTATGAGTTAAATCCGCAGTCCCTTGCCCTCGACTCGGTACCGCGGTGGCATGGGCGCCATATAATTTAACTACAATATTTCTTCTTTACTTTTACTTTCTTCAACCCAGTCAGTATTCCACTCACCACTCTTCTTCAAATGCGTAGCTTCTTTATTGTAATGATTATTGCATGCCTATATATACTTAAATATATTATTGATTTTTTAGTTAATGAATTTATTACATTTACATCCTGATCATAGTCTCATGCCTCCTCACTTCCCAGTGCCACCCCCCCTTCTTCTCCCCCGTCCCACTCCTCTATTCCTCAGAAAAGGGGAGGCCCAACTTCCAATCCACCCCAGGTCATCAAGTTGCATCAGGACCGAGCACATTCTCTTCCGCTGTGGCCTGGCAAGGCAGAACCACCAGTGGGAAGTGATCAGAAAAACTGGCAACAGAGTCCAAGTCAGAGAAACATCCCCCCAGTACTCCCCTTACTAAAGGACCCACATGAAGCCTGAGCTGCTGATCAGCTACATCTTTGTAGGGGGCCTAATTCCAGTCCAGCATGGTCAACGATTGAAACTTCAGTCGCAGCAAGCCCATTTGAGGCCCAATTAGTTGGCTTTGTGGACTTGGTCTCCTTTAGGTCCTTTCTTCCTTCTCTCCCACTTTTCCTCTAGACTCTTTATGTTTCATCAGTGTTTGGCTGTGAGTTTCAGCATCTGTTTCGAAGTGCTGCTAGGTGGAGCCCTTCAGAGGACAAGTCAGCTAGGCTATTGTCTGCAAGTATAACAGAGTATAGTTAATAGTGTCAGAGGCTGGCTTTCTCCCATGGGCTGGGTTAAGCCAGGTATTGGTTGGACATTCCCTCAATACAGATATTGCACAGACTCTATCTATTCTACGTTTGTCACTGCACGTCTTGTAATCAGGATGAATTTTGGGTAATAGTTTTTATGGGTGACTTGATGGTCCCTGGCCTCTACTAAAATACTTAATCTAGTTAGAAGGTGTCTTATTCAGTCTCTACTATGGACCCTGCTACTATGAGTTTCTGCTAGAGTCTCCCTCATATTCTCCCAGGAACCGACCCTGAGCTAGGTCTCCAGCTTGTCACAGAGCTGCTCCCACCCTCAGTTTCTCTTTTCTCTATGCTTCTCTTGTCCTCCCAGTATTGCATTCCCCAGGTATGATCTCCACCCTCATATCTCTCTGAGCTCACTCTCTCACCGTGTCCCCTCTCTTCAACCACTACCTTTGCCTATTATATATCCACTTCTGGGTGAGATTTAAGATTCTTCCCTTGGATCCTCCATGCTACTTCTTTGGGTCTGTGCATGGTATATATGTACGATATAATCATTGTACTATATGGCTGTAATCCACTTATGAGTGAGTACATACCATATGTGCCTTTCTGGGTCTGGGTTACCTCACTCAAGATGATCTTTTCTAGTCCATTCATTTGGCTGAAAAATTCATAATTTCTTTGGTTTTAGTAGTTGAGTAGTATTCCATTGTGTAAATGGACCAGTTTCTTTATCCGTTCTTTATCCATTTATCCAAACAACACCTAGATCCTGGCTATGAACATAGTTGAGCAAGTGTCACTGTTGGATGGTGGAGCATCTTTTGGATATACACCCAGGAGTGGTATAGTTGGAATTTGAGGTGAGCTGCTCTTAATTTTTTTGAGAAAGTACCAGATTGATTTCAGTAGTAGTTGTACAAGGTTGCTTTCCCACTAGCAATGAAGGAATGTTTTCTTTTCTCCCCTTCTCACCAGCATGTGCTGTCATTTGAGATTTCAGTTTGTTTCTGTGGTGGATTAAATTGATGGATATTCATATTTTGAACAATCCATAAATCACAGGGATGAAGCACACTTAATCATGGTGGATGATGTAATTGATGTGTTCTTGGGTCTGGTGTGTGAGTATTTTTTTTTTTAGGTTATTTTTTGCATCAGTGTTTATCAGTGAATTTGGCTCAAATTTTTCTTTTTTTGTTGAGTCTGTGTGATTTAAGTATCACAGTGATGTTGGCTTCATAGAATGAATGAGTTTAGCAATGTTCTTTCTGTTTCTATTCTATGGAATAATTTAAAGAGTATTGGTACTAGCTCTTTATTGAATGCTTGGTAGAGTTCTGCACTAAAGCCATTTAGCCCTTTTAGTTAGGTTTTTCATGACTGTGTCTATTTCCTTAAGGGCTATAAGGCGGTTTAAACTCTATCTGATCTTGTTTAACTTTGGTAAATGTAGTCTATCAAGAAAATTGTAAATTTCTTTAGATTTTTCCAGGCATCTACTCCTCTTTGGTGAGTCTTCTTTTCTTTGTTCTAGGGATTGCCATTGTGTTGTTAATTTGCTAATATGGAATCTCTTCAATTTTTTTATGAAGTCACTTAGTGCTATGAACTTTCCTTCTAGCACTGCTTTCATGGTGTCACATAAGTTTGTCATATCTTCATTTTCATTGAATTCTAGGAAGTCTTTAATTTCTTTCTTTATTACTTCCTGATCCCATGGTCATGGTTCAGTTTCCTTGAGTGTATAGGCTTTTTGTTAATATATTTGTTATTGTGTTCCAGCTTTAATCCATGGTGATTAGATAAAAAAAACCAAGGGATTAATACAAATTTTTTCTATCTGTTGAGGTTTGTTTTGTGACTGACTATATGGTCAATTTTGGAGAAGAGTCTATGCCATGCTGAGAAAAATCTATATTCTTTTGCATTTGGATGAAAAGTTCTGTAGACATCTATTAGGCCCATTTTATACATGACCTCTGTTAGTCTCATTATTTCTCTATTTAGTTTATTTTTTGATGAACTCTTCATTGGTTAAAGTGGAGTGGTGAAGTCTCTCACTACTACTGTGTAGGGATAATGGGTGAGTTAAGCTTTAATAATGTTTCCATTACAAATGTGTGTGCTCTTGTATTTGGGGCATGGGTGTTCAGAATTGGGATATTATCTTGGTGGATTTTTCCTTTGATGTGTATAAAGTGTCTTTCCCCATCTCTTTTAATCAATTTTGTTTGAAAGTCTATATTATTAGATATTAGGATGACAACTCCAGCTTGTTTCTTAGGTTCATTTGCTTGGATAACCTTTTTCCATCCTTTTATTCTGAAGTAATGTCTATCTTTGTTGCTGTGGTATGTTTCTTGTATACAGCAGAATGTTGGATCCTCTTTATGGAACCATTCTTATACTGTTTGTTTTTATTAGAGAGTGAAGTCTTGATGTTGAATGGTATTAGTGGCCAATGATTGTTATTTCTTTTTATTGTGGTGTTGGTAGTAGTATTATTGTGTTTGTCTGCTTGTTTTTTTTTTTTTCTGTTGTGAAGTTGTATATACCCTGTGTTTTCTTGGCTGTAGTTGACCTTGTAAGGTTGTTGTTTTCCTTCTGGTATCTTCTGTAGGGCTGGGTTAGTGCATAGATATTGTTTAAATTTGGTTTTGTCATAGAATATCTTGTTTTCACCTTCTATGGTAACTGAAAGGTTTGTTGGGTATACTAGTCTGGGCTCATATCTGTGCTCTGCTAGTGTCTGCATGACATCTTGCCAGGCCCTTCTGGTTTTCATATTATTTGTTGAGAAGTCAGCTGTGATTTTATGATAGATCTGCCTTTATATTTTACTAGACCTTTTTTCTTTGACGACTTTAATATATTTTCTTAGTTCTATAGGCTTAGTGTAGATTTAGGAATTTCTTCTCTATGATTTTCTTGAAAATACTTTCTGATTGTTGGATCCTAAAATCTTCTTGTTCTTCTATCCTTACTATGATTAGGTTTTGCCTTTACATGGTGTCCTTGATTTATTATATGTCTTACGTAAGTAATGTTTTCAGTTTAACATTTTCTTTGTCAGATGTATTGATTTCTTCAGTTGTAGTATGTATGCCTGAGATTCTTTCCTCCATCTTTTGTGTTCTGCCTATGGTGCTTACCTCTGGTGCTCCTGGTTCCATGGTCTCTACATTTTCCATTACCAGTTTTGTTTTGTTTTGCTTTGCTTTGCTGGTTTGTGTTTTCTTTATGTTTTCCATTTTTTAGGTCTTGAGCTGTTTTATTTATTTCTGTCACCTGCTTGATTGTATTTTCATGTATTTCCTTGAGGGGTTTATTTCTGTCATCTTTAAATGTCTCAAACAACTTCATAAGCATAGCTTTAAGGCCATTATCCTATATTTCAGCTGAATTTGAATATCTAATATTTTTCAGGAGGGTTCTGGTGGATCCATGTTGCCCCAGTTTTCACTGATTGTATTCTTAAGCTGTTAGCCATATGATTTTCTGTGGCATTGACTATGAGATCCCAGAACATGCTGGGTTTCTTTAAACTTTATGATCCAGTGAGTTCTTGCCTGTCTCCTGACACAGCTCCTCAGGAAGGGGGAGGAAACTAAGGTCTGATTGCAGGAGCAGAGCATCTCTGGAACTGGGTACCTGTGGTTGTGTAGGCAGAAAGTACAGGAGACTGGGAGCCTGGGAGCTCAGGATTCTGTTGGATTCTGGAACATTGGAGATCGCTTTGGGAGACCTGTAATTGTGCACCCCCAGCTTCCTCAGTGTTCCCTCCTGTCCTGAAAAGAGGTGAAATGCAAGTCTCTGGAGTCTGAAGTTGTCTTCAGGATGGCAGGATGAGTCTGGAGGACAACAAAGGGTACAGGTGCTGTGGATCCAGTCAAGATGTGTAATGCTGACAAAGCAGACAGTGGGCTTCTAGGGGCACTCAGATTCAGCTTTTTTCTACCTTCTTGGGACCATGATCCTGTATGATCCCACTTTACAGCCTATCTACACTGGGGAACCCGTAGCACCCTGGTGTGGAGGTTGGGATGCTGTCCCCCAGGTCCAGGAACTGCATTCAGTGAAATGGAAGGGATCAGAGGTCTGGTTGCTTAAGCAGAGCATCTCTGGCACTGGGGATCCACATTTGAGAAGGCAGAAAGTGAATGGGGCTGTGAGTCAGAGACGTTGCACTACTCCTGGACCTGGAAGATGGCTGTGGGTGGGGGCCCTTGATGTCCCTTTCTGTCGGGGGAAAAACAACTATAGTGTTTTAAAGTAATCAGCCATGTACACACACACACACACACACACACACACACACACACACACACACACACACATATGTATTGTATTATATGGTTGCTTTTAGGGCTGAACTGTTTTCTATAAGAAACTTTAAGAGTTTAATTTTTCTTGTCACCCACATAACATTTCCATGTTTCTGTGTTATAATAGCAATTCCAACACAATTTGCCAATCTTAAAACAGACTAACAAAAAGGTGCCATGTTTTTCTGTTGATGGAATATTAGTTTCAGTCATCCTGGAGCTGATATATTGGTCTCTTACGTCTTATCTAATTTTCTTCAACAATTCCCCATTTCACCTCTTCATATTCATATTTTCATGAAAAAAATTTAACTCTTATTTCAACTTTCTTTTTCAATCTATCCTTGAAATTGCCACTTCTGGAGTTTCTTATTATCTTAATACTACTTAGAAGCAAACTCCAAAATTATATCCAGGGATCAGGGACAACTTTCAGTGGTGGAGTTCACGTTTAGCCTGTGTGAAGGACTGGATTCAATCCTATTTAACAGGTCCCCACAAACTCAATAAAAACACAACACTGCCTTATTTGATGTACAAAAAAAAATGTGTTTTGGAGGCTGGAAAGATGGTCCAGAGGTGAAGAGTACTTGACAGTTTTGCAGAGAATATATTTTAATTCCAATCACTCACATGCTGGCGACTACTTATATGCAATACTTAATCTAGAAGCATGGTTGCTTAAGCAAAGGATCACATCCAATGACCAAGGTTTGTGTGATCCAGTAGAATACAGGCACACCCTTAGTACACTTTATTCCCTCTGGCTGAAATACAGACATATCTTTTCCACACACCTTTAATTCCAAACAATGATGTCTAATTGAGGAAGAGACAAAATCAGAGAAAGGTTTGCCAGAACGAGTCCAAGATAGCATATGCCCAAATCTCACAACAGACAGAAAAGAGAAGTTACATAAGAGCAGCTCTGAGAGAGATCAGGAGAAATTGTGGAGACAATACAGTAGAGTTCAGGAGTATAAAACAGTTGAGTGCGTTGTGGTGTGAATCAGATGAGTACAGTTGAGTTCCCACAGTTTACTTCATGGATTTCAGAGTCAGTTTTTCAAGCAAACCAATTCAGTGAGAAGCTGGGAAGAGACAGTTTGAATGAGTCAGTTTGGAGAGGAGTTTTGATCCAGAACAGCTGAGTTGAACCAGCCAGCCAGGGCTCAAAAAGAACTAAAAACAGTGAATTTTTTTCATCAGGAAGTCTCAGAGGCTGAAAATAATACAAGCCAAGGTTAGCTGATAAGGAATGGAAGCTGAGGCCTTGAGGGTCCGAGTATAAAGACAAGAAGATCCAAGGCCTGTGCCTAGGGATAGACAGAAATAAATGCTCTGGCTTCAAGCAGAGCCTTATATTAATAAAGCAAGATTATAGCTTTCATCTCATTCCCTATCATCTTAGAAAATAAAAACAATTGTTACAAAAAAAAATGAAGGCACAAATTTGAAGGAAAGTAGAGAGTGGACTATACAAAGGTGTGAAAAAGGACAAAGTAAGAAGAAATATTAAAATTGTATCATGATTTCAAAGATAAAAATGAGAAAAAATAAAATAAGAATAAAAGTGTTCCAATAGGGAAAATCACTTTTAATGTCAGACCATCTCTAACTCCAGTTCCAAGTGGGAAAAACAATCATATACATGGAGCAAATACACTCATGCCAGGGAGACATTCATTCATAGCTGAAAAAGTTTTTAAAAATTCAAATAATGTGTTTTTTAAAGAGAAAAGCCCTCAAATGTCTGTTTTAAAATGTTATTATTATTTAAATATTAAAGTATATCAATCCTACACTTTTCTTTTTGAATCTATAAGCCATTGTCTTTCAACACACTATATCTAATTGTTAAATATAAATGCAGATGTTCCAAGGGAAATTATCAACCTTATAGGTGGTATTTAGATTAGCTTTATTCTTTTTATCTCATGTTTAGTCCCCCCCCAAAAAACTGTTAAACATTTAAATTTAACTTCCATAAACCCCCCAAAAATAATAACTGACCTTTTTGAATTGCCAAACAGTTGCCCTCTGATGCATTCTACACACTTTAAAATGACTAATAATTATAAGTGGCTCATTGGTCTTCCTAATCTATAGTACATTTGAGGGAATAAATCACTTCAATGGGTATTGCATATGGTTAATGATATGTAAATACAAAATTTGATTCTTTTTCAGTCACAGACAAACAAAATTAAAAACCCTTTCAAGACAGTCATTGAAAGAAATGCAAATAAAAAGTAGATTTGCTTCATGCACCAGAAATGTTTGCAACTTGTCCTTATGAATTATGCATATGGAGAGCTAATCACAGCCATTACGGTTTGCAGGTCTCCCTAAATAGTATCATCATGCTCTGATGTTATGGGAACAGAAATAGCAGAGCATTGAATTGGAAGTCAGTGAACTCCCTCATTGCATCTACAATCCATTTTAAATATCATCCAATTGTTTAAATTCTATGCTTTTGGGAAAGATAGATATGTAGAATAGTGTTTATCATAAACATAAATATGCATGACCTGTTGTTTATATTAATAAATATGTATACATACAAAATTTAATTTGTGGTGGTGAAATCTCAGTTGATGTGGGACTATTGCACTATGTGAAATTATATATATATATTTAGTATAGTATACATTATATGATATTATTTCTTAATTCATACTATGATATTCTTCTTTATCTGAACCCTGAAATGACAACCAGGTATTAGTTAGTGTATGAATCAGTATTCTTTAGAAGAACAGAACAATAGAGTAAATATAAATAGATACTAATAGAAGACCATGAGATTGGTCACACAGTACATTTTGGGTATGGCTGTCTCACAGAGGAGACGGCAACTTAGTAAACCACTAGTTGCCTTGTGGCTGAAGGTATGGAGGATGCCCAGAGAGCTGCTGCTCTTCAGTCCACCTTGGAAGCCCAAAGAAGCTGTTCTAGCATCAGCAACAAAATGCAACAGTAGCAATAGGACTGACAAACTTTGCAGCAAGAGTCACCACAAGAAGGCAAAGACCAAAACTTTACTCTTTCTATGTCCTTTTATCTTAGTTGCCTTCACAAAGTGTTACTCACATTTAAGGAGGGTCTTCAAAAAAATCTGATCGAGAAAGTTTCTCACAGGTGTGTTCATCCGCTTGCATCTCAGTGGATTTCACACCAGTTGAATTGCCAACCAAGATTATCCATTTCATTTAGGATGAGGTATTTATAATAGTTTTATTATTTATTTGAGACATTAATATGCTTCTGGCTTGCTCAAAGGCAAAATGTACCCCAGCAAGGATGACCTTGATTCCACCGCCCCCTCGTCTACTATTTCTGAGGTTTTATGTCATACTATTGTTCAAATTCATGGTTTGGGGCATTCCAGTCACCCATCTAGAGGACCTCCATCTACCGTCCAAAGTTATAGTTCTTTTTCAAACATCTTTTCAAAAATAAATTAAAGGTAAAAAGTTACCATAAGTTACCTTATATTTTATCAAGACTTTAAAATAAAAATGACATTTTGAGGTGTATGAAATGGCTTAAAGGTAAAAGCACTTCCTGGGCCAAACAGAACTAAATACATAACAGGGATTTCAAAGGAAGAATAAATAATTTGGCTTAAAGTTTCAAAGAGTTCAATCCATAGTGGTGAGGTTATAGTAATCAGAGCTGAGAACAGGGGACTATAGGGACAGGCCACTACAACACATATTCTCCAAAAACATGTTCTTGATATTCTATTTCCTTACCAGCTCTGTCCCCTACCTTTTACCACCTCCAAAGATACCAGCATATTTCAGAACACCCAGTCTCAACCCAGCTAAATATATTAGCTCTTTAATTCTAATTATCTTTAGAAACACAATCATGGGCACATTGAGGCATGTTTTACTTATAAATTGGAGTTTATTAATACATCCAAAGTAACAATGAGGGCTAGCCATTGAGAGGGAAAAACATCATAAGAACTGAAAAGGAAAAATAAAAGGCAACAACAGATTATTTGAGTCTCATCTACTCAAGCTTTTGTGAAGTGAACAGAAACTGCGGTCATAAACAAACACCTCTATTTCTGTTAGAGGAATAGTGGGCTGATCTGAATTCCACTTACCTCACACTGAAGGGACCTGACCCCAGGGACCCCAGGGACACCAACCCCCTGAAACACCTCAGTTACTTGACTTGACCAACTCCATGACAGGCTTCAGGTTTTCACTCTGCCTAACGAGGCCAACACATTCTTGGAAAAACCACAAGTTATGGACAGCTCATGGACAGCTCATGGGCAGCTAATCAACTTACAGAACATAACCTCCCCTAGGTCTATGATTGAGAGGGACCTCCTTTCCCCTCTATGTGGTCATAGGCTATCAAGTCTCAGTTGCCTGCTTATTCTTTCTTTGAGTTTCCTCAGGCCTCCCCACCCAGAGGAGGTGGTCAAATATGGGGTACCAGAGCTCATGTCTGAGTGAGTCCCTGCTCTCCTCAAAACTGTAAAGAATGTTCTGACAATTGGCGAGATCAGAGTAGGGGTTCGTTGTTTACTACTTGCATTGTCCTTGGTTAGTGCAATAGTTTGAGCAGACACCCCTGGCCCACATCCACAATCCCGATGTTCTTCTGGTAGGTTTCTAGGACCCTCTGAGTCCTTCTATTTTTTCATCTCCTACATTTTTCTTACCTAGAGTCCCAGTGGGATGTCTTCACATCTATCCCAATCTCCTGGTAAGTGAAGACTTTTGGGCTAGTACCCACTTATGAGTATATACCATTTGACACTTTCTTCTTCTGGGTAATCTCACTCAGTATGATCATTTCTAGTTCCATCCATTTGTCCACAAATTTCGGGATTTCCTTGTTTTTAATAGCTGAGTAGTATTCCTTAGTGTAAATGTACCACAGTTTCTTTATCTATTCTTCAACTGAGGGACATTTAGGCTGTTTCCAGGTTCTGGTAATTATGCATAAGGCTGCTATGAATATGGTTGAACTTATGTCCCTGTTGTATAATGGAACATTTTCTGGGTGTATTCCAAGGAGTGGAATAGCTGGGTCTTGAGGAAGCCCTATTTCCAGTTTTCTGAGATAGCACCAGATAGATTTCCAAAGTGGCTGTACCAGTTTGCATTCCCACCAGCAATGAAGGAGTGTTCCTCTTTCTCCACATCCTCGCCAGCATGTGGTGTTGCTTGAATTTTTTATCTTAGCCATTCACAACATCTCAGGCCTCAAGGTCAGTAAATGGGACCTCATGAGGCTGAGAAGCTTCTGTAAGGCAGGAGACACTGTCAACAGAACAAAGCGACAGCCTACAGACTTGAAAAAGATCTTCACCAACCCTGCATTTGACAAATGTCTAATATCCAAAATATATAAATAACTCAAGAAATCAGACACCACTAAGCCAAATAACCCAATTGAGAAATGGGGCTCAGACCTAAACTGAGAATTCTCAACATAGGAATATCAAATGGCTGAGAAACACTTAAAGAAATGTTCAACATCTTTAGTCATCAGAGAAATGCAAATCAAAACGCCTCTGAGATTCCATCTTACACCCATTAGACACCATGTTTTAATTACTTCATGGTCTTGGTAAAGACCACAGCTGTCCCCATCCAATCAAATTAAAGGCCAGCTCTTGAGTAACACCAAAACGTCAGTGACTCAAATGTCCCCAATAACCAAACAGCCAGTCCTGAATCCCCTTGTATACTCTGATTCAATTATGTGCTCACAGATCCCTCTAACTTTCTGTAAATTGGGCCAGAGGGCTCATTTCAGGGTTGCCTTGTAGAGGAGAGAGGCAATCCTAGCATGCTAGAATAAAAACACTCTTTTTTTTTCCTTGAATACTACCTTGGAGTCTTTCTTCAGCAGATCACTGGAACCCTAACAAAACAGCATGGATATTTACAGGGACAGGGGAACCAGAATTCTAAATTGTTGATACTTGTGTTTAAATCATTACTTTCTTTTTTTAAAAGTATCTCTTTATCAAAATCTTTATTTACTCAAAGAGAAAAACAGGAAATTTATACTTAAGGAGGTAATAGCCATCAACTAAGTGGTAAAATTTAGCATCAGCAGTAATGGGAGCAACTGTGGCAAAGTTCTTTCTGATAGAAAAAAAATTCATTGAGAAGAGTGTGCTTGAGATAGACCTGCTAGAAATGCAAATTTTGATGCCAAATCTGAACAAAAAGCAAGAAGGCTTAAGTTTGTGATATGGAAGGAGATAATCTCAAAGACAAATAATAAAAATTATTCTTTAATCTTCAAATGTGCCGAGATCAAGATGGAGATGTGTAGTGGTAGGTTTTGTTTTGATGTCAAAAGTGGAACGTGAAACCGCCTTGTGTGAGTATGTGTGATGTTTGTCCACTAGAAAGGGACACGATCTTTGCCAGTTAAAAAACACCTTGGCATGGAGTTTGAGAGGAGATAAATAGCCCTAAAAACAGAGGCTTTACTTTTGCACACTTTGCATTACTTTGTATTGCTTGGATGCTCATCACTCCCACTTCAAGAAGCTCCTAGAGAGAAATACTTGCATAACATTCATAGTTTCATATTTCATACAGAGACTGTGAATAGGTTCTGTAACTAACTATTCTGACATTGCCCTATGTAGTGATATGCCTTAGCCACCTTTCAACAGACTTCTGCTGTTTCCATCGTTTAGGTGACTAGGGGAAGATGGACAACATATAGAAACTTATTGTCTTGTTCAAGGTTATATCTTTTTTCTTGGTAAGAGGTTTGTAGACATCTTTATATTTTTTACTACCATGAGAGAACATAGCAACAATATTTAAATTTTAAAGTCTTACTTGGATTTTCTATGGCGGTTTGAATCACAAGCTGATTTATTTCCATACTCATACTTTCTTCTACTTTTTTGTCCATGTTTTGTTCTGAATCACAGACTTCACCATTTTCAGACAAAAGTCTGTCTCTGGGTCACTTTCCACGCAACCTAACTACAACCCTGGCATATCTACATTTTACTCTTTATTTTACCCTTATTTTATTTTGTACACAATGTTCATTCTGTGATAATATACATTAATTAATTAATGTTTTCCTTTCTTACTCTTAAGTCAATGTGTTTTAATCATACCTAACCTCCTAAACTTTTTTGTTGTTGTTTTGTTTGGTTTTTTTGTTTTTGTTTTTTGGTCATGTTGGCGTCTGTTTAGCAAGACCAGCTGGGGGCTCTCTGAAGGACAATAGAACACTAGAGACATGATATACTCTTTTCATTTGTTTCCTGTTTCTTTCTGTGTCCTACCAACAAAGTGGTGGTTATTCATCCTGCCAAGAACAGTTAATTACAGCAGATGAAATCTGTCTTGGCTTGCGGTTTGGCTGCCCTACCAGACATAGCTCTATAATGCCTCAGATACACATGCTGAACAGGACCTCCACTTCTCTAGAGTCTGAACATTGGATCAAGAGGGATTCTCCTTCACATTATATGCATTTAATAATACCTAACATTCTTTTTATTATTCAGTGCTTCATGGCAGGTCCTTTCTGCCATTACTACATTAATAATGCTTCAATATTCCTCCTGGCCTTTCTGATTTGAAAATAGTTGGTCAAAATTCTGAATACTATATTATTCTTATTATATCTCCTAGCATATTCAATAAAATTTATATTTTATATAAAACAATTTGAATAATTGCTTACCTAATAAAGTATATTCTTATTTAATAAAACTAGAAATAATTTGGAATACTGTAAAATGAAAAAATATAGTCATAGAGCATGAGTTTCAATTTATTTTATTTTTAGACTTTCATGCTTGTAAACAATAAAAACTGTTCAGAACTAACACCTGTTTTCTTTCTCCTACTTTGATCATAACTTATTAATGGTTTTTTTCTCCCATGTGTAATCATAACCCACTATCTCCGATTAGTGATGCCCACAAGCTTTTATTGTTTATCAAATCTAGAGATCTATTTAAAATTCTATTTTCTAATTTAATTTTATGACATTTTGAAATATTCAAGTTAGTAAAGAAGTTATAGATATATAATGACGGTTATTCCATTTTCTACATAAACATTTACATACTGATTAAGACTAGTAATTAGTGCTTTAGGTATAAATCTTGATTTGCCAATATAGATCATTCAAAATATATGTAAGCTAATATGCTGAGATCTTAAAATCTTCAATTAAAACAATGAAGCATGAAGAAAAAAATTAATTGTATTGAATTCAGTAAAAATTTCCAAAATTCTATATTTATTTTAGCCAAAATATCAACACTATTTACTAAATTTGCTGGTGTTAATTGATTTACTGCTATATGTACAAAAACAATTCAATGAAATAAAAGTAGCATGATTGATTGTGACTACAATAAACATAAAAATAAAGCTACATAAACATGACATATATTTCAGAAAAAAAAGACTTTGAATAGTTTTTTATTGGCAAATAGAACTTGAAAATAAATAACAACTTTCTATTGCTGATTAAAGCAAAGGATTTTAAATATCTGAGAACCTGAGCTCTATATGCCTAGAACAGATTATTAATAGACTATTAATTATTGATATGAGTTGTATCAAGACATTTTCAAGATTGATGATTTTAATTTTTCATTCAGATAACAGAGAACATTGCAAACACTATGAAAAAATCACCAACAAAATGTAGTTATTTTTGTTTGACAATTTGACCACATTCACACTTTTAAAAAGAAACTTAAAAAAAAAACTTCACAGAAGTAACTAGAAACAAGATAAATTTTAATGCTGACTGACTTATGAAGTTTTCCTTTGAAATGTTTGAGAAACAACTTAATTTCACTGTTACTTTATTCTGTGTTTGCATTAGGTTTGGTATATTTATGGCATGAAGTTGACTTTCTGAAATAGAATTCCAATTTATGTTACTAGTGTGCAAGCAGAAAACAATTAAATTATTTTCTGAAGAACAACTCCCATAATGTTAAGACATAAAACACAGCTGTGTGTGATGTGCCAATTTACAAGCAAAATAAGACAACATAAATGGAAACCCAAGCACATTTTGTTACAAATATTCTTGAAGCAGCTATAACATATATTTTTGTAAGAAATTTATTTTACTTATGTAAATGTAGTATTCTGAATAATAATATTCATTAAGAAGCCATGAGCCCCACAGTGTCACATTTTACCAACTGTAATGGAGCATAAAATTACAAATGTAAAAATATGTTCTGAATATTTGTAAATAGTAGACAAAGCCACCAAACTAATACAAAAGTTATTGGAACATGATATTCTAATCCAGATACAGAAGGCATTTTATGGAACAGTAATGAAAAAGCAAGCCAAAATTCAAATACATCCATGCATATGTGTATATGCTGCATTTTAACATGAATATGATAATAATATATGAAAATGTGATAAATGTGTATATATAAACACATAAATATCGATTCAATTTATGACTTCTATTTATATAGATAAATATATAACAGACAGGTACCAAAATTAAAGTATTCTTATTGTGTTACCAGTCACATTATTAATAAATTTTATGTTTTACCATACCAGATTAACTTCAAACATATTTTTCATTGACTTTGTGAACCACGACTTTATGGTCATTTAAAGATTGCTAGCATCATTTTATATGTGTTATGATACTTTATCTGGTGCCCCATATTTGACCTTTTCCCCTTGGTGGGGAGGCCTGGTGGCACTCACAGGAAAAATAAGCAGGTTACCAAAATGAGACTTGATAGCCAATGACCATATAGAGGGGCAGGAAGTGCCCCTTGGTCATAGACTTAGGGGAAGGGAATAGGGTGAAAACGGAAAGGAAGGAGGAACAGGAGGAGACAAGTGATGGGATAACAATTGAGATGCCTTCTTAATAAATTAATAAAATAAAAATAAAACACAAACAACAAAACAAAACAAACAAAAAAGAAATCAATAACTCCAATGGACTACTGTAGAATTTTGTCAGAATTAATCTCTAGTAACTCAGTTTTCCTCCGTTTTCACCTGTAATGCTCAGTGAAGAAAATTAATACTTCATACTGTAGGATGAAATAAAAAACTGCTTTAAAAGCTACATTGTCCTGTCTCTTATAGTAAGTGAAATATTTTGCTTTAGGTTTAGTTTTGCTTAGGATCCCAGAGGGACAAAAGTCTTTTATGACAAGATGGAACCATAAAAGCAAGGGACCAGCATCTCAGGAAGAGCTGTTGTTAGTAGCAAACACTGAACAGAGAGAAGGAATCTGAACTCTCAAAGGCCAAGCCCACTGGCTACTCCCTGGAGTGAGGCTGTATCTTCTGAATCTCTCAAGCCAAGTTTCATAGAACCCAGAACAACTGATGAGAAATGTGTTGTGGAGAAAGGCACTAGTTATGGAAGAGTATAGTGAGCACTGAGCTTAAACTCTTGCTCTGTCATTGCATAGTGTCTCTGCTGAGCTTCCGTAGGAAGGGAGCCTCTCTTGGACCCAGTGATTGAAAAGCTGTTTCAAAGTCTGAGAATTTAATGTATTTAGTTAAGGAATCATTTTATATGATCAATCTGCAAATTAATTTACTTCTTCTTTCTTAGGAATAGATGATACTTACATGCAATTCTAAATCTGAAGCATAATAACATATGATTAACATATTTTACATTTTGTTATTCTGTTATATTTTCAACCTTTGTTTCTGGTTTTCAGATTCACTCATTTATTGTGGTTCCTATGCTTTATGTTTCTTCCTAGGTACAACTGATTTTATGCATTTAATGATATATATTTTATTTCAGCTATAAATATTTAGAAATTATTTCTATATCTTTATATTTCTTTCTTGTTTTTCATAATCATAATTGTCGTATATCTGTACCCACAGTTACTACTTTATCAATAAAAAATATTTGAAATTTTGAGTGTTCCCTGCCTATCCATTGCCATTTTTTTTGGCTAATGACATGCACTTTCTGAGACTTTCCTCACAACATTCTGACGCAGAGTTCAAATTAATTCTTTTCTTCAGCCATGGTTTCCTGTCTGCTCAGAACATTACTCTGGGCTGTATTCATGCCTTACCAGTAATCTAGATTATTTTTCATTTGTCACATTACACATTTCATTCCCTGGAGGTTGAATAGGTTGTTTTATCCCATCATTATATCATTCAGTATTTCAGTGGGCAAACTAAAGTTCAGCCTGTGCTTTTCATCAAAAAGAAGAATCAATTTAAAAAAATTAAATTTATTTTTTAATTTATTCACTTTACATCCAAGAATTTTTGTTCATAAATATAATACTTGAAACTTAGTTAACCTACTATATTTGGACCTTCACGTTTCCAACATACATCCACACACACATCCACAGAGGTATGGAGAGAGAAAGAGAGAGAGAGAGAGAGAGAGAGAGAGAGAGAGAGAGAGAGAGAGAGAGAGAGAGAGAGAGAGCGCACAGGTAGGTGTATGAGACAGTGCAACAGCATGGGTTGTGTGGCAGTCATAGGAGTTGTTCCCTGCTTTTGGTCCCTTGTTCTTAAGTCAGGTCTTTCTCAGTTCAGCAGTTAAATGCCAGGCTAGCTAAATGTGGACTTTTGGGTGATTCCTCATGTGTAGCTTTCTGTTTCTTATAAGGGTGCTGGTGCTGGGATTTTGGATGCCAACTCTCACAGTCTGAATTTATGTACGTATTGCACATCCAGCTCTAGTTATGAAGCTTGTGCAAGTACTTTTACATAGTGAAGCATCTTCCTCACTCTCAATTTGAAATCTTAAAGTTAGGACATATTTATAATTTATATTTCAGGAATGTCATCTCATTGAGGAAGTGTTATATGTGTTTCCATAATACTGTGTCCCAGGTCTTACTCGAAGACACATTTCTACATTAATTATTAAACTCCTAAACTTTTTTATTTTAGACTTCAGCGTCTTGATGTATTCAAGGTTGACATTGTATTTTTATTTTCAATTTTAAAATCCTTTTTAAATAGGCATCCAAGTGTTGCTCAAGATAAAAAACAATTTTCTATTAATTTAAAATATAATTTCTCAGAAATATGAGTTTGTGATATAGCATGGATGTCTGTTTCAAAAAGTGCCATGGAGTGATGAAGAATTTTAGAAAGCTGAGGCACAGCTGTCTCCATGGATATCACTCCAGTAACATTAAATTCATGCTAGCTACAATCTAGATGTTCAGCTTTGTCCTATTAGACTCAGGCCACCATGAAGCTGTGTTGTTGTTAATTTACCATTATAAGCCTAATAATGATTATTATTAGTCCTATAATTTTTATTACGGCAATATTTTCTAACCCACTAGCAATCAATCAGGACACAGATACCTGTTATATTTTAAAATAGTCTTAGTTATTCTTGGGCAGGTCAGATATGAATCCCCTAAACTACTTCCCATAGTGGGGCAGATATGGGATCCCTACCTTAATCCTATGCCATCTGCTTCTAATAATTTCTATCAAGCTACCTCCCTTCCATAATCCCAAATACCTGCTAATGTTCTTCATCTGGGCCAAATCTCCATCCACGCTGGCCATGTGCTTCTCTTCCCTCTAATCCATAGTGGCCTTCTTTATCTTCTCTTCTGTCCTCCGGTCTTTCTCTTCCCAAGATTCTCTGTCTCCTCCAGCCTGAGATCTTTAGCCATGCCTATCCTACTTGTCCTGCCCAGGGTGATGGCCTTTTAGTAATTAGCATAAAAACACATCATACCAACAACGCTGCTTAACATTCCCATGTTCGAGTGCATGCATGTTCAAGTTTGCCAAGGAAAAGGTGTCTAGATCTGTGTTATAAAGAAAAGCTTTTTTGATAAGGAGTAAAGACTATGCTTATCTGTGGATATAAGAAAAATATTTATAATGTAGTTACAGATTATAAAAGCTTGCTCTTTATAAGTTCTCCTGAAAGATGCATGATATTATTAACTTGCTAGTAGGCTAGGTTTTCAGTACCAGGCATGATTTACCTTTTGATGAATAAGCCTTAGGTTAAATTAGAGAGCTGTTGGTTATTGACAAGGTATGCATGCAGCTACTTCACCCTGTGGGTTTTGACACCATGCTAGTTACTGTAGTTTATAGGCATCATAGCCAAGGTAGGACTGTTGGCTGTTTTCTTTCTTTGGAAGCTTGTTTCGAATTTTCTGGTACGATTAAAACTAGCTCTCAGCGAAGGAGGCACTCATGACAGTTCAAGTCAGGGGCTCTGGTCTCTGTTTCTAAAATACGTTGTATCCACAAAAATAATGATATATGATTAAGCTTTATAGAAATTTACTAGATTATGAGTTACTGATCACACACAAACACATATATGTACACACATACATGAGCCCAAGTGTGATCAGAGATACTGCGTGGGTGGACTACTGCTGACAGATGACACGGGTTATTTCATGGAAATCTAAGTTCTATGCAGTGAATACCTCCACATAAGTCATTGGGAGATCACTGGGACCCCTGAGGTACCGCACACAACACAGCCCATTGCAAGACCCTATACTGAAAACTCTAAGCACTTTGGTTGTAGAACATAGAAAACTCAATCTCTAACTGAGGGGGAACTCTCTTCCTTCTACCTAGCTTCCAGAGTGCTGAAAGGTGCTATGTAAGCAGCTTGGGGATAAAAGACATATGTGCTCTGTGGTGGTTCAAATAATAATGGCTCACATATGTTCATATATTTGAATGCTTTGTTGCCAGGGAGTGGTGTTTCTTGATAAGAATTAGTAGGTGTGACCCTATTGGAGGAAGTGTGTCCTAAGGGTTAGCTTCGAGGTTTTAAAGGCTCAAGCCATGCAGTGTTTCTCTCTCTTCCTCCTGCTTGCAGATCTATCTGATTGTAGAACTCTGAACTTCTCTAACACTGTGTCTGCCAACACAGCAGTATATTCCAGACCATGATAACAATGGACAAAATGTCTGAAATTGTAAATGAGTTTCAATTAAATGCTTTCCTTTATAAGAAAAAAAATATGTTGTGTCCTTCCTCTGAGTGCCAGTAGCCCCCCTCAAGGGGACGTGGTCATCAAATATGGGGCACTTGGAGTTCATGTATGAAAGTCAGTCCCCACTCTCCACTCAACTGTGGAGAATGTCCTGTCCATTGGCTAGATCTGGGTAGGGGTTCAGTGTTTACTGCATGGATAGTCCTTGGCTGATGCCATAGTTTGAGCAGGACTCCTGAGCCCAGAACCACCTGACATACTGTTCTTTTTGTAGGTTTCTAGGAACCTCTGGATCCTTCTATTTCCCCATTCTCCCTTGCTTCTCTCACCTAAAGTCCGAATACAATGTCCTCCCCTCTGTTCCACTTTCCTGATAAGTGAAGACTTTCATGGGACATGCCCCTTGGGCTAGTGTCCAGATAAGTGAGTATATAACATATGTCTCTTTCTGCTTCTGGGTTAATTCACTCATTATGATCATTTCTAGTTCAATCCGTTTGTCCACAAATTTTAGAAATTCATTTTTTTAATAACTAAGTAGTATTCCATAGTGTAAATGTCCCACAATTTCTTTATCCAATATTCTACTGAGGGACACTTAGGCTGTTTCTAGGTTCTGACTATTATGAATAAGGACACTATGAACATGGTTGAGTGTATATCCCTGTTGTGTGCTGGAGCACCTTCTGGGTAAATTCCAAGGAGGGGAATAGCTGGGTCTTGAGGAAGCCTTATTCCCTATCAATAATATTATTTGCAAATTTTCATTGTATTGGCATCTCTTAATTTACACAATAATGGGTTTTTAATATTTTACACACACACACACACAGACACACACACACACAGACACACACACACATACACACACACACACATACACACACAGACACACACACACACACACACACAGACACACACATTGACCACGTACAACCCCCTATCATTCTACCCTGCTCTCTCTCACATGTTTCTCCTGACTCTAACTTCAAGTCCTCCTAATTATATTCATTATCTCTAATAAATACATTATTATTTGTACATGCACACATATATATTGATACCTTTTTGACATTCAGGTTTGTATATTGTTTTTAATTCTAGTTTAATTTTTCATATAAGACTCAGTGTTTCCAATGGAGTCTCCCTGAATATATGCCTCTGCCCATAGTAGCTGTCCTTCACAAAATGAACTTACTTGCTATTTTCTTAGATTTTTTTTCTTTTCTTTTCTTTCTTTCTTCTTTTTTTAACCATATTTTCTTTCGAGTTGATTTTTTTTGTCTTGTTAATTTTTTCCTTGTGTGTTTGGTTTCCATTTTGTTTTTTGGTGTGTGTGTTTCTTATTTTTGTTATTGTTTTCTTAAAGACGAGTGCAACATCACAGAGTTGGGTAGGTGGGAGGAACTGAAAGGATATTGGGGGTGATATAAGTATGATCAGGACACATATTAACATTTCATATGAGCCAAATTAACTGACGTTAACATTTTTCTTTGTTTCTTTTTATTATATATATGCATATAAATATTATACACACATATGTATGCATGTATCTGTCTACCTGTATTTATCTGTGAATATGTATGTATGATGATAATGGGTCTTTGTGATATTGATACATTAATATAGAATGGATTATTTAGTATTTACTCCTTAAGTTCTATTTTAAATCATGGTATTTGGTGATGCATCATAATTTACTCTTTTTATGCTATCTTTACTTTGCATCCTTTGTTGCCCATTGTCAATTTCCATCTCGTACATATTGCCTGAGATATTTCCAGCAGCTCTTCTTATATTTTTAGCTCTCTGATATGCAGCTTTAAGTCAGAATCTAGTCCTGTTATAGCTTACAATTCAAGTTTATATAAAAATGTAGCAAAAGTAACCATTTGATTTATTCTCATACATATTCACATAGTTCACATTTTTGTTTCCCTCTTTCCTATGTTCAACTCTGAATGTATATTTTCAAACAATGCCCTGCTTTTATTCATTTAGTCCAACAATGCTGAGGATTAACATTGTATCTGGGCATTGTTACTTTCATCAAATAAGATATTAGTGAAATATTAAAGTAGAATATATGGATATCTTAAATATAGTTTGTATTTTATGAGGTTTTCTTTAATACAAATATACAAATAATTGTAATATAATGAAAGAAATAAACATTTCTGATAGTAATTTGATTAACAAATCTAGAATTTTTCATTTATCAGATTTTATTCTTAGTTGAATAATGGTGCTATATTACAAATGAATAAATGCTTATTTTTCAGTGAATGTCAGTTTATCAAATGCTTGTGTGTTATGCTTTGAAAAAACAAGAGTTAAATTTTAGATTTACTTTATAGTTGTAGCAGTTTGAATATCACAAAAGGGATCTAGTTGCTGGGAAATAAACATGGATGGGGCTTTTTGTACCTGGGCAAACAGTTGCTTAACACACGAAAAGAAAATTGTATTTAGCAAAAATAAAATAAAATTAAAAGGTACAGTTTTGGAAGACGGCATTTGCACAGGTTTCTGTACAGTACAGTGGTCTAGAAGAGATGATTGATAGGGGAGGCAGATGTTGGCATCTCATATTGAAAATTATTTCTTCTTTCCTAAGATAACAAGAAATACACTACAAATTCTACATTAGTAATGATCAATATTTTTATGATGGACCTGTAATTTAGTAGTAGACTTATGTAGGTTAACAATTATAAAATGCGGAGCACTATGAAGAGACCAGATGAAGATTTGTTTTAGAGGTAAGTGACTGAACAGCATTTCTGAATGCAAAGAATGAAACTTTCCATCAAATAAAAAAACTAACGCCAAACCTAAAGAAAATCAGCACACAGAAAGTAGATGAAAAGAAAGAAAAGTTGAAGATTAAATTGATATATCTATCCTTTTTATGACACATATTACAGCAAATTGTTTATGCTAATGAGTGCTGTTTGCAAATTAATAGAATTATTGTGAGTATAATTTGATAACATCAAATTATCTTACAAATGTGAGCTTTCAGCTATTTCAATTTAATTGCAAAATCATGAACATTCTAAGCAGATTACTTCCATATTTTAAAGATAAATTCTTCTTCTTTTAGACTTGATATGTTCTACCATCCCATATTCTAAGCATGAATTAACTCATGAAGCTATTTTTATGAAACAAAATCAAAATAGATAATGATTCCCAGAAAGTGAAATATTATCTCCTGCTACTTTTTAAATTCACATCCATACTCAGCAGTTTAGGTCAGATTCCTCTGGGTCAAATATGGATGCTGTATGAGAAAAAATTAGTTGTTACCTCACTGAGCAGTACCGAAGGCAGAAACAGTGAAAGAAATTTCTCTAATAATTAGCACTCAGAAGTTTGGAAATACAATTAGTCCCTCTGTAAAAAGGGACAGACAGTAGATTCACTATTTGACTCTATTTTGACTCAGGTTTCTGTTTTCTTGAGAACAGGATGTAAAATAACATTAAATATCAAGACAATGTTCCCTTGATAAAGATATTATTATATTACTACCAATCTGGACCTATAAAACATATGTAGGTTTTTTTTTTAATTTAGATTCCTTTAAAAAAGATGGGACATTTGAACACCTTTTTGAGCTGTGAAATTTTAACAAGCTGTTTTTCAAAAGGAACGACTTTTTTTTTTCTATATTAATCTTTGTTCCTACTGCAACGAAGCTTACAAGGTCAGGACCGGATAGATCCTGCTTGCCTTCCTCTTTCCGCCATACCTATAACACAGCGGGGTCCTGCAGGTGAAAGGGCAGGAGTGATGTTCCCTATAATGAATAGTGCTATTTTGTTACTTGACCTACAAGACAACCTGAAAATTTCAAGTCAGAGATCAGTGTGGAAAGCAAACTGATGAGCTGGAATGCTGTAATTTTAGCTGATAACTCTTTAAAGCATAGCCAAAGTTATTTTTGCGCTCGGTGGATAAAAGTAAACTTTCAAAGTCCTTAACATTGGTATAGCAAAAGGAAAGGTGAATATTTGAAAGGCCTTTCTCGGACCATGAATCACATTAAGAAACATGAAACAGTCTGTCCTTAAACAAGGATATGTAAAATGTTGAAAATAATCTTAAAAAAAAAAAAAAGAGGAGTTTCACATAGGACTGTCAGCATGCAAGAGTTATGAATGCTGGGGATAACTGTACATCTAAAAGTTTATGAGAAAAAGAACAAAACTAGTAGGAGAAATCCACATATATTTTGTCTTAAGCTAGATTGTAACTCAACCAATGGAGTAAAGGCAGGAGGATTTTCAGATACACA
The DNA here is from genome assembly GCF_964271855.1 of Acomys minous. Lineage (NCBI taxonomy): Eukaryota > Metazoa > Chordata > Mammalia > Rodentia > Muridae > Acomys > Acomys minous. The sequence continues at coordinate 43,659,761 of NC_140483.1, forward strand.
TAATTTAAAAGCAAGGAAGGAAACTGAATATTTATATCAATCTTGTCAGGTATTGGAAATGTGAGTAGTTTCATAAAACAGGTTAACTACATCTATTTCTAAAATTGGTTAATTACATACATTTCTTAAAATTTCTAAAATTTCAATTATTTGAGGATTATATAAACATGTAAGCATTTCTAACGGTCAAAAATGGTCACAAACTTTAGGTGAATTAAATTTATTTTTATACAAATTATGATAGGCAGATTTGGGCCCAGGGGTCCTGCTCAAACTAGGGCACCAGCCAAGGACAATACAGGCAGTAAATTTTAAACCCCTACCCAGATCTATCCAGTGGACAGAACATTCTCCACAGTTGAGTGGAGAGTGGGGTATGACTTTCACATGAACTATGGTGCCTCATATTTGACCACGTCCCTGGAAGGGGAGACCTGGTGGCACTCAGAGGAAGGATAGCAAGTTACCAAGAAGAGACTTGATACCCTATGAGCATACACAGGGTGAGGAGGTCCCCCTCAGGAACAGTCATAAGGGAGGGGAGCAAGGGGAAAATGGGAGGGATGGAAGAACCGGAGGATACAAGGGATGGGATAACCATTGAGATATAACAAGAATAAATTAATTTAAAAAATGTAAAAATTATCATTATTATCAAATATGATGCAATATCAATTATATCTGTTTAGTTCAGACAAAAATTATAAATAATAACTTCAGTTACAGATATCACTTCTCACATTTAAATTACATTGCCCTTTAATAACAGGAGACAGAGGAGGCTATTAATAGTAGATAGCTATTTTGCTTCATGTATTAATTTCTTTTCTGTTGCTTAAAAGTCTGGATGCATTATCTCATTTGTTAATAAAAGATGTTTATTTGAACCATAGTTCTGAAGCCTGAGATGTTCAAAGGTCTGGTGATTGTGAGTTATTTCACTCTTCCGTTTGGTGCCAGAAAACCAATAGGAAAGTGATACCATGGAAGCATGTAGGCAGAAGAGTAGCCTCATATACAATGGGTAGGTGAGAGCCCAAGAGAGATTATTTCTTCTAAAGAACTTAGTTGTCTATAGAAGACACCACCCCCAAAGACAAAACTATGACAATCAAATCCATTTATTAATTTATTCATTCATGTTAACATGGCAGGTGATATAGATGAATCATGTGAAAACCATGTTTCATAAGGTATCACTTTATTACACGTGCCTTTCTACTCACAGGTGAACACAGAGAACACTATATGCTGACCTTTCCAATCAGTGCTGAGGGCAATAGTGATCCGGCCTCACTGGCTTCCTGCACAACCACATAGTCTGTTCAGGAAGTGCTGGATGTGCTTTCTCCCTGGTAGTATGTACCTCATCCTACTATTAGTAATTTAGTTACTTTTCTAATACTGTGATAAATCACCATAACCAAGGCAGGATAGAGAAAAAAGAATTTAATTGGGACTTGCAGTCCAGGAGATTAAAACTATGATGTAAAACAGAGGTGGTAGGTGGTCGGTAGCTGTAACAGCAGCAGAGATCTCAGATGTTGGACTACAAAGAGGTAACTTGACGTGAGAAAAGACTGCATATTTCTTGATTTCTTTCTATTTAATAACTGGGGAGTATTCCAGTGTGTAAATGTACTAGGTACTTTATCCATTCTTCAGTTGAGGGACATCTAGGCTTTTTTTTTCAGCATCTATTTATTATAAGTAAAGCTACTATGAACACAGTGGAGTCCTTGTGGTATTCTGGTATATGTGGTATACTTTTTGGGTATATGCTTAGAAGTATTGCTGGGTCTTAAAGTAGTATTATTTCCAATTTTCCGAAAAGTGACAGATTGATTTCCAATGTCGTTATACAAATTTCTCTCCCATCAGAAATGGAGGGGTGTTCCCTATCTCTACATTTTCACCAGCATGTGTTGCCACTTGGTGTTTTGGTCTTAGCCATTCTGAAGGGGAATCTAAGCACGATTTTCACTTCCCTGATGACTAAGGAAAAGAAGTTGAGCATTTCTTTAAGAGTTTCGCAGCCATTAGAGACTTCTATTGGGAATTCTGTTTAGCTCTGTACCCAATTTTTTATTTTAATTTTATTAATTTATTCATATTACAACTCAATTGTTATCCCATCACTGGTATCCTCCCATTCCTCCCTCCCTCCCACTTTCACCCTATTCCCCTCCCCTAAGTCTAAGACCTAGGGGGACTTCCTCCCCCACTATATGGTGAAAAGATAACTAGAGAGACTGGGGGCTGTCCAACTAATGCCTGACCCAACTTGAGAACCACCCCATGGGAGATAGCCAACCCCTGACACCATTAACAGTACTCTGCTATGTTTACAGACAGGAGCCTAGCATAACCATGCTGGGAAAGGCCCCACCTAGTATCTGATTGAATCAGATACCGAAAGTCACAGCTAACATTAGGTGAAGCTTGGGAACCCTGTGGAAGAGGGTTGGGGAAGACAGAAAACCTGGAGGGAACAAACCCACCACAAGAAGACCAACAGAGTCAACTAACCTAGATGCATGGGGCTTACAGAGACAGAAGCACCAACCAAAGACCATGTATGGACTGTACTTAGGCCCCCTACACATATGTAACACATGAGCAGTTTGATCTTCATGTGGTCCCTGGTGCTATCTATAACATGGATTCTGTTGACTGCTTTTGATCAGTTTCTCCAAAAGGGGCTGCCTTGTCTGGTCTCAGTGGATAAGGATGAGCTTAATGCTGATGCAACTTGTACACTGGGTGGGTTGGGGAGGTCCTCTTTATTATGAGAAGGGGAGAGTAAGGGGGAAAGAAGGTTGGAGGGAGGGGCCCTGAGAAGAGAAGGGCGGGAGCTATTTTGGCATATAAATTAAAATAAACATTTAAAAAGAAATAATACAAGATATTTAAAATCTTAAATTTGTGGTCCCCATCACCATATTTCCTTCAGTAAGGATATAACTTCTATTCTTCTCCAAAGAGCTATCAACAAGGGAGGAGGGCATAGACCAAGTATTCAAATGTCCATAACATGTGCAATGGTCCAGGACACCATCAGTTTTGACACCATCGTTTTTAATAACCAATGTCTTCTATATACACCTTCATTTAATCTGACTTTGCTACTAAAAAGTCTTATATTTATTGTAATATGTTTTTTCACTAATACTTTACCATGTTCTTTGACTGACATTTGTACTTTTACTACTTTTTGAAAATAATAAAAAGAAAGTTAAAGGATTTGCTAATGTTTGTGTTCTAAGTCCCGTAGGCATTGAGTTTTTCTGCCTCAGCTACTTCATCACAAGTTTTCATATTTTTAATGTACTTATTTGTAACAAAATAAATATGTTAAACCATTATCGATTGTCTCTGTATAATATTATTAATACCTAACAAATGGTAGTTGTACTGTAATTATTGCCAACTACAATAATTTTTATGAGTGATATTACATTTACTGCATTCAAAATGAGAGTTTCAAGCACCCTCCATTCTAAATACGCACTTCAATTCAATATATTCAATTATTCAATATAGTATCAACAAAAAGTCATTATAAAAGAACATGTACAAACATAAACCTATTTATTTAAGCTTGCTTTCTGAGACAAGCACTTATATACTCAACTGTATCCTTGAACTGCAAAGTAGCTTGTATTTCTTGAACTTTTAGCAATCCACCTGCCTCAGCTTTTTTAGTGTGGAATGACAGGTATGATTCCAATAACACATAGGAAAGTAAAACTCTACTTCTTTTCAGTATTTTTATTTTTATTTTTTTAAGATATATTATTGATTATTGACACTCTCTTAGAATTGAAACAGAAAATTTGAGTTGGATCACATATTTTGATAAGTTTATATTAAGGTTTGAAAATATATATGACACTATGACACTTTGGGATGTTTATTGTTATTGTACTGTCAATCTCTTTGCAGAGTACATGTTAAATATTTAATTCAGACAATAATGTTATGAGGAATAACTCTGGATTCAGAAAATATATCATTTTACTTTAAATTGCATTGTTGTTGACTAGAAAGAGGGGAAAAAAGAATTGGTTCATGGTTAGCCTGTTTTTAGATGCCTAAAATTATGAATATCCAGACTGCATATGGATGTCTGTTTGGGCCATGGTTCTATAAGCTGGGAAGTCTGAGCTACCTACTTGTGTGAGTTCTATAACCTGAATATAACCAACTCTGGCTATACTGCACTGCTGAAGACCTTTTTCTTGTCATTAACTTCTAAATGGTAGAACATAAAAACTGCCTATATTGTATCATGCAGAACAGCTGGCTTGAGCTGCCAAATATGTCTGATAGAATATGCAGAAGCTGTATGTAAACAATGTACTATTTTGTGTCATCTATTAAGGCTTCATTGAGGATAGTATCCATGAATATTCTTTGTACATACTTCTGAAAATACTGAAGGACAGCTTGTTAGTATTGACTTTTGTGATCAGGCAATACTAAAAGCACATGAGAAAAGAGTAAGACTGCAGTTATTTACTTCCTTGTGAGTAACGAATGATACAAAATGCCTGGGATTTGTTTATCTGCAGCAAATTGAAAGATGGTATGGATGAGTAAGCACACTAAAATGGGACTGAACATAGTTTGAAAACCCCTGTCCATCTATCCCAATCTACACCAACATTTAACTGACAGAACTGGGCAAAGTCTGATGCTTAACAAGCTTCAGAAGCAATGACACAGGCAAAGCAAAACATTCATTCATTTCGGGAAGCAGAATTCTGACAAATAATCGGAGCTCAATTTATCTCTTACTTCAAGAAGACATTTAGAAGCTGAGAGAGGAATGATACCAATTTAAAACACATTTTTGCATCTGAGGAATCAGTAGTTTTCTTGTCAATACAGAAGCTTAACTATCCTATCCAGCACAGAACCAGCACAGCCATCCTACTTTTATAAAAGTCAACTGTTTGAAGCATTTTTTCTGGTTTTTAATATCTCTTTTCTAGCTAAATCACATGATATAAATTATAGATTTTTCTTGAAAAAGCATAGAGAGCTATCTCTTCTAACACACTTGCAACTTGAATTACAGAGCGAATGTATATGAAGAAATAATTATTGTTTTCCCTGTATTTTCTGTGACAAATTTTGTGTAAGATTTAATTAACACTCATTAAATTTAGAAAATGTGCCATGAAATATTTAATGATTCAGAACTTACTATTGGAGAATATATATATTCTGGTAGTAGATAAACTTATAACCCAGATGCCAAATCCTTAAAACATCTTTACTATTGTTTTCAGCTATCTTAAGTATAATATTAGATAAAAAATATTTAAATGTAAGATGAATCTTTAAAATATTTTTAAAGATTATATATTATTTTTACAGTCTTTTGTGAGAGATGTTATTATCTGGTATTATCTATGTTCTTTATATTTCTTCCATTATAAGGCTTAATATATTGGTTAAATGAACCTTGTTTTATATATTAGTAATCTATATCTCACTAAAAAAATTTATACCTGACCTCAAATAAAATAAAATAAAAATTGATACCTGATTTTATTAGTTAGCCCTTTTAGTTGAAGCGAACTAGAGTGAAATAATCCAGCAAACATGATCAGGTTTGATAAGCTGGTAATTGAAAGTACAGAGAAGACAGGATAGAATCAAACATGACTGGCAAAAAACAAAAAACAAAAAACAAAACAAAAACAAAACAAAACAAACAAACAAAAAACAAAACAAAGGAAAACAAAACAAAAAATAAGTTGAGAGTAGAAATTATGCTCAACTCATAATAGAATTATTTCTTAATAAACATATTACACATTGAAAATAAGGCAAAATTATATTTCATTCACCAAATCTAAACACAATGACTTAGTTGCAGTTTCCATACAGAACCCAAATGTGACTGTGATATCTCTGCTTTCTATGGCTCACCAGAATTGCAAGAGGAAGGCTGTCATATTATCAATATCTTGGAAAATATGAGGTTGTTACAACTGATTGAGGACTGTAGCAGAAATACCCAACTATCAAGATGCACAGAAGATATTATGGAGTATCCAGTAAGAACTGCTACACAAACAACACAATCATATACCTAAGGTTCAAGTAGCATTAGGAAAGATTGGTCAGGAATATTGAAAGATATGGAGGACCAAGCCACCTTCTACTAGATAGTGTCTTAAGGACAGGAGAGGAAAGCTGCAATCCTGAAGTTTCAACAATATGGTACTCTAAAGAATAAGTGAATAATGATGACACCAGTTAACATGCTAATGGGATCATGGGAAATATGACAAGGTCCTACTCCAAGATAAAGAACTAAGGAAATAAGTGGATTCTGCAAGGGAAAATGTAATTTATTTATAGTTATAAGCTTTCTGAAAGCTTAACCAATGTCAAGAGGTAAGCCCTAAACATCTTATACTAGAGACAATAAAATCATTTCTGTGTGTCTATCCATTTGTCTGTCTGTCTGTCTCTGTCTCTCTGTCTTTGTCTCTCTCTCTGTCTCGGTCCCTCTGTCTCTGTCTCTGTCTCTGTCTCTGTCTCTGTCTCTCTGTCTCTGTCTCTGTCTCTGTCTCTGTCTCTGTCTCTGTCTCTGTCTCTCTCTCTCTCTCTCTCTCTCTCTCTCTCTCTCTCTCTCTCTCTCTCTCTCTGCCACACAAACAGGCACTATGATAATAGCTTTAAAAAGAGTACATCATTAATTAGGGACAGTATTGTGGCTTTTGAGAGGAGATAGATGGTGATGGGTGGGTTGAAATGATATAAATGCAGTGCTTGTTCATTCTTTGACTAAGGGACATTTAGGTTGTTTCCAGGATTTTGTTATTACAGATAAGATTGCTATGAACAAGGTTGAACATATGTCCTTGTTGTGTGTGGAGCGTCTTCTGGGTATATTCCAAGAAGTGGAATAGCTGGGTCTTGAGGAAGCCCTATTCCCAGTTTTCTGAGAAAGTTCCAGATGGATTTCCAAAGTGTTTGTACAAGTTTGCACTTCCACCAGCAATGAAGGAATGTTCTTCTTTCTCCACATCTTTGTCAGCATGTGCTGTCACTTGAGTTTTGATCTTGGCCATTCTGATGGGTGTAATATGGAATCTCAGAGTCATGTTGATTTGCATTTCTCTGATGACTAAGGATGTTGAGCATTTCTTTAAGTGTTTCTCAGCCAGTAGATATTCCTCTGTTGAGAATTCTGTTTAATTCTGAGCCCCATTTCTTAATTGGGTTATTTGGTTGGTGGTGTTTAATTTCTTGAGCTCTTTATATATTTTGGATATTAGACCTTTGTCAGATGTAGGTGAAGAACTGGTAAAAGGTGAAGAACTTTTACCAGTCTGTATGGAATACTACTTAGCTATTAAAAACAAGGAAATCTTGAAATGTGTGGGCAAATGTATGGAACTAGAAATGATCATAATGAGTGAGTTAACCCAGAAGCAGAAAGACTCACATGGTATACACTCATTTATAATTGAACACTAGCTCAAAAAGGATGTCCCATGAAAGTCTTCACTTACCAGGAGATTGGGATAGATGTGGGGGTCCTTTTATTATGAGAGATGGAAGGCATAATTGGGAAATATAAGGATCCAGAAGGTCCTACAAACCTACAAGAAGAACATCTTTATGGGCATTTCTGGACCCAGAGGGCTCTCCTCAAACTACTGCACCAACCAAGGACAATACAAGCAGTAAACATTGAACCCCTACTCAGTTTGAGCCAATGAACAGGAAATTCTCCACAGTTGTGTGGAGAGCTGGGGCTGACTCTGACATGAACTCTGGTGCCACATATTTGACCATTTCCATGTGATGGGGAGGCCTGGTTACCATCAGACAAAGAATAAGTGGGTTACCAAGATGAGACCTGATAGGCTGTGACTATGTGGTCGGGAAGGATGTCCCCTTCTGTCACAGACCTAGAAGAGGGGGATAGGGTAAAGAGGGAGGGAATGAGGAATGGGAGAAGACAATAAAGGGGATAACAATTGAGAGAGTAATCTGAATAAATTTTAAAAATAATCTAAAAAAGTAGCAACAAAATTTTATGGGAGATAGCAATATGGTTAATGATTAATGAATGGCTAAATGAAAATACCTTAACAAAATGTATCACTATATGTGATGATTATGTGCCAATAAAATTAATATTCTCAAAATAATAAATAAATAAATAAATAAATAAATATGTAAATAAATAAATACTGTGTTTGTCTTAGTTAATGTTCTATTACTGTGGATAAACAACATGACCACAGCCACTCTTATAAAAAATTATTTGTGACTTACCTATCTTCGTCATCACAGCAAGAAACATGGTAGCATCCAGACAGACATGCTACTAGAGAGATATCTGAGAGTTATACATCCATATCCACAGACATCAGGAAGAAAAGAGACACTGGACCTGGCTTGGAGTTTTGGAAGACCAAAATTCACGCAAAAACATACTTCTTTCAGCAAGGAAATACCTCCTAATTTCTCTCATGAAGTATCACTCCCTGATGAACCAGCATTCAAATCAATGAGCTTATGAAAGCTATTCTTTTTCAAATTACCACATTCTACTGCCTGGCCTCATAGACTTGTAGCCATTTTATAATGCAAAAATTCACTCAGTGGACTTCAAAAGTCCATATTGTCTATAAAAGTTCAAATCAAGAGTCTTCTGAGAATCAAGGTAATCTCTAAAGGTAACCCCATGCAAATTCAAATAAAAACAAAACCAGGTCACATACTCCAGACATACAATGGCACAGAATATGCTTAACTATGCCAAAAGGGAGTGAAAAGAGTGTAGTGAGGAAATACTGGACCATAACAAGAATGAAAAGCTGAAAACTGGCAGGGGAAACTCCAAATTCACTATCTCCATGTCCAATGACAAAGCAGTTTTCAGATCTCAAGCTCCTTTCATGTTTCATGGATGTAATCTACTTCTCTATCTTGAGCTGGCTCCATTGTATCCACAGTTCTTGGCAGTTATCCTATGGCTTTGGCATCTCAAAAATTTTGGGGTCTCCCGTGTAATCCATGCATGGACACCCTTGAACCACTCTTAGCTTCAACATCTTTCCTTAGAAGTGGAGGGAGGTTCCCAACATCATTTACTGTATTCTCAGCTCTAAGCCCATAACCACATGGATAAAAGTACTAAGTCATTTTGCTTGCTCAGACAAGAATGTAGCCTCCTTGTTCAAGTACATTTTTTTATCAGCTTTCTGTATATGATGGTTTCCTTCACTGATTAAGATTTTCTTAATCCTGTCTTATAAGGAGAAAGCTCAGCTGTATATGGTCTTACCCCAAAGTCACCACTACCTTTATTTCATTTAGAATCAAACATTTATTTAAACTTTTTATCTTCTTGAATACTTGGCTTAGCTCTATTATACTTTCTGGTGCTCTTTTTCTTCTTCAACTGTATATTTTGTATTTTTTCTTGCTTAGCTTGATCCTTTTCATTATAGATCAGCATAGGAATGGCCACTAATAGGCAAGCAACACAGTCAATACTAGACATTCTTGAAATATCCTCGGGCAAGGCTAATAAGTCAAAAATTTTCAATTCAGTCACAGGAAAATTTTTGGATGAGGGCACAAAGTAGCCCTCATTATTCACCAAAGTATCACAAAAATTGTCTCTAGGCCACTTACTAATATTCTTCTCCTCTGAAAACTATTCAACAAAGCCTTTATCATCTGCATTACTTTCAGCAGCACCATCTTCCATGATCCTACTAGGATGGGCCAATATACCTTTCACATAAAAATTCAAATGAATTTATAGAACAAAGTTCCAAAGTCCACATGCAACAAGAAGCAGCATGCTGAGGCTTGTGGTGACAGCATTATCTTGCTCCCTTGTACCAACTTCTGTGTTATTTAGGATTTTCTTGAGCAGCAGTTCTCAACATGTGCATAGCAACCACTTTTTGCAGAGGATGCATTTCATATATTTACATCATGATACATAACAGTAGCACACACACATGGACAATGAGCTATACAATCAACTACATCTGAACATGAAGTCTAGGATCTCTGCATGTATTGTCCTTGTGTTTGGATGAAAGAAACATGATTTATTAGAATAACTTACAGGCTATGGTCCAGCTAATTCAACAATGAATGGGTCTGAACAGAGGTCCAAGAATCCAGTAGTTGCTTAGTCCACTAGGTTGGATTTCTCAGTTGGTCTTAGTATATCTTATAATCCAAAATAGGTAGGCTCTGATTCCAGTGAAGGAGCAATCTAGCTAGCAATGTGAGAGCAAGCAGCCAAGGGAAAAAGCTTTTGCCCTCTATGTTCTTTTTATAAGCCTCCAATAGAAGACATGGCCCAGATTAGAGCTGGATTAAAGAGCTGGATTAAAGGTATGCCATCTTACTTCTAATTAAGGAAAAATCATTCACAGGTGTGTCCATCATTTTTAAGTTTTAGTTAACTCTAGATATAGTCAAGTTGACAACCAAGAATAGTCATCACAGTACTCTAGATAAAATTAAAATAATAAAACTTTAAACAAAACATCAAGCTTTAGTAGATTTAAAACTAGAATTCTGCTGTATGAATCACACACACCAGATAAATAAATGTATATATAATACTACAAAATTCGTAGAATAAGTGAAATCATTAGTAGAAAAATGTTTTCAAAGGTCTCTAAGTCAATATAATAAAATTAAATCTATCCATATTTAGATATGCAGCTTTGACTAGCATGCCTTCCAGTGCTTCTTCACTCAAACGCAAGCCAACCTTAAATGTCATATGAAAGTGAAAACGATAATAAATCAAAAAGTAAATAACCTAAAGCAATCCTACATAGAAATGAGATCCCATACATAAAAAATAGCAGCATAACTTTACATCCTATACAAAAATTAAAGTAAGTTCTCATGAGAGTATTAAGTGTTAAATTTTGAAATTATAATATAAACTTGTAAATTTTGCTTTTATTTCTTTAGATGACGCTATAAGATAAGATCTATTCCCAAGCTTTTCTAGCTCTTTTTGAACTCTTCCTGGCTAATTTAACTCAGCTGTTTTGGCCTATGCTTCTCTCTAAGCTGACTGATTCAAACCAGCTTCTCTTGGCTCCTGAATGAATTTTTCTGCAAGGCCTCAAACTAATTCTGGCAATATGTTTTAATCTGCTAGCTCTTTCTCATTCTCTGGTTCCTTCTACTTCAACTCTGTCTAGCCTGTTCTCTCTTCAACCTAAATCTATAAAACTGTCCTAGTAATCCACTTTCTGAAAAAACAAAAATAAATAAATAAAAATAAAAGCAACTCTCTTTCTTCTTGCACTGCAATGGGCTATCTGATCTTTCCTGTCTGCTCTCCTGAGATTTGGTCATATCCTTTCTCTGACTCATTCTGTCATGTCTTCTCTGATTTTGTCTGCCGCTCAATTAAGTATCATTGTCAAACATGGCTGCTTCCTTTTATAAACTAAGCTTACCTTCCTTGTCTGGGATCAAAGGTGTTTACTAAGGGTGTCTCCATCTTCCAGCCAGGTAATACTGTAATCCAGAGCATGTCTGCATTCCAGGCAGATCATATACACCTAAAATTTCTTTGGATGTGATTCCTGGCCAGGGCAGCCATGTTGCTGGTTTAAAATTTCTTAACATACATATGTAAATTATAACAAAAATTCTAGAATTGAGGCTAAATATGTAATTTACTTAAAAAACATAATGATATATATATATATATATATATATATATATATATATATATATATATATATATATATATATTCAGCATGTAAGAAAGCTAAGGCAAACCAAGGCTGGGAAACCTGAATTCAATCCCTGGGATTCAACCAGGCACTGGAGGAAAAGATTATTAGATTGTATTTTCTAAGATCTGTACTCACACTACGTGAGTAAACATATATATATACATATATATATATATATATATATACATATATATATATATCCACATACACATGTTTAATAAATAAATAATGCTATATATCAAACAAATTTGAAAGCAAATGGTAAGTTGAATTTCATCAAAATAATAGAATTTGACTTATGAAAGACATATGAGAATGAACAAATAGATACTATTTTGAGAGTACATATGTTGGGAAACTGACATCTATCTAGGTTATGTAACTAAATGTTAAACCATAATTTAAAAAAATAGGATTAAAAACAAATTCTCCAACTGAGAAGTAAGCTTATTTTCATATGACATAGAAGATATCATTGGAAATATTAAATGCAGAAAAGACTTCATTAAACTTCAAATAGAAACTAGTTATTAAAAAACATACCACACAGAAAAGCAGCTACAGAAATATTTGCCTGATAGAATTAATTTTACTCAGTTTTCAGAACTGAAGACACAAAATGCACTAGTTCCATAATCTTAAGCTGTAGGGTGTAGAAAAGCAATTGGAATAAAGAGTGAAACAAATTAATTCTGAGACCTACACATCTGCAACTAAGGATTTATTTGACTGTTTCTAAATGTTTTTAAGTGGGTAACAACTTCATTTCACACTTTTCTACTATTATCAAACTATATTCTAATTATGAAGAATGAATGATTATCATGAAATCAAGTAAATCCATTCAATCACTAAGGAGGCACCGTGGAATAAAACACTAATTTCTGAACTCAAGAAAAATTGTATAAAATCACACGATTAAATTACATACAAAGTTAATCAAAATGCATAAAAATAACAACAACAAAAAACCTGTACCCAGATCTAGCCAATGGACAGAACACTCTCCACAGTAGAGTGGAGAGTGGGATATTACTTTCTCACATACTCTGGTGCCTCACCTTTGACCATGTCCCCTGGAAGGGGAGACCTGGTGGCACTCAGAGGAAGGACAGCAGGTTACCAAGAAGAGACTTGATACCCTATGAACATATAGAGGGGGAGGTAATCCCCCTCAGGAACAGTCATAGGGGAGGGGAATAAGGGGAAAAGAGGAGGGAGGGAAGAATGGGAGAATACAAGGGATGGGATAACCATTGAGATATAACAAGAATAAATTAATAAAGGAAAAAAAAACCTGAACAAGTACCTATTATTCTCAATATGTCGAATGGTGGACACAATTATCACACACACACACAAAACCTTCCAAATGTCAAAATGTTTCTGTAGACACAAGATACCATATTAACATAATAAAAAGGTCATTTGTAATTCTTCATCTTAATATAGCTGTTGAGATCTGCTTCAGTCTTTTGCCCAAACTGCAGCCATATCCATTTTATTTTAAGGCAAAATTAATTTCAAATTCTCCAGGTCTTTTTGCCCGCCCAATAATGCTGTCAGTGAATAGTTATAAAAGGCAGCTTGCTCTCCTCTGACACAGTGATGTTGTTACTCATGCTCCATTATCCCTACACTTGGTTACACCCTGGATGCGCTCTGAAGGACCCTAGCCACCGCCTAGCTTGCCTCACGTAGCATCACTCAGTTAAACAATTAGCTCAATCTGATGGGTGTAAGATGGAATCTCAGTGTCGTTTTGATTTGCATTTCTCTGATGACTAAGGAGGTCGAGCATTTCTTTAAGTGTTTCTCAGCCATTTGATATTCCTCTGTTGAGAATTCTCTGTTTAGCTCTGCGCCCCATTTCTCTATTGGGTTATTTGGTTTGGTGGTGTTTAATTTCTTAAGTTCTTTATATATTTTGGATATTAGACCTTTGTCAGATGAAGAGTCGGTGAAGATCTTTTCCCAGTCTGTAGGCTGTCGCTTTGTTCTCTTGACAGTGTCACCTGCCTTACAGAAGCTTCTCAGCCTCATGAGGTCCCATTTATTAATTGTTGATGTTAAGGCCTGGGCTGTTGGTGTTCTGTTCAGGAAGTTGTCTCCTGTGCCTATGAGTTCCAGACTCTTCCCCACTTTTTCCTCTAATTGGGTTAATGTCTGTGGTTTTGGGTTGAGGTCTTTAATCCACTTGGACTTGAGTTTTGTGCATGGTGACAAATATGGGTCTAATTTCATTTTTCTACATGTAGACATCCAGTTAGACCAGCACCATTTGTTGAAGATGCTGTCGTTTTTCCATTGAATGGATTTGGCTTCTTTGTCGAAAATCAGGTGAGCAAATGTGTGTGGATTCATCTCTGGGTCTTCAGTTCGATTCCATTGATCCACTAGCCTATTGCTGTGCCAGTACCATGCTGTTTTAATTACTGTTGCTCTATAGTACAACTTGAGATCAGGTATGGAGATTCCTCCAGCAGATCTTTTATTGTATAGGATTGATTTTGGCTAAGATCAATAACTCAACTGACACCTCATGCTGGCGAGGGTGTGGAGTAAGAGGAACACTCCTGCATTGCTGGTGGGAATGCAAACTAGTACAACCACTTTGGAAAGCTATCTGGTGCTTTCTCAGAAAAATGGGAATAGGGCTTCCTCAAGACCCAGCTATTCCACTCCTTGGAATATACCCAGAGGATGTACTACTACACAACAGGGACATATGCTCAACCATGTTCATAGCTGCCTTATTCATAATAGCCAGAACTTGGAAACAACCTACGTGTCCCTCTATAGAAGAATGGATAAAGAAACTGTGGTACATTTACACTATGGAATACTACTCAGCTATTAAAAACAAGGAATTTCCAAAATTTGTGGACAAATGGATTGAACTAGAAATTGTCATAATGAGTGAGTTCACACAGAAGCAAAATGAGCTAAATGGTATATACTCACTTATATCGAGACACTAGTCCAAGGTGTATGTCCCCATGAAAAACTGTACCTATCAGAATAGTGGGTAAGAGGGGAGGACATCCTATTGAAACTTTAGGTGTGAGAAGCCTGGGAGAAAGAGGAAATGGAAGGATCCAGTGGGTCCTGGAAAACTACAGGCGAGTCTGGGCCCTGGGGCCCTCCGCAAACTGTGGCAACAGCCAAGGAAAAAATAGGCAGTAAAAACCTTGAACCCCTACCCGGACTAGCCGATGGACATTCTCCACTGTTGAGTGGAGAAGGAGATCTAACTTTCACACAAACTCTGGTGCCCCATATTTGAACAAGTCCCTTGGACGGAGATGCCTGGTGGCACTCAGAGGAAAGATAATAGGTCACCAAGGAGAGACTTGATACCGTATGAGCTTATTCAGGGGGAGGAGGTCCCCCTCAGACACAGACTTAGGGGAGGGGAGGGGAGTAGGGGGGAAGTGGGAGGAAGGGAGGAATGGGAGGATACATGGGATGGGCTAACAACTGAGATGTAATATGTATAAATTAATAAAAATGTATTTTTAAAAAAAAGGAAAAAAAAAGAATTATGAAAATTATTAAAAAAAAAAAAACAATCAGCTCAAAATGTAACATTGCTCACCCTTTGCTTTCTGCTCTCGGGTTTACTATAAAAACCCACTGAAAAGGCTGACCAGTGTCACAGTTAGGCCCCGAGTCTTTTCTGTGGTCCTGATGGTGATCAGCCTGGCACAGGTTTTCAAAACACCATCAAGATCTGTCTGAGACCAGTGTCTGTGTGGTATGTGTGGCTATTCTTGGACTAAGACATAGTTTTCATTTATATGAATATTCCAAATTTGGTAAAAAAAAATACTTTCCAAAAACGAAATGTAAGGAATATCAAACACAATTCTTCTGATACCAATAAAATAACTATATAATATTTATAAAACTTCTGTTGTCCTCAAGGCCTCACAGATGAGGGCCTTGAACCAATCAAATAAGAATAGTTTTAAATGCTTAATAACTCTCACAAAGAATAGAACACACACACACACACACACACACACACACACACACACACACACACACACAAATAAAGTTTGTCTCTTTTAAGATAATTGAGCAGTATTGTGTGGGTAATGCTGATGCTCTGTTTAGGGTACTGATAACTTGTTTTCAAAAGCTATAAACTATTGAGTTAATCACATCAATATATCTGTATGTTTTTGTGTATGCATGTGTATAGTTCTAAAAGATTAAACTGATGGCCTGAGATATGAAAACTGTAACATAGACTTAGGCTTAGGAAAAATCCATGAAGGTCTG
Source organism: Acomys minous (assembly GCF_964271855.1). Classification (NCBI taxonomy): domain Eukaryota; kingdom Metazoa; phylum Chordata; class Mammalia; order Rodentia; family Muridae; genus Acomys; species Acomys minous. The sequence continues at coordinate 43,675,822 of NC_140483.1, forward strand.
AATTTAAACCAAAGTCACAAGAGACCTGCCATTTTCCAAAATATGCATGAGCTCAAATGATAAAGCATCAGAGAACAAAAAGTCTCAAAATTATGATTGAAATAAGACCATGAAATGTAGATGAACCTCAACTTTTTGATTTCAATGTCAACATCAAAATGCAGTGGAGTGCAACTAAAGAAGAACTTGGAATATAGTTATGATGACTTATTGTGATGAGTATCCTAAGAGTTGTCACTAATATATATGGCTGTTGTACAAATGAATACCATTAATTATTGTAAATGTTTACAAAAACATCTCTAATGTAGGTTTTGACTAATGGATTTCACTAATTAATAAAACATCATTGAAGTAAAAATGAATACTAGTGAGTGATTAACAACTCAGTCATTTAATATTATTGTTCATATCCAATTAATTTTTAAAGATTTATTTATTTGTGTGTTGTATGTACACCAGTGCTCTGTCTTTATGAAAATCATCAGAAGGCGTTAGATCCCATTACAGATGGTTGTGAGGCACCATGTGCTGGGAATTTTACTTAGGCTGTCTGAAAGAGCATCCAGTTCTCTTACCCACTGAGCCATCTCTTCAGACCACCAAATTAATTTTTATTACTTCCCACAATGATTATTAAAACTATTTTTTTTCTCTCTTATTCTGAATACATATTGATTTCTTATGCATAGAGATTCATGGCCTACAATTCTGGAAAAAGTAAACTATACAAATCTATCTATTAAAAATGAAAATATATTTATAATATATTTGAAAATACATGAGCTAAATTTTTCAATTGAATGGGGTAAAGTACATATTTATTTCTGCATTATGAACTTATATTAGTTATTATTTTATTCAAAAGTACAAACAGAAATATAACTGTGGTAGACATTAACATCCAATGAGAATCAGGAAAATATTCAGGTCAAAATATTTATGGCTTCATATTCTATGAATAATTGTCAATCAGTGTTCTCTAAAAAACCAACCTTAGTAGACTATTGTGTACTACCAAAGGAGATTTAACTGATAAGATTACACAGTACAGGCCAAGTAGTCCGTTACTAGTTGTCAGCATGTTTGAGAGTCTGATAACCTGCTTGCTATTCTGTCCATGAGGATGACGACCACAGTAGTCCAAATACCATGCATGCTAAATGCTGGGAGTATTTCTGTAGAAACTCAATTCTTAGTTCAAATTGGAAGACAGAAGTGCTGGATTCTGGCCAGTAGTGAAGGGGAAGAGACACAGCTCCGTAAGTAGCAATAACAGCAATGATAATGACAAGGTAGATGCACTCACCAGCAAGTAGGGAAGGCAGATATATAAGCAGAATTGCTTTTTCCTGTTGTGTCTCTGGACATGAATGGCTCCTAGGAGATGCTGTCCAAGCTGAAGAAGGGTCTTTCTGGTCCTGTGAAGTATTCGTTAAAATTCCATCACAAACACAGAGCTATGTGTCTTAGTTTAATAAGGTCGAACCAACTTGACAATCACACCTAACCATCGAACCTCTGGCAAATATCCATTGAGAAGAACTTTGAATGAAATACTAATATATTGCTAGTACCATATAACATTTGTTTTATTTACACAGAAGTAAAATGTATTAAAATTTTATGTAATATTTTAATTCAAGGTTTTTGTTGTTGTTACTGTTAACACATGCCTCATTCCTAGAGAATCCTGTTACATGATCATGTTATTACTGAAAAGCAGAGAACTCTGTGAAAAGTGAAAAATACTTAGAATGTTTGGCAGAATGGATTGTTCTTTGTAATACAGAATATAGAGTGCTATCATACTGAAAAAAAAAACCCACAAAATAACAAAACACATAGGCAAGGACTAAGGCAGTAAGCCCATAATATGTGTGAAATACTAAACACAGGGAATCAGTTTTCTTCATCTAAGCTTTGTCTAATTTTTAGTGAAATTTCAACTTATAAACAATATTTCTCTAGATAATAGCCCTCTGTTAGATATGTAAGTGGCAAAACCTTTTATCCTAGTCTGTGAGATGCTCAAACTATGGGGTATTCTTGCTATCCAAAGGCTTTTTTGTTTCATGTGGTCCAGTTTTGTAGTTGTTATTAATGCCTGGGCTACGAGAATCCTGTTCATATGTTCTTACTTGTGCCCAGAGGTTTGAGCTATTTTGCAAAGTTTTCCATTTTGTTAAGGGCCTTGGTGGATTTGAGTTTTGTGAAGGGTGAGGGATAAAAGTCTAGTTTCATTTTCCTTCATGAAGCTATCCATTTTGATCAGCCCCATTTGCTGCAAATGCTGTCTTCATCCCTACTCACTTGCTTTTATACTGCTGAAATGCGTTACACATGCTGCTGGAGAGGAAAATAAACCATCAGTCTTCTACAGCTGCCATCTCTGTGAACTGCCATAGAAATCTGGCGAAATTAGCCAACTGGTAAAATAATGGGACAAATTTCATGGGAGTCAGTGTTTTCTGATTGGATTTAAGGCACACACCAATGGTTGAATCCCATACATGGCATTGTTTTGTGGTCAAAGAACCTATAGCTAGACTTCCAATAATTCCCATTGTTATGCTATGTCCTTTGTGCATTACAAGGAAGCAGGGAGAAAATACTGGTAGGTTCAGGAAACAATAAAATATTTTTTGTGTTTTTAAACTAATTTAAACATTATTTATTTGACATATACATTTATACTGTTACAAGTAAATACAATAAACTACCTATAGCAAAAAGAACCATGACACTATCAGGAATTATATAAATGTTACATTCTTAGTGTTTTGGCTATTTGTATTTGACAGACCTGAAGAAAACATCTTTCCTATCATGGTGCATATAAAATTCTGAATGTAAATCAATCTCCATCACATATAATCATTATCAACTTAAACATCTATCTAGACCTAAAAGCATCTTAACACCTAAACAACTAAGCTTCATTGTAAAACTAAGATAACTATTTTTCAACCCCATCAGAGACTTAAGAATGGATAAACTTGATTATCTGAGTATGCCGAGTGTGCAGGTTGGTAGTTTTCCAAATGAAAAGATGACGGAGACAGTTTGCTACCTGAATAGTCACCCAGAACTCTCTCTAACTTTGGAGAATCTTCTTCAGCCTTCTGGTCCAATATTTCTGATAGACATATTTGTGAGGTAGGAACTTTTAGGACTTCCTTACCCTATCTTGGCAGAGTTGGCCATCGATTCTGCCTGCATCCAAGCTTGCCCTTTTTAAAGGCAGAATTCTGTCTGTGGTAGAAATCAGGACCTTTTGCCCAGTGGTTAGTTTGCCACATTTGAAGCCACATTTGAAGCCACCTCCATAAGGAGGTTCTGAGATGCCATCATACTCTATAAGGTAGTCTGGGTGCTCCCAGGGGTTAACCTTCATTGTCAGTGATTCTTTAAAATAATAAAAACTAACATAAAAAACAAACAAACAAAATAATAATAAAAACCTTTTTTTATTTTTTTCTCCTTTATTAATTTATTCTTGTTACATCTCAATGGTTATCCCATCCCTTGTATCCTCCCATTCTTCCCTCCCTCCCATTTTCCCCTTATTCCCCTCCCCTATGACTGTTCCTGAGGGGGATTACCTCCCCCTGTATATGTTCATAGGGTATCAAGTCTCTTCTTGGTAACCTGCTGTCCTTCCTCTGAGTGCCACCAGGTCTCCTCCTCCAGGGATATTAGCCGAAGGGGCATGTCCCACGAAAGCCTTCACTTACCAGGAAACTGAGACAGAGGGGAGGACATTCTAGTGGGACTATAGATGAGAGAATCATGGGATAAAGGCAAAGTAGAAGGATCCAGAGGGTCCTAGAAACCTATAAGTAGAACATTATGATAGGCAGATTTGGGCACAGGGGTCCCGCTCAAACTAAGGCACCAGCCAAGGACAATACAGGCGGTAAACCTTAAACCCCTACCCAGATCTAGACAATGGTCAGAACACTCTCCACAGTAGAGTGGAGAGTGGGATATTACTTTCTCACATACTCTGGTGCCTCACCAATAAAAACATTTTCAAATGCCATATTCTGGTTGTCTATGAGGTCTTTGAAGATCTTATCTAAATATCCTACCTTAACTTTCTATAGAATAATATCTATCTGCCACACTTAAGATGTGTATTCTCATGATAAAAGTAGAGTAGTGATTGACATTGGTCTTATTTAGAAAGAAAACAGGTTAGACTTAGAGATGTCTCTCTTTTCCCTTATCTTACATTCTTAGGTTTGGAGATAGGGGTTGAAAAGAAAGAAGGGTGAATAGAGAAATATATAGGGAAGATAAACAAAAAGTAGATTAGTGAATCTATGCCTCAACTTAATGACTCAGTTGTCACTCACAAGGTTATTTTAATTCACTGATACAGAATTTTGCATATAAATGCAAAATAAGTTTAATTCTATATACAGTGGCATAGAAATAATAGTTAAGTTTATTTTTCACACATTATATATATATTTATTTATTTATACTCTAATATGAGGTATTGTATGCATATAGCTCAATATAATAAAAGGTTTACTTCCAATACTTTTAAAGTGCTACTGCACCTGATTAGGATAAATAAGTTATACAAGTCAATTGATAGTTGAACAACAAAATCTTTTATTATTACTCCTGCATAAGGAGAGTCACTGATCCATCAGGGTCACCAGAGAAGGACTCAGGGGCTTTATTTCTTCTGGTAGTCTCAATCAGTCACTGAAACAGGGGTTATATGCATAAAACCCACAAACATCTGAACCAAGTTACTGATATAACATTGCCCAGTCATAGATTGGGGATCATGGATGTTCCCAAGTGTTCCTTCATTGGCAACTAGCATTGAATGTGTTTTCGTCAAACAAATTACATTCATTTGTTCTGACTTTTGTTAGGAACAGGTATTAGGTTTTGGGTAACAAATGTTTCTAGAGAAGGGGTTGGTAACAGGTATATTGTAGGGAACAATTGTTGATTAGAGAAGTTGGTCAGTTTAGGTAAAATGGAGTCTTAAGTCAAATGGTAATATTTAAGATGAGTTCCTTTTATAGCTCCCAACATCAGAGATTAGGACAACATGAAAATTTCATCAGAGAAACATTTTTTCTCATAATTCAGGGTTTTAGCCTTTTACCATTTGTTTTTAAAGTTTAATTTGTATTTTAAAATATTTTAAAATTAATATACAATAATACTACTCTACCCCTTGTTCCTTCCAAGCTTGAGATGATGTATAATACATACAGATATACAAAAAAACTAAAAAATATATACGTATCTATGAAGATAGTGATTTAATATATATGTTAACAGATCAATAAATATTAAGATATATTTATATCATTTTGCTTCTAATTCTTCCAATCTTTAGTATATATATGTCTGTATGTGTGTGTAGCTCTGTGTGTGTGTTTGTATGTGTGTTTGTGTGTGTGTATATAATGTATATACTACTTTCTGCTAAGTGGGATATATATATATATATATATATATATATATATGTGTGTGTGTGTGTGTGTGTGTGTATACTTCCAGTTGAAAGACAATAAAATCATCAAATTTTCATGTATACACATGACACTAGAAAAATAATATAATTAATGTTTTAATCCAGATCTACAGCGACAGACACCTCATGATCCCCCTCACCTGTGGTTTCTACTTCCACATCCTCAGATGTGAGTACATAAACTAGAGTAACCTTAAAACCAGGAAAGTAAAATGGGGACCATGGCAGGGCACTAGATAAATTTCTTTTTTTGTAGTAGTTGACGAACAGGACAGAGAATAACAACAAAGGTACAGAACATTAATGACCTCAGAAGGCTAAATCCTATATGCAATTATATATCATATTCAATTTTTCCTAAAATAAGATATTCTTAAAGAAGAGGGAGCTGAAAGACGTTGAGAGCCAGATGAGGTAGATTTAAGTAGGTAGAAGTAAAGTGTTTTCAAGAAAAAACAGAGCAGTTGCCTAAATAAATTCACAGTGACTGAAACATAATGGAAAAGACTCATGCAAATTCAAGTTAAATAGAATCCCAGAGTTGAATAGGTGTTGGAAGTGTATTGTTTTCCGGATCCCAGCTAGGTTTAACACATTCTAGTGGATGGTCACCAGCTGGGTATGTAGGAAGCCCTTTGGGTTAGTATGGAGGAAAGAATGAATCTAGGAGATGAAAAAGGTGAGTGGGGGTATTTATGTACACTGATAAAAACCTTAATTAATACAAACACTTTTACTTATTTTTTAAGTAACATAATGCATGACTATTGTGTTTTTATAGTACCTCCCTACTTTTTTCCTCCAAACTGTATTTGTGACACTTTTACTCTCTCTCCAATTTGTTACATTTTCTTTACTATTATTAAATATTCATAGAATGTGTGTGTGTGCTTGTGTGTATCCACCTGTATATATGGAAATATGTAGTCCATGTAGTGTGTAACATGTGTTTACGGTTAACAACATGGCTCATCCTGTAGAAAACAGTCTTCTTCTCTGAACAGCTATTGATTGCCTACAGTTCTTCTGTCTCCTCTCCTGTGATTTTCCCTAAGCCTTTGGTTGGGGATAGAGAATATATTCAGAATTATTTCAGTTATATATAGCTTAAGAAAGAGCTGAACAAAACAGTAGCAAATATGCTAACACTGATGAAATGTCTTTATATACAAACAATGTCATCACAGGAGTGTTTGTGCGGATGTATGTGTGCATGTGTGCTCACACATTCATGTAGATTTTCACTGAATTCATCTCAAGCTCGTATAACAATGTTAAATAATAATAATATAAATTATTTCTACTTAAACATAATATAAAGCTTTGCTCCACTTTGAACTTCAATAGAAAACAAAGTGTTTGGCAGACCATGCTGGCACATCACTGATATTTTCCTGCTTTGCCCATTGTATAACCTTTGTCATGTCACCACAGCTGGAGTAATTGAGGAAACACCTGCTATAATCAACAGAGAATCATATTGTTCTCCATGAGACAAATAAATTGTCTTCTACCAATGGAAAGTTTGAGTTGGACTGAGGAGGAATCAGAGCCATTGCCCCAGCTGGTGACTATGAAACACATTATCTTCTCTGTTTTCTAATATATGGCACAACCACTCTCATAGCTTGCATGAATCTCACTATTTTCTATCTTAGGAGTTCGATTCCTTTAAAATGTCATTTCTATTAAGCCCAGGAATTATGGTACCGGAACCTTAGGTCTTAGTGGCACAGATTCTACAATGCATGTTAAGTTGAATATGACAATGTCTTTCTCATATAGGACCACTAATAAATGTATAGAATACAAACTGCTTCTCATTACCAAACATACTTCTTACTATGCCAACTCAGATTGATCTCTTTTAGCTCTTCATAAATGAAATTTTCATGAGAATGCTACTAAACGTGAAGAATTGGAAATCAATATTTATTTATATTTGCCTTTTAATGGTATTAATTCTGTCTCTTTGGTCGTTATTTGGGTTATAAATTTATATCTTTAAAATTGTTTAAAATGTATACATAAGAATTTGACACTTAATTCAAGGTATGCTTAGGGCATGTTTCATCCTTTGTCTCACTTTAACAGTCAAAAGTTTCCCACAGGTCCACAAAATAATCTTTGCGATGACACAACGTGGTGCTACCATCAGGTTTTTCTTTGCCAAATCTAGAACCTAGCACCAATGTTACTAATGATTGGAAGAAGAGAGAATAGCATTAGGTACATTTCTTTTTTTTTTTTTCATTTTTTTCACCTTTATTAATTTATTTTTGTTACATCTCAATGGTTATCCCATCCTTTGTTTCCTCCCATTCTTCCCTCCCTCCCATTTTCCCCTTATTCCCTTCCCCTATGACTGTTCCTGAGGGGGATTACCTCCCCCTATATATGTTCATAGGGTATCAAGTCTCTTCTTGGTACCCTGCTGTCCTTCCTCTGAGAGCCACCAGGTCTCCCCCTCCAGGGGACATGGTCAAAGGTGAGGCACCAGAGTATGTGAGAAAGTAAATATCCCACTCTCCACTCTACTGTGGAGAGTGTTCTGTCCATTGGCTAGATCTGGGTAGGGGTTTAAGGTTTACCGCCTGTATTGTCCTTGGCTGGTGCCTTAGTTTGAGCAGGACCCCTGGGCCCAAATCTGCCTATCATAATGTCTACTTGTAGGCTTCTAGGACCCTCTGGATCCTTCTACTTTGCCATTCTCCCATGATTCTCTCATCTATAGTCCCACTAGAATGTCCTTCCCTCTGTCTCAGTTTCCTGGTAAGTGAAGGCTTTTGTGGGACATGCCCCTTGGGCTAATATGCAGATAGGTACATTTCTTTATAAGGATAGACTATGAAAAATGAGAGGTGAAATGTTACTTTTCATTTGATTATGCAACATAAACAGAAACACTTTGAGAAAATGATCTATTTTCAGTTTGGGAGAATCACCTGTTTCAGGCTTCTAAAAACAACATAGAAAATTTTGTTTACAAAAATAATCATCTTATCAAATAATGTATGTTTTTACAATTTAAAAAAGTAGCTCTTATGTCTGTTTCTACTAGTAAATATAATTTTTCTGAATTGTACAAGTTTAAAAGAAGAATTATGATAGGCAGATTTGGGCCCAGGGGTCCCGCTCAAACTAAGGCACCAGCCAAGGACAATACAGGCGGTAAACCTTAAACCCCTACCCAGATCTAGACAATGGACAGAACATTCTCCACAGTAGAGTGGAGAGTGGGATATTAATTTCTCACATACTCTGGTGCCTCACCTTTGACCATGTCCCCTGGTGGGGGAGACCTGGTGGCACTCAGAGGAAGGACAGAAGGTTACCAAGAAGAGACTTGATACCCTATAAACATATACAGGAGGAGGTAATCCCCCTCAGGAACGGTCATAGGGGAGGGGAATAAGGGGGAAATGGGAGGGAGGGAAGAATGGGAGGATACAAGGGATGGGATAACCATTGAGATGTAACAAGAATAAATTAATAAAGGAAAAAAATTTCCTTGTTAACATAAAAAAAAGTTTAAAAGAATAATTTCATGCTCAAATTTTTTCCTTCTGGTAAACATAATATCTCATCTCTGCCTTTAAATATGTGCTGAAATGATAAAGCATACATAAATAATTCACACACACACACACACACACACACACACACACACACACACACACACTGAGGAATAGAGGGAGGAGAAGGAGAGAGACAAAGAGACCGAGACAGAAAGAGTTAGAGTTAGAATAATACTTTCATGGTTTGAAGTTTGCTCGTTCCTCAGTTCCCTGAGTTTGAGGAATACAAAATACTTTTCCATACTGATCTCCTATTATCTTATTTGCTCCAATATGTTATGAGAAATGTAAAAAAAAATAAATTGTGTAATGAAATAAATGCTCCTAAATTATTTCAGAATTTAGCTGCAGAGGTAAGTAATAGAAGCAAAGTAAAAACTATCAATGTATTAGAAAGTTGCGAAAAGACATATTAAGAAGCAACTAGGAGTTGGACACAAAAAGAATAACTAACTATATAGGAAGACAGCTAATAGAAATGGATGCTCTTATTATTATGATCTATGACCTACACTATGATTCCAAATATTTCTATTTTTAAAACACATGAAAACAAAACTAGCCTTTGGCAACAACACAATTTCAACACCATGGAGAGACATTATTATATCAATAAAATTGAAAATTATATCTATTTCTTTATGTAAATGGCATTTAAATTATTTTCTAGAAGTTAATTTAGTAAGTAAAGGTTTAAATTGATATAAAACATATAGATGACTTACATAATCGTTTTCTTAAGTGTGGTTACACATAGAAACCTCAATTTTCTGCTTCCAATTAGTAATGCCTGAAGGGATGAGTTCTTTTCAAATTGTTACCACAAGTGTTAGTGAAAGCATTATTCACTTAATAACAAAATAATAGTAAATAATGTATGAAAATATTTTCCAGTGCTTATGGTCTTTTAGTAATGAACCTAACAGAGAATATATGAAAAAAAAATTCTGAACCTTAGATTTAATTAAGCAACACCTGAACTACTGCTGATCCCTGGTGTAGAACACAGTGTGAAATAGGATTTTTAATATAAAGGTTAATGGCTTAATTAGCCACACTTCAATGTTTAATTCAAATAAATGCTCAACTGGTGGACTGTAAAGTTCAATTTTTTAATTTTATTTTATTTATATATTTTTTTATTTTTTTGCCGTTGGTCATTTCATCTGGAAACCACTTTACCACTAAGGCTTCATGAATGAGATAGTACATGATCAAAGTAGAAGTTACATAGATAGTGCCATGGTATTTACATTTTTCTTGGGAATGGGTACGTGGAGATTTAATACGTATAATTTGATAATTGTTAATAATTTCATAAGGATAGAAATGAACTCAAATTAAACACTACATAAACTTTTATGGTGTTTATATTTGATTTGGTAAACTCATTTGTCCATTGAAGTGACAATCAATTCAGTGTGTGTGTGTGTGTGTGTGTGTGTGTGTGTGTGTGTGTGTGTACAAGCTGCTTGGTATCTATAGTGTAACTTGTATGTATTTGTCTTTATGGCTGAGAATTTGGTATTAAATAAGTAATTTATGTGCTCTTCAAACACTCCTTATGACTTTCTTACAGTTCTCTGTCTAGGGTTGAGGCCTCCTGTGCTTTCTTCTTATACATTAGCATGTTCTTGGTATAATCATTGTTCAGGTTGTTTAGACACCATATTTGGGAGCTTTAATGAGTGTACTTCTTGTGACATTTCTAGAAGACGCATTCACAGGGCAAATCTCCTCTTACTTTGGCTCTTCTAATCTTTCCACCAGCCCCTTCTTTTTTCCACATGAACACTTGAGCCTTGTATGCAGGAATTGTACTCTAGATATGTCTATTGGGACTGGCTTGTACATCTCTGTGTTTTAATTGGTTTTAGTTTCTTATAATAGCCATTGGTTTTATTTATCTATATTTATTTCTGAGATTATATTTATAATCACTGATTTTAACAGACTCATTTTTCCAACTAACACAGTGTTCTTCAAACAAGTATTTCCAAGCCAAACTTGATAATAAAATATCACATTCAGTCTCAAAAAGAAACATAGAGAAATAATGAAAATTATAGTGTATAACAGTCTTTTAGCTCTCTCATTTATTAATATTATTTACTTTCCAGAGTTAAACATTTTATTTAGTCAATAAAGAAGATATATACTCAATGATAATATTTTTATTGTTTGGAACAATTTTAGGTATTAGAAAAGACTATGTACAACCGTCTTACTCAGGGTTACTGTTTCTGTGAAAAGGCAGAATGACTAATGCAACTTTAAAAGCAAAGTGTTCATTAGACTTACACTTCCACAGCACTTTTCATTATTGAAGGAAGTCAGGACAAGAAGAAAACAGGGCAGGATCCTGGAAGCAGATGCCATGAAGTGTGCTGTTTATTGGTTTGTTACCAGGGCTTTGCTCAGCGCGCTTTCTTATAGAACCAGGACTACCAGCCCGGAGAATGGACCAGTTACCATGGGCTGAGCCCTTCCCCATCGATCCTTAATTAAGGAATTGCTTACAGCTGGACATTATGGAGACATTTTCTTTATTGAGTTTTCCTCCCTTCAGATAACTTCAGCCTGTTTCAAATGGACATAAGACTAGTCAGCACAACAACTTGCTATCAACGACATAATTATATCCAGAATTTATTCCTTGGTAAAACCTGAATGGATAAACCTTCCTCTGTGTGCCCGCCAGCCTCCTCACCAAAGGGAAGTGATCAAATTGGAGACACTAGAGTTCATGCCAGAGGTAGTCCCCACTCTCCCCACAACCGTAGAGAACGGGCTGTCCATTGTTCAACTCTTGTATTACTGTTCTAGTTTGAGGGATTTATTTTCCTCTTTTAAGTCTTCGACCATTTTCCTACCCTCAGATTTGAAATCTCTCTCTCTCTCTCTCTCTCTCTCTCTCTCTCTCTCTCTCTCTCTCTCTCTCCCTCCCTCCCTCCCTCCCTCCCTCTCTCTCTCTCTCTCTCTCTCTCTCTCTCTTTCTCTCTCTCTCCCTGTGTGTGTGTGTGTGTGTGTGTGTGTGTGTGTGTGTGTGTGTGTCTTCCTCTCTCTCTCTCTGTTATTTCTTAGTAGTATTTTATTTCTGGATCTTGTGTTTCGTATCCTAGGAAACACATGCTGGCTCTTACAGAATTGTGGTCATCCCAGTGTCCTCTAACTTCAGTTACCCAGAGCAGTACTGGGTACTTAGTTAGAGCTGGTAGCTCTCTGTTGGAGAGAGCTTCTTGGTGCAGTGACCTCTTAGTAAGGCGTTTCTGAAGTAACATCTGAGTTGATTACAGTCTTAATGAGAACATGAGGGCATCAAGTGTGATAGTGTCTCCAGGGTTTGTTGTGGGGGTGGGGCTCCTGGTTTCTGGTGGTATCAAAGGCACTGGGAATTGTTGCTTGTGCTCTTACACTGAGCTCTTCCCATTGTGATGTGTCTGGTGTTAGCAGGTTTGGTGGTTTCCGATGGTCACAGAGTTTGGGGTACATACAGACAATGAGTCTTCGGTCCATGACCAACTCACCTCTGCTTAGTTCACTGTCTCTGTTGGCTCCCTGTTTGTGGCTCAGATATGCCATGCAAGTGGGGAGCAGAGAGCTGCTCCAGTGGGCCCACCGGCCTCCTTTGGGGAGTGGACAATGGTCACTGCTCGTGTTTTTGTAGCCCACAACAACCTCTGAGCTCTGGAGGTCAAAAGCTGCAGCTCTGCCAGGCTTGCTGCTAGTCCTTGGAGGCGAAGCCCCTGCCTGCAGGGATCCAGGGACGTTTCTGTAGATTAGCCAGGTGACTGCAGGCCAGACCCACCAGCACTCCGCACAGTTTGGACCCCTCTAACCTGAGGAACACCAGTACTAGTGCTTTGTAGTTCTTAGTTTGGTATTTAGGTCGCTGTGCACTCACTGCGTTCTCACGTGCAGCATATATCTGAATGGGATTTGCTGTTCAACCAAAGCTGGATCAGCGTAGAACTCGTTCTTGTGTGGCAGGGCAATCCTCTGTCTGTTATTCTGCCTTCCAGGTAATGTGATCAGCCAGGGATCTGCAAACTCTAACTGCACTCCCGCCAAGTGGAGGTGTTATTCATGTACAGCTTGGGGGAGTTCTGTGAATTTGAGAGAAAATGAAGGGCTGAGGAGGAGTTGGATGGAGCGAGACAGACAAGAATGATGTAATTTCAGTGCTCATATATTAGGTTTTAAAGAAATAAAGTATACATGTAGTTATAAGGAGGATTTGTTTCTCCGCTAAAGGCTAGGAGTAACAATTGCATGTTTATATAAAGACAGGTAATTAAGTGGAGAAATCTGTGTACTATGCCACTTAGCTAAAAACTATATTAGTTCTTCTCTTGTTTATAATCTGTCTAGCCATTTTCAATCAGATTTACTGTACGAGGTATGAGTTCCCTCTTGTTGAGTGAGTTTAAAATCCAGTGACAGAACAATTGGATGCCTCCATTAACAGTAGTACCATTAAAATTAATTTTTATAAATGTGAACAATTACAGATATACGTATAACAATATAACTGTAACATGTAATTTAGAAATATTAGTTCAAACATTACTATTTCAAATGTATGTTTACTATTAGAAATACAATCTATAACTGTAGTTTTTATTCTAATTCATCCCAAAGTGTAAATTTAAATCAATAATTACTTAGGTTAATAGGTTTTTGTGTAATTAATAAAAAACAAAACAAACAAAAACAATTCATATAAATAAATGAATGATTTGCTTCATTACAATAATGCTTTATTTACAAAACATCTTTATATATGAATCTCTTGTGAAATTAGCATAGAAAGGAATCCAAATTAAACTTTATTTATACTGTACCTTTAATAGGTCTCCAGTGCATTTATTTATTCTATTTCCTGGAGAGTACTTCCAGATTTAAACTTACCACATTATGGCTCTCTTGTGAATTAAATGTTAGTTAAGAATATTATGACCTATATCTTAAGTGTGGGGCAATGTGTTCACCTGCAGGCTACTGGTCATAAAGCTGAGAAAATCAACTTCGGTAAGTCACTTTAATTATAACTCACAAATATTATTCTTTGTGCCAAGTTTATAATTGAGACTGTTATTCTTGAAGATGTGCAAGAACAGCTGTGGCCTATAATCAAGAGGAGTAATCTTAGCATGTTTCATTCTTCTTTGCAATTGTTGAATTTTTTCTTTGATATTTTCTCATATGAGAAATTAAATTGGAATTGTAATGGCTTCATTCCACTTCATCTTCTAATTTTAAAATCACTCCTTTAAAAATTTTAACCCACAGCCATACAGCCTTCTTCCATTTAACTCATATTAATTAAACGCATTTATTTTGTCAAGTCAAAGAAACATATATTAATATACCAAATGAATTCTTTAGCTTCAAGGAATAATATGTCCAGGAAGAAATAAATAATAATGAATGATAATTATTGTTTTTAGCAATTAAGCCATTAACAGTTTTTCCTTATCTATCATCCATAATCAATATTTGTAAACTTAAGATATAAATATAGCTAAAGGAAAAGACCATGACAAAATTACATTAGACGGTAAAACCTTATTGTTAAAGATAACATAATCTGGTTGCAAGACAGAGAAATCAATTTTAAACTGAGGAGGAAACTCTCTTCCTACTCGTTAGTTTTCATGTTGCTGAAGAGAGAAAAGACATCCATGGTTCCCGAGCAGGGCAGTCTGAATGCTACAGTACTGGTATTCCAGAGAAGATATAACCACTGGCAATACTGTCAAGAGTATTTATGCTGCTAATTTTTTTCTCATGAAAAAATTGCTCTTTGGTTTGAAGCCTAAGGGATATTCCTGCTGGTACCATAACTAAGAAGCAACAACATCAACAAACAAAATAAAACTAAACATTGGCAAGGATGGTCTTTGGAACCTACCGTGGCTGTTTTCTAAGAAAAATGTTGTTAAACTACCTCCTAGTTGTGTATTGTTCTTCTCATTGGTTTGTACTGCACTCATCTTTTCCCAGAGGAACGTCACACTGCATGGGGTAGAAGTTAAGGCAAAAGGTCATAAATATTCAAAATGCTGAGTATAAGCAAATTTGAATGCTTAGCTCTAGATGAGACATGCATATACAGCTGTTACCAGCTGTTACCCTCTTTCTCCAAGCTCAGAGAGTAATATGGAAGAAGAGGCAGAGCTGGACAATGGGGAAGTTGTTGTATAATGGACATGACAAGGCTAAATGTGCACATATACTTATAGAAACTGTAGTTACCCACACAAGATCAAACTAGCCAAAAGTTGTCAAGGAAGGACTAACAAGTCGCTTCACCTACTGAAGGATCAATTGGCAGTTGATAAATTTTGTGAGAGGGAAAGTCATTTTTTTCTCCTGTAGGCTGGTCTTTGGTAACCATCATGTGACCTTGTATGACCTTACATCATTTGTCCGTGGACAATACTAGTTGGATTCAATGTATTAAAACTCAATCAATAAATAGACATGCAGCTGGCAAGGAGATATTTTGTGGAGGAGATGTCCAAAGAATATTTGGACTGGAAGAAGATGAATGGATATGATCAATAAACACTGTATACATGCAGGAAATTTTCAAATAGTAAATTTAAAAGACAATTTAAAAAGGTAAATCAAACTCAGTAAGCCATAAACATAAATTGCTTTATTATGAGGGGAAATGTGAAGAAGGAATTTAGTAGAGAAAAAGAGTATAATACATAGTGAAAATGACTAAATTTATTGTACACAAGTATGAAAGTATCAAATAATAAAATATAAACTCAAAGATATAAACATAATTAATTTTTTGGAAACGTTCACTCTCTAAATCGTGAAAACAATTAATTTCACTTACAATGCACTCTAAAGTTTCCTAGGTTTGGAAGGAATAAAGTTTATAGAGTTTAAAAATATTCTTAAGAACGAAGCCAATCTAATAATTGTGATAATTTCATATTCTTTTTGGCCTTGTCCTGCCATAGTTATTGGTGTCTAGCTATACACAGAGATTATTTAGATGTTGTAGAGAACTCTTTGAGAAAAATCTTCCCACACAGGCAGTTTTGATGAATGCTTAATGTGTAGAAATGTAGAGTCAGTACTCATTCACTGGAATGCTCTTAAATATCATCATTGAAATTAAAGAAAACATTTCAACTTCCTCTTGCCAAGAAAGCACTATTGAATAATGGCAAATAGAAGAAAATACCACAGTTTCATTGCAGACTTGAGCTCTAAAACCTGCCTAGTGCACTGTCCTCTATTTTACTCATATTTCCACATATATTCCTATATATTTGTAACTATTCAAGTGTGACCATACATTCGTTACTTTCCTTCTGTTATGAAAACCACCATATATATGTTTATGTATATATACATATATATATTTATGTATATATACAAATATGTATATTTATGTATACACACATTTATATGTATATATATTATATATATACATTATATGTGTATAGATAGATAGATAGATAGATAGATAGATAGATAGATAGATAGATAGATATGAAGTAGTTTAGGCTTAAAGTTTCAGAGGAATATGAGTTTATCCTGACAGGGAGGCAAGTCAGAAAGCCATATGACTGTGGAAAAAGGAAGCTAAGATATAACATCTTTGGATGCTAGAAAGAAACACGAGGTGAACTGGAAGTAGACGGAGACTATCATCTCTCAAAGCTGTCGGCAGAGTACAGCCAACTGGTGACTAAGTTTTCTGATACTGAGACATATGAGAGACATTTATCATCTCAATCAACACAAATGTAACGTTTCAAAGCCATGCATATTATAAAATTTTTTTCTGTCCTGTGAGTATAATAATTACATGTTTTATATTTACCGGCTGAGAATTTAAAATACAGTAGGTTCACCAGAGAAGCTTAATATGTAATTTCAATAGTTATAAATTTCAAATTAAAGGACCACAAAGCTAAGCAGATGTATCAGAAAGAGACATTGGTGAAATTGGTGCTACTGAAGTTTGGAAGATGACAGAATCTTAACTATCACCCTGGATATTACTCTTTGAATTTACAATAACACTGTGTGGTAAGAAGTAATATATATATATAATTTAATAAAGTATGTTCTAATTCATTCTTACTTGAGTGACCTAAGTTAATTAGAAATGTTACTACATAATTAATAATAGGTTCATATTGTTATGTTGGCATTTATTCCAATGTACAGAACATTTTAATGAATAATTGAATTAATTTTTCATGTTATCACACTGTGTAGATATAGAAAGAACATTGATTCAAAAAGACAGTGAGCTACAGCACACACATAGACACACACATATATATATATACAACATATGTACATATATATGTATCTGTTTATAGTTGTGAATATACAGAGAGATAAATACGCATATATCTTTGCATGCTTCATGCTAATGTATTATAATATTCAAGTATAGGTTTCATGTATGTATTCACACTTTGTACACACACACATACACACAGCATTATCACAGCTATAGTGAGTAAATCGATGCATTCATGACATGTGTGAGTTGTGACATTGAAGTTCCTCAATGTCTTCTTTACCCTAATGTGCCGATCATAGGTCACTTCCTAGGCAACAGTTGACACCATCACTTGATGGTGTTTTTTGTTTTGTTTCCAGAGTACAACGATTCATTTATGTAACACACCCAGACATTTGGAAATAAAGAAAAAACATAGAATTTTAAAGAAAATTTGTATGCATAGTGATTTCTCACACTGTTATTTTTCCCATTCTCTGTCCAAGGTTTTTCTTAAAATTTAATCTAATACATGATATACAGAAACAAAATATAATTTAAGGTTGGAATGTTGTGGTTAAATTTTCAGTATGTTCTAATAATGTTTATTATTAGGCCTATAATTATTATTATGGCAGTATTCTCTAACCTGCTAGCAATCTATGAAAACACAGACACCTGTATATTTTAAAATAGCCTTATTTAATCTGTATCAGGGTAGATATTAATCCCCTAAACTACTTCCTATCTTCTGCCCCAATCCCATGCCACCTGTTTCTAATGATTCCTATCGAGCTACCTCCCACCCATAATCCCATATATTTGCTAATTATCATCATCTGGACCAAATCTCCTTCTACGTAAGCCATTTGCTTCTCCTCCACTTAATACATAGCACAGCCTCCTCCTTCCTGCTTTTCTCCTTCAGTCCCCGCTCCTCCCAAGATTCTCTCTCTTTCATCAAAGTCCAGGAAGCTTTGCCACACTTATTCCATTTGCCCTGACCAGGTGTGATGTCCTTTTATTGGTCAAACAGGTTAGGCTCTTAGACAAGGTAAATGATGGGGCAGTAATTAGCACCAAATTGCATCAGACCAACCTCCAACATTGCAGGTAAGCTTACAGCTGTCATTTTTCTTAAGAGAAATTGAGCCAATTAGAAGCCCCTACATGACTTGATAGTTACATCAGTAAATTAGCAATAACATTGAAAGTTTTAATTTCTTCTTATTTTTTAGTTTTACTTTTGATATACTTTACTTTATTTATGAAATAAATTTTTGATTCTGAAAATATCTGAATTTCTATTCCTTATTTTTTTGTTTATAAATAAGACTGATTAGATACCATTACTTTTCAATTTAAAAAGACAGGGCCATGTTTTGCTATGTGTTTGAGGGTGGAATTGCTCCATCCTGAATCACCATCTCAACTGGGGGGATTACAGGAGTGTGTGACCATGCCTTACCTGAATACAATTTTTTTGTATGTGTAGGTTGGAAGCGCATATTCAAACACAATAATCTTACTGAACGGTGTGTGCATAAAGACGTTTTTTCCAAACAAACTATTGATAGCAACAGAAAAATAGTCCAATATGACAACAACCGTGTGAAAGGAACATGAAGATGCCTAACATTAATACAGAATTCTTGTTCCAAAAATAGCACTATAATATCTTACACAACAGAAGACTTAATCTCAAGTAGTTATATTAACATCTAGTATTATATTCGATCTCTTGGCAATACCAAAGAACTCCTAAGCTTTCTTTGGATGGGTGCTTACATATAGGAAATATGCCCAGGGGAAGCCTAATTAACACCCTATTACAATGTATTTATAATACAAATTGCTCATACATGTCCCAATCCTTCTTGAGATAGAATCTTACTAAGTTACCCACGCTGGGCTTGAACTCACTCAGTAGTCCAGAGATACCCTGAACCAGTCATCTTCTTGAACCAGCATCCTAAGGAGCTGGAATTGAAGGCTTGTGCCACCAAGGCCAACTATAGGCAGAAGATTTCTATACTTTGAACCAGAAAGGAAAAAATTCAGCTAAATAATTTTTCACCTTTCACTTCAGACTATATTACAGTGTAGAGACATTCTTTTACAAAATAAGAAAGGTTTGAGCCTGCTATCATTGAGTTTATTGAAACAACTATAGCCTTAGCTACAGAGAAAGTCTATACAAATCAATTTGATAAACTTAATTAACTCTTTTTATAACACCTTTGAGCTACTTTGAACTAGAGTCCAAATAGCATATAGTGAGTGGTTGACTTTCCCCAAGGGCACTGGGACATTGATCTAATTGAACTTCTTCCGAACAAAGAGCAGTCTTGATTTTTCTCAGTCTCCTAAAATATAGTTCAAGTATCTCCTGGTAGTCCTTTATTTAATCTCTTAAATCCCTCAAATTGCTTATATTAGCCTCTGTGCTTTCATTATCTAGAGGGTTAGAAATTTTACATGAAATTTGGTTCGTAGCTTAAGCTTGCTGAATTGAAGGTAGGCTTATCCACAAATTGTCTGGCTTGACTATATTCCCATTGCATTCATACTAAGTTATCCCTATATAAAATATATTTAGACTCTTTTAAATACAGTTTCACTGGCCAAATGTCATCATGTCTTACCCCTGTCAGCTTTCATTACCTACCCCATTTTCACAGGAGTTATAAGATAACTAACCTATACTTAAGTCACTTTTTATACTTTTGGTTGTTGCTTTGCCGTAGAAAAAGATTGAAAAAAATTTCTTTTTCTGTATCAAAAATCACTCCGGTTTCCAAATGGCCATTTCTTACTTGAAATTATTATCTTTACATCAATTTAAATAATACCAAAATCTTATAAGTTTATCCACAATGCAGTAGGTGATTTTTAAAAGGAAACTCTTGTAGTTGTTGAAATGAAAATGACCCCCATAGGCTGAAAGGGAGTGGCATTCTTGGGAGATGTGACCGTATTGGAAGAAGGGTGTCCATGATGGAAGAAATATGTCATTGGGAGTGGGGCTTTGAGGGTTTCAGATGCTCATGCCTCTTAGAACTCTAGGCTACCTCTCTAGCCCCATGTATGGCCCTGTGACACCATGCTTCCTGACAAGAACGGACTGAACCTCTGTACTGCAAGCCAGGCCCAGTTAAATGCTTCCTTATAACAGTTGCCATCACTATGGCATCTACTCATAGCAAGTACTCCACGGCTGAGTGCCTCTGTTTCCCAAACTCAACAACCAACACCTAGTTAGTGAATTTTCACAACCTGAATTAATTATTTAGCAGAAGTCATAATGAAGATAGCGAAGGGGGAAAATGAGTTAGCGTTTGCTTGAGTACCAGAGAAATATCACATTAAACTAATACTGACAAAGATGCCCTGAAGCCTGATTGCCTCTAGGCACCTGACTCTGGAGAAAAAAAAAATAAACTAATACTGACAAAAATAATCATGATATCATGTTTTAATTCACATTCTGACATAAAGATGTTCTAATAAAAATAGTACTGATATTGCTATTAGTGAGCATATCAGGGTATCCTGAAAAACGTACAGAAATATTAAACTTACATTAAACTTAAAAGTGTAATACTGATTATAATTCAAAAATCATGTTTACCAAACATACACGATTGCAATACAAAGGAAGGACTATTACTTCTTTAAATCATCATGCGTAGTCTGATATTTAATTTAAATTTGGTGATCCACGTCATTATGATCAGGTTGTTCTACTCATTGTGTGCACCTCAGTGCTGGTAATAGTAAAGGTTCCTGGTTATTTTAAAACGCAGCAAGCAAATCTTTCCAACTTAAACTATTTCCCCTTGGTTTTGCCATGTGTTCTATTACTGAAGGATGTATTTAGCACTAGAAAATGGAACATTTAATAGTCACTGGAAATGATAAGTAAGTCCATTTTATTTTACGTGACTAGATATCTTTGGAGGAAGACTTTTATGCCTAAGTAACTAACTTCCTTTAGTTCTCTCTGTCAACATTCTTGAGGCAACAATATTCACTTTTAAATGATAATATATACAATGGGTGGCTTTGGTAATATAATAGAGAAACTGTTAAGATTCTGTTTCAGTTTGTGTACCCATGACATCATTTCTTACCTGCCATGGGGGCGTGGCCCTGCAGGGTCATATAAAAGGATAGACCCTCTTTGTGTTCTCTCTCTCTCTCTCTCTCTCTCTCTCTCTCTCTCTCTCTCTCTCTCTCTTTCTCTCTCTCTCTCTCCCCTATCCTCTTACTTTCTCTTTCTCTCTCTCTGGGGTACCTATCCTCATTTTCCTTCTTCCCCCATACTCATTTAATAAACTCCTCTACAACATAATATCTGAGATACATATAGGCATGTACGGGGAATGCTCTTCCAAAACTGCCTTGAGTCTGGAATCCTTTCTATTGAACTTGTTCTATTTAACACACTTCCCACAATAATTTCCTTGTGGTCCAAACTTCACTCTATATCTCTGTTTATTACGGTCCTAATCCATCACTGCCCTGTCTTTAGATCCTGACTCTATGCTGAGACAAATTTCTGCTACTTCCCTCTCTCCCTGGACTTGGAACACCCTGGGTGTGTCTCTATTTGTTTTGTCTCTGTAGTGCAGCCCACGCAATGCCTGGATGGAATGGGGCTGCAGAAGCTCTGCTTCCCTGTCAGTAGGGTGCTCAGCTACCCCGAGTTATTACAGCATCTTGGTTTTAAATCTGCAGGCACGCAGTAGCCGCCATGTTAACGGTACCACCTCTCCTCTCCTTTTCTGACCACATGACCTTCCCACTGCTGTCCTGGCCCCTCCCCTTCCCATTTCAGGCATGCCAGGTGATTCAGTGGATGTGCACATGTCCGGCTCCAACTCTGGTACCTAGCCTGGCCAAGGTGGGCCAGGTAGGCCAGGGGTAGAGTGAACCTTCTCCACACAGTGACCAGTGACTGGCAGATGTACCGTAGTTCTAAATATTTTTTTAATTTAACAGTTATATAAAGGTCTATTCAAATTAATAAGATATGTGCTGTTTCACGTGTCATCTGCTAACCTGGATTCAACCATTCCAGGCTAATGGGTTTGATAAGGTTTTTAAACCATTCTATTATGTTCTGATGTATTAACATACATTTGTATACAACATTAAATTTTAAATCACTGTCCTAAACCATGTTTTAGACAAAAATTCTAAATGTGAAGTTATTATCATACAAATCTCTTTTATGGACTGTGCTTTTGGACTATGTTTGTGTTTTTAATGTTATGAGTTAACAGAGATAAAACCTAAAGTTTTAATCTTTAATGGTTAAGACAAACTATAATCAAAGTTTGTCTATTTAAGTATTCTTAGGATGTTCTTAAGACTGTGGTCTCTGTCATCTTAATTAAAAGACTAAGGATGTGTCCTGAGCCCTCCTATGGGAACTGGTAAAATCTTTTAAACCCAAGAGGAGCCTTCCCAACAGGCTCAGTTATAGTAAACTATTCTCCAGGCCTTAGCTACTATCCCTGAGGAAAAATAGAGGTTTGCAATACCCCTTCCTGCCAGGGTCCAGCCTGAGCCAGCTCTACCAGGGACCTGTTTCAAATGCAGCCAGAAACAAGACACCGGTTCCACAGCTGCTGCAACCAAAATGGGACACTGGTCCCACAGCCTAACCTGTTTAAAAATTTAGCCTATGGATGCCAATGCTCACATGCAGTGTTGTTCTCTGTGCCAGGCACTGGAGGTTGAACCAGCATAAGAACTGTAGACAGTTCCATTTCCAAGCTATCATAGTTCCAAGCCCAAGATTTTAAATTTCCTGTTTGTCTTTTTCTTAAAATGTTTTTCATTGTCCTAAAATTATATGCCTCAAGTCTTCTAGACAGCCTCTTGAAGGAGAGAAATCTGTTCTTTAGGATCCCAAGTGTGGGAGAGGAACAGTCTCGTGAGAGAACAGGTGATGTTAATTCACTAGAAGAGCAACCACCTCTTGCAGGAGCTTAATTGCTGCCAGCTGAAAATATCCCTTGAACAGACTCTGGGAGGAGGTATATAAATGAGCCCAGAACTGGCAGTGGGGCATTGGAGACTTGGGATAGATTTGGCTGTTCATCCCTGCCCTTCAAGATGCTCCTAGAGAAAACCACTCGAGGGAAGGCTTCAGAGCTCCAGCTCCTGCTGAGGCTCTGGGGTCTGGTTACCCAAGGTTCCAGTGGAAGAAATCCTGTGGCTCCTAACTGGAGAATCATTCCTCGGAACTGATATCCTTAAGGTTTTGTTATTGTGTCCATTAATCCTCATTTCCCATGTGTTCATTAATTGAGTTATAATTGACATAGGTTCGGTCACTAAGTTGTTAATAAAATATTTTGGTTAAGAAAATTGAGTCTATAGCCTCTCTTTCATAATATGTACTGATGCTAAAGTAAACTTTTGCCTTCTGCTGTACATGAGCTTTCTGTCCTCCCATGTTACTGTTCCACAGAGGCCAAAAAGGCTTCTGCCTTTTCTAAGCCCACCTCAGAGTATTTGTGCTTTTAACACAATGTTCTTTTTCCAAGCCTCTGCTATGTTGTAGTCTACTTCCTTTTCCTACAATGTGTACACATGTCTAACAATGTATATTTCACTACAGGTATCAAATAAGGATGACCCTAACATATCTAAAGTTTATCTCCCTTTATGAACTAACAAGGATTTTTGTAAGCTGCAAGAAATCCATCTCAAGACTTGATAGGACCAAGGAGGTCCCCCTCAGTCACAGACCTAGGGAAGGGGAATAGGGTAAAAGCGGGAGGGAGGGAGGAAGGAATTGGAGGATACAAGTAGTGGAATAACATTTGAGAAGTAATCTTAATAATGATTAAAAATAAATCCATCTCTCAGATCAAATGGAATCCAGATAAGTACTGTCAATCAACAGCCTAAGTTTCTCACATCCTATTTATATCTTAGGGTGGGATTCATTGGCCTTTCTCTGGTTTTGGGACTCCCCTAACTTCCCTATTGTTAAATTCTTACACTCAACATCTACTGATTGCTGAGTCTTCTCTTCTGGTTGACGTAAATGCCTCTTGTCATTCTTACCAAACTATATCTAAACCCTTCATCCAGGATGCTCTCCCTTGGGTGAGATCTCTCTCTACCAGCATGGTTCATTCCCCACCCCCTCTTTCAAAACTCTAGGTCTAGGTAACCTTGTCTGCTCTCTGGCCATGCTCTTGGTCTCTGTCCAGCACTGACTAGCTGCTGGAACAGTTGTACCAAGCTCATCAAGTTAAACCTTGCTCAGGGGATGCCCTGACAGGTCACTGATTTCTACTCTTCCCGTGAGGAACAATCTGTTTGGTGCTTCTCCAGGCTCCTCTGGGATGCCTTCTAGAGAATTTCAGATCCTTACCCACACATTAATGGCTTCTAAGCTTACATGCCTCTGCAACAAAACTTAGATGGATCCAGCACTAAACTGTTTTAATTATTGCCAACAATCGGGTAAAATGGGAGGAAGTTCCCATATCCAGACCTTTTCTTTGCTTACTCATGTTCAAGCCTTTCCTAGGGTAAAATGGAAAGAAGCTCCCTATATCCTGACCTTTTCTTTGCTTTCCCCAAAATTTCACAAATCGTCAGCATTGTCTCAAGCTTTTTCTCTCTGCTCTCCCAAGAGTTTTTACCTAACCTATTAACTTTGAATTATGCCCACGTATATGTTCCAGCATCCTGCCAGACTTTCTAATTCTGGGACATCATCAAAGCATCTACCTACAAGTGCTCCCATCCAACTTCAGAAATCATGCCAGCTGGACCTGCATTGCCCTTCCAGGATGCAGATATTCGCTGATCCTGGACAGCAAATGTAACAGCCTGTTCTTCTGGAATCTGGCCAACATTTCAGCCTTTTAAACCCCTATCGCTGCTCTACTGTCAGCAGGAAGTAGTTAAGATGATTACTTAGTCCCTTGTCCATTTGCAAATGGCTGATATGATTTGCTCCAGGCCCAGGACCAACAGCTCCAGGTTCTCCCAGCACTCCTTGGTCCCTAACTCCCTATCTGATTTAGGACATGGCTGACATAGCTTACACTCTACCTTGAACTTTCAGAGCAAAACTTTTCCTTCCCCTTCACTATATAATCTGGGCATTTGTTGCTATTGCTTTTTTCTATGTCTTTTCTTCCTTTACATGGCAGTCAAAACCTGCTTCCAATGAACCAGCATTTATATACTTTAAATTACCTTATATAAAAACAATCCAACATTCTTCATTTTTAATTTTAGGAAAAGGTAAGAATGTTAGAATTCCGCTTCATTCTGTCTACCCATGAAGTTATTGCTTACATGCCATAGAGGTGTGGCCCTGCTCAGGGTCATATAAAAGGATAGACCCTCCTTGTGGTCTCTCTCTCCCCATTCCTCTCTCTTACTTTCTCTCTTCCTCTTCTCTCTCTCTCTCTCTCTCTCTCTCTCTCTCTCTCTCTCTCTCTTCCTCTCTCTGAGGTACTCCTCCCCCTTTTTCTTCTCCCACCATCCTCATTTAATAAACTCCTCTACAACATAATATCTGAGTCTTGTATCTATCATTATCTTATTCATATATATATGTATATATATGAAACAAAATAAGTTATCATGACTTTGTATTCCTTCTTTTCCTCTTCTCTCCTCACTTCCCCTCCCGACTCTCTCCTCTCCTCTCCTCTTGTCTCCTCTCCTCCTTTCCTCTCCACCATCCTCCCCTCTCCTGCCATCTGCTCTTCTCATTTCCCACAGCTTTGAATTTTTTCCTTATTTCCTCCCTTTTTTCTCTCTTATGTCAACCTTTCCTTCTTTCCTTCCTTCCTTCTGCCATGTCCTTTCTTCCTCCCAGCCTTACTTCCATCATTTCCATTATATGTTTTACTTTTTTCTTCCCTTATTTCCCTCTTCAATTGCTTCCCTGTTTTCCTTTTCTTCCCTCCTTTCTTCTCATCCTCACTTCTTACCTCTCTCCACCTTCCCAGGCTGTGGGCCTTTGCCTGTAGGTGGAGGAGACCTTCCCCCAGGTAAGCTTCATGCTGGGAAATATGTTGAGTGTATCTCCTGCTGGCAGCAACCCAACAGATCCAGCCTAGCACACCACACAAAAGGTGTCAAAAGCTGCTTCTTTGAAGAAATACATATCAAAGCTGCAGTGGAGACAAGCCCCCCCCCCCCCCCCCGAAGGTGTCCTGATCCTGTATCCTGCAATTCAGATACCCTTGGTTAAAAATACCCATAGGTATTTTTAGGGGTGGGGAGCATTCCCCATTTTTTCTCTCTGAAGCTTCCTGTCTTTGTCTTTCTTTTATCATTCAGCTTAGTGAATTAAAATATAGCTCTCCAACTCTTTTTTTTTAAATATATACTTTTATTTTATTACACGCATATAAAACAAACTACATACAGCAGGGAGAACCATGTGACAATCATAAGAATGAGTTCTATAAATGTTACATTCCTACTGACTTGGCCATCTGCATTCGTCTCACTTGAAATAAGTGTTTTTCTGTCTTGTTGGGTCTAGATTTCTGAATGAGATTCAATATCTATCCTATCTCAACTCTAATAGCTTAACTTCTTTATCTTGATCTAAAACAACCTTGTCCCCTAACCAGCTAAACTTGATTATAAAACTATACTATCTTGTCTTCAATGCCCCTCCGAGACTTGAGAAGGAATAAAACTTAAATTCCTGAGTGAATCAGCAGTGTGGGTTAGCAGCTTCCAAAAGCTCTCCAACTCTTGACTATTTTTATTTTAACCAAGTGCAGTATGTTACCTGGCCTTTTACAAGTCAGGGGCTCCCTTCCCCTGCTGGAAAGGACAAGACCTCCCACTGTCTCAACCCATGCTAAGTGCCCTGTGCTCCCACAAGCTGGAAAATTTGGCCAGAAAGCTCCCTCTCTGCCCAGGGGGCCGTTTAGTAACCAGTTCTTACAACAGAGCCTTCCTCAGCTAACCTCCAAAAGGCTGAAGAAACCTCTGTTACTAGATTCTCAGCCCAGCCTCCAAGAGACAGGAAACCACACCAGATTATGAAAGAGATATCATCTCATTCTCACTACATGGAACTGAATGCACAGTTCCATAGGCTTAAAGAGATATGGAATGTTCATCCTTCGTTTTCATAATATAGTAATGGAAAAAAAGATTGAAATATGTGGACAGAGACACTTTTGCTCTTTAGCATATGAATACTTTATTCAATTTTGTTTGTCACTAAGTATGCAAATCATAAGATAAGAGTAGTGTTTTCAAAAATATGTAATTTCTCCCTAAACCAATACCATGAAAAATAGTACTGTTTTAATTTTCTAATCTGATAATTTTCATTTTCTATTTCACACTACATTTTGGAAATTACATTTGTTTTATTTTGTTCTTTTAAAAATATTCCTTCTTATTGCTTTGTATTATGTAGCACTTTCTTATAAGTTGGGACATCTCTCCTTGAAACACACTCTTTAAGACTCATAAAATATGCAATTTATAACCTTCACAAATTTTATAAAAGGTAGAAAGAAATGGCAGAATTGGTTTGATATTTCTTATGGTTGAAAGTGTTCAGACAAAAATATTCAAAGTTACACATCATTAATGTACCTTTTGTCATAGTGAAAAAACAGTGATCTGAAAGTGAAGGAAGGTACTTTTCAGGTCTGAAGAAGAGGAAATTTGTGCTTTAACATATAGTTTCAGGTATTAATGAAGATCTATTATTTAAAAAAACGTGAAAAATCAAAATCATAGTAATCGGAAAATACTCATTCCATATTCTACGTAGTTCCAATGGTGGGGTGAATTTAAACATGCAATTACAATCACTGTTCACAGCTCGGTATACAAGGCTGAAGAACATTTGGATGCAGAAAACCTCAGTAATGTAACTACCTATATCTCCAAGAGAAAAAGGCTGCATAACCTGAGGCAATGTGAAGAATATCCATTCAAGTGGGGTGGCTTTTATGAAAAACTGTTGCTGTCTGAGGTCCAGCGAGTACCATGTTTTGAAATTGATATAGGAAGGACAGACAGCACTGTGGAACAGGATGTGGGAGGCAATCTTATATGCTTAGTTCCTTGGGTGAGGAAATGTGTTCACAAGAGACCTAGGAAAGAAGCTGATCAAGTAGTAAAAGTCCCCACGTACCATGGGACTGTTATGGGGTTGTAGTGGCTTTGCCGAGTGTCATGGTGGGACACTCAGGAGAGGCTTTGGAAGACAAGTACAATCCAGAATACCTTACTGATTAATTTTATATGGTACTAAATCACTTACGAAAAGACAAAATGTGAGGAATCAAATTCTGGGTCGCATCTCTGTTTATTTGAATGCAAATAAGGCAATGCTTGTTTCAAGCTGGAGATTCTAGGGGTGGAAACTGATGAAAAAGACAGTGTCTTAGTGTTCTTGAAGGTATATAAAGTGTGACCAACCATTAAGTAAAAGGTTAAAAGAAGAATCCAGATGGAGGATTACAGGCATTTTCCCCACAGTATCCCTTGATGTGAAGAGAAAAAAAAAAAGATACCCTAAGACGAGAAACAGCCAAGTCATTTTTTTGGCTAGGTGGCAAAAGTTGCCTGCAAATGATAGACATGGATAGAAACAGTTTGCATTGTAGATTTATTGATCTCCAAATAATGTATAAAATACTTAGTGTTTAGTGCATCCTGGAGCTCTCTCATCATTCATAGCAAACCCTCAGATAAGGACCTGGACACATAATTCAACCTTTATAATTTGTGATTGGCAGTGAACTTCAAAGGTCTATGCTCATCAAAGAACTGTGTGTGTGTGTGTGTGTGTGTGTGTGTGTGTGTGTGTGTGTGTGTGTGTGTGTAAGTTCCACTATGTTACGTGACTACTGGAGTTTGCTGACTTGGTTGAAAGAAAGAATAGAAAGAATAGTAGCCTCTGAAAAGTTAAAATGTCAAAGGCTCATATGTGTGGGCGATAGCACAGTACAAGAAATCATAGAACTGAATAAAACTCTCAGTGTAAGGAAGGGCTACCTTCCTATGAGTTGTGAGCTATTTCAACTCAGAAAGAAAACAAAACTTATAAGACTTAGAAAAGAAACAAGACATGAATGTCAACACACTCCTGAAGATTATAAGAACACAGGGTAAATCCCTGGTTTATATAGTTAGTAATGTCTGTTAAAAAAGAGAAACTCTCAGAGCAAATTAATCAGAGCTGAAAAAAGTGCATCTTTTATGAATGGTACCCATGTCCGGTGTTTTTTATGATGACATAGCTGCCTTTGAGCCATCCATGGATGCCTCTTGTGAGTTCTCTCTCACCCTTGCAGCATTAATTCACATGTTTACTAAGCTAATCTTGAATAGAATCATTCCTTTAGCCTGATGTTTGTGGCCTACTTTGAGGGAATAATGTTACTTTTCTCCAGGAGAAATCACATAATACATTTCAGTCCTTATATATTTTATATATAAACTTTTCATGCAGTAGCTTCATTACATTTTCTCTCCAATATCTTTTTTGCTTGTTTTGGTATTTATATTGAGAAATGCTGGGATTTGATCACACTGTGGAAGTACTCTACCACAAATATGTATCATCAACTCTCAAATTTTTCATCTTTACGTGATTCATTATAAGATAATCAAAATTGTTATTTTGTGTTTTGAAAGAATTTCTATATCACTAATTTGATATATAAGTGTATTTTACTATAGGTTCTTAACTATCCAAGTTCCAAGTCTTTTTCTATTTTGAATTGATTTTTCTATTTAATTCAAGGTAATAACCCAATTAAATTAAATTAATAAATAGTAACTAATTAAGTTAAATAACTAAAACTGTTTCAATCTACTTTGAGAGAATATTTGGAAATTAGACTACTTTGGGGCCCATATCACAAAGCATAGCTTTTGTAATCAAAGAGCTTAAAGTAGTACATACTTAAAGAGTCAAATGTTTTTTGAAACTCTTTTAGACACATTTGTATTACCAGTTTTCTTTCTTGTGGCAGAAGCCAGATCAGAATGAGTCAGCAAAGGAAAAGACTCAAGATCTCAACATGCTGGATGATTGACACAGGTATAATAACATTTAGGATGAGAGAAGAATGAACAGGGTACAAGGCACTACAAAACAAAACAAAACAACAACAACAACAAAAAAGCAAAACGCATCTGGCTTAACACTGCACACAGAAATGATATGTAGTTATCTTCACAGAGAAGTGACCTGAAACAAATAGACAATAGTTCTATAACTGCTAGATATTGTATTGTCAAGAATTACATTGTCAAAGAAAGCAAAACCTGACCTGAAAAACTTAAACTGGTGCAACTCATCGAGTACAAGGAGGACATACTAAAAAGGGCATCCATCACTGGCTGACAGGCTGGGTGTGCTTGGTTTCCGATTGCTTTGCAGAATTCTTGGGTTTTACAATATCAGATGTTGCTTTGCCTGCAATCTGTATTACATATTTCATAGATCTTGGACTATAGTAAAGTTTAAGTTTTCTCATTCTGTATACAGTGTTGCTGATAGTATCTATTGACTCTTTTTATATTTAATATGTTCTGTTTTTCATTTCATTCACACATTCAGTCTGTCCAATTACATATTTTCATTGCCTCCAGTATCTCTAAATTTTTATTTTCAGAACTGAAATATTATATTTTATTTTTTGTATGGAGTGACTTTTGTACTTTTAACCATGTGATGTTAATAATCACAAGACACACTACAATCTTTTGCTCTTTGAATCTTCTATAATTTATCCTTTTATTTTACTTACTTTCTATATAATAGTTTGTGTTTTATTAATTTTAAGTTTTACATGTGCTTTTTTGGAATCATCTACAAACTTAAGCAAGCTAGTAGCTCTAGAGCCGGAGAAAGACCTAGCATAGGAATTTTTTTTTGTGGCATAAGTGGTTTCTTTCTTAACTTCAGTGCACTCACAATTATATGTTGTAGTAATGTACTTTCAACAGGACTAGATTAATTTTAATAATATCTGAAATAAAATCAAGAAGTATTCTTTTTCAAGATATCAAATTGGCTATTTCTATATAATTGTTATACTGAAGACATTTAATGATGATATTTTAAAGAATTGTCTCAACATGCTTGCCATGAATGGAATTCTCATTCTACCCATCCTTAAGTACCAAAGGATTTTGATAATGAGAGAGACATTCTTACTGCTCTCAGTTTCAATTGTCATCCTGTTTTCGTTTTAACATCTTTTTCTATTCCTCACAGTGTGCTCATATGCTCATGAGTACTGTTGTGCTTGCAATCCTAATAAGAGAAAAATGTATTCCTGTAGCTCTTCTTGTAGAACATGCATTATACATTATACGTTTTTATTTGTTCAATTACTCTAATACCATATATTTTGTTGTCTCTTAACAGCCAACTGGGAAGTCTATCAGATGCATTTATTTTATGTACTCAATTTTTCCAGAACAAGCAAAATAAATATTATCTAAGGAGTGCCTAAAGGAAATTTCAGTAATCTATTGAAATGGTTAATTTAAAAATATATCAAAAATATTGAATGTAGTTTATTTTTCTAAAACCTTAAATTTGTAGATATTTTAAAAGTAGGATGATGGTCAAAATTTCTCTTTCATCCTCAAATTTAGAAAAAAGGAGTTCATACTAACACAGAAAAATATTTAAGTCATAAAATAATAGAATTTATACTGAAGTGTAAAAAAAAAGGCAAAAATGAATAGAGTTTGCCTTTTGTTTGTATTTGTTTGGAATAATTTCTAATTATTATTGAATTCAGTTACTGAAAGTAATGAAAACATTTCCAGCTCCAATAACACTCCTGATCCCACCAAGGTAAAGGGGCATGGTAATCACAACTGGCCTCCTGTAGCATAGGATAACAGTCACTGCCAACGACACTAATTAATTATATCCACTAAAACCCTTCTCCTATGTGAGTACATGTCCAATTTTAGGACTCCATTACCTAGTCTACAATAGTGGATACAATAATTTGCCCTCTGCTTACAGTATGCTGCCTTCTTTCTAGGAAACTTTTCTTTGCAATACCTTAATTTGTGTATATAAAAACACATACCATGCATACCTACTCTCTTTCCTTTTAATTAATTAATTTATATATTTATTCCATACCAATTAGATCACAGCCCCCTCCCTCCTTTACTCCCAGTCCCACCATCCCACCCCTTCCCCTTTCCACCTCCTCTTTTTCTCAGAGAAGAGAGCCCCCCACCACCACCACCCAAACCTTGACTCTTGCTTTGCCACTTCATGTCGCAGCAGGGCTAAGTCTGTCCTCTTCCATAGAGGCCAGTCAAGGCTTCCATCTAGAGGAAGCAGCACCAACTGTGTGTCCATGTCAATGCCAGCCCCCGCTCTAGTTGGTTAAGGGAGCCACATGAAGATAGGATTTCCATCAGCTTCATAAGTGTAGTGGGGCTTGGTCCAATCCACGCATGCACTTAACATTTTTGAATCAGTCTCTGTGAGCACCCATTTGCCTAGGTTAGTTGACTATGTTGCTCTTCCTGTGAAGTTCTAGTCCCCTTTCCCTCTTTCGATCCTTCCCCCAATTCTCCTACAAGGTTCCAAGATCTCTGTCAACTGTTTGCTGTGGGTCTCAGCATCTGTTTTGATGCACTGCTGGGTGGAGTCTCTCATCGGACAGTAAGCTTGGCTCATGTCAGTTAGCATAGCAGAGCATGATTAATAGGGACAGGGAGGGGTTGGCTCTTTCCTGTGGGCTAAATATGGTTTAAAGTTTGGGTTCTCTCCTTACAAAACTGTTTTTATTGAACTTATAATAAAACTAGACAAGCCCATTTACCATGTATTCCTATATGCTTTGCTTAGGTTGTATTTTAGTAAGTGTAAACATCTTCATGTGAAAAAATGTGTAAAATTAGCATTTGTGGCAGGCAAAAGAGTGCATTTAAGAACTGACAAAAGCTCCACAAGAAGACCAACAGAGCCAACAAACAAGGGCCCAGAAAGGCTGAAACCACAACCAAGGACCATGCACAGACTGTACCAAGGTCCCCTAAATAGATGTATCATATGAACAGCTTAGGCTTCTTGTGGGGGCCCTAGTAAAGAGAGTGGGGTTGTCACTGAGGCTTACATAGTTGTCTGCTTTTTATCACTTCCCTTCCCCCTGGTGGGGATGCCTTGCCACACAACAGGGAAAAAGGACATGCTCAGTCCTGATGCTACTTGATGACCTAGGATAAGTGAGTAGGGGGTGCTCCCCTCTCCTGAAGAATAAAGGTCTGAGGGCATGGAGAGAAGGAAGGTGGGACCAGGAGAAGAGAAAGGAGGGGGTCTACAATTAGAATGTAAAGTAATAAATAAATAAATAAATAAATAAATAAATAAATAAATGTAGCATTTATAAACCTGATATTGTAGGTGGTAAGTATTCTGAGTGGGGCTAGATTATCCTATTTAATTACAGTTTTCCAACTAAATTAGAATTTTTAGAAAATTAATATATTGTAACATATTTCAATATTTGTGCTTAAATATCAGGTTTTTGTATGAAAATTTTAATCAATTTCAAGTTATTCATATTTTTCCCCCTAAATCTGATCATTTAGATTAGCTTAAGGTGAACAAACAGTGAATAATGATGGTAGAAACTTGGGTTGACCACTTTGATGATGTAGCAGGTTTGCATTAAAAATTCACATACTATCTGCACAGGTAAAAGTGACTAGAAGGTGTGAAACATACCAGTCATAGCTTTTGTTTTATTTGTGTTGCATGAAGAATACCAACATGGCTCAGTATAGGACAGATAATATGAAGATATTTGCTTGGAGACAGTATATACATTGTTTGAACATTTTTGTTAGAGATAACAGTAACTTATTTGGAGAGAAGATAAATAAAGAGAAAAATCGTTAACTTTAAAAATTGCCCTGACTCAGGGCCCTGTATGGGGAGGCCTGGTGGCAATCAGAGGAAGGACAGCAGGCTACAAAGAAGAGACTTGATATCCTATGAGCATATACAGGGGGAGGCGGTCCCCCTCAGTCATAGTCGTAGGGAGAAGTGGGTGGGAGGGAGGAATGTGAGGATACAAGGCATGGGATAGCAATTGAGATGTAATATGAATAAATTAATAATATATATATTTAAAAATTGCTCTAACTCAACCAAGTGCATTCACCTGCTATAGTGATAAATGATGGAACTTGCTTTACTCTCTTAAAAATTTACTTTAGAAAACTAATAAGTATCTTGTTAAATAATAAAAAAGTTTCTGAATGTAAAATACATATTTTACACAGTCAAGAAATATGAGTACTAAGAGTTGGTAAATTGTTGAACAAAGAATGCAATAATATGTATTATACATATTTATTATTTTTTAATTCAAAATAGATTTTTTTCTTAACAATATTTCTTTCTCTCATTAGAAGACAAACAGGCAAATTTTAAAAGAGATAAAACAAATAGAAAAAAAGAGCCAAAAGAAAAACACATATAGACTCTGAGATACACACACTCACACACATTAAATCTTTTAGCACAAAATCATAAACCATAATATATAACCAAAAGACCCACAAGATTAAACAAATTCAAGTATTAAGTGTAAGAGGATTAACAAACAGTGAACATTTAAGAATTGACTATTGTAACATAGTAACAATGACATCATATACAATGCTCCTTCAACTCTGTAGATATTAAGAGCTCCTTCATAAAATATATTATAGGAGGATTATTGCTTAATTTCCACTTCAATTGACATTGTGAGAGTTGCAAAAGGTTTATTTAGCATTCATAAACATGATACTATATATGAACGATCAGCACCCTTATAAATAGAAAAAAATCAATGTAAAATTTAAAGAAAATATATGGTAGGCCCTAATTTACCTC
Organism: Acomys minous; assembly: GCF_964271855.1. Taxonomy (NCBI): domain Eukaryota; kingdom Metazoa; phylum Chordata; class Mammalia; order Rodentia; family Muridae; genus Acomys; species Acomys minous. Next base: position 43,711,095 of record NC_140483.1, read on the forward strand.
AAATGAATAAATATATTCATACTATAATCTAAGATGGAGTACTGAAAATATACAGAGAGATTAAAATGCATACTTATTAAATTTATTCTGTGTAATCATTATAATTGATTTTTAAAAACACACTGGCTGGTAAAATGTATGTTTTATTATTAATTTCAAGTGTTGAGATGAAAGTGAAGATACTTCGGTTGTCTAGTAAAAAGTCATAGGTACATGGAGTTAATGAATTGAAAACCATATAATCCATCAATAGCTCTTCAGTAGCTATCTAACGGTAAATATTACTAAAATTCATATATATATTCACTTCACTGAGACCTCGAACTTCAATGCCATGACAGGTATTCAAACATTACAAGAGTGTCTGGTGATGTTGAACTTATAGGACATGAAAAAGAATTTATGTATTTTACAGGTCTCTAAAATACACATCAGTCTTTTGCTAGTATCAGCATACTGCTCTCAGAATATATCAGTCCACTTACTACTCATCTCTGAACGTTTATGAATATATTTTGGTCAAGAAGTGTGGAATGCATTATATTAGCTCATTGTGTGAATGTTTTTTAGAAGAAAAGATAAATATGCACCTTACAAAAATGTAGAAAGGATCTCTCAATTCTCTATCTCTTGTGTATACGTATATGTATTCATATAGGCATGTGTGTCGGTGCATGTGAGTATAGGTGACTATACATGTGTGGGAGGTCAAATGTTGACATGTGTCTTCCTCCACCACTCTTCACTGTATTTACTGATGTGAGGATTTTGATGAACCATGGGCTCATGCACTGAACTAGTCTATTTATCAGTATGCCTTGTAAATCTTCTGCCTTCACCTCTTAAGAAATACCATGCCCACCTGTCATTTATTTGGATTCTGGGTTCCTAATATCTGGTTGTCATGTTTGCACAGCAGTGTTTTATCTGCTGAAACATCTCCTCAGACAGATGTTGAATATTATAAAATTCAGATCCTATTAAAAATATGTTATTTTAAAGAATATGATTTTTGGTCTAAAAATTCCCCCCAAGTAGCCATCTGAATATTGTAGGTTGACGTAAAATGAGTTTAAATGGAAAATTTGTTTATGAAGTGTGGGAATTTTTATCACAACATTTTCTTTATTTGGTTTCATATATCATGAATAAGGGACTGTGGAAACATTACAGACACTTTTCAGAACAGGGATTATAATTGATATTTTGAAAACCAAGCCTTGATCCTATCATCATTACTTGAAGGAAATTGATTTCGTTCATATCCACCTAAGATTTGGCAAGCATTTTTTAATCAAGAGACATAGCAAAATGTATAGTTGTTGCTCTGTAGTTTATTCAAAATTAATTCAAATAAAATAAATAACATGTTGTTGATAATGTGTCCATGATTTTGCATAGATTTATTGTTGTCTACTTGTCTGCATATACATTTTAATATGTCAGGGTATTTATATGTACACAATTAATGTGAATACTTACCAACATTTCATAATATAAATAAAGTATTTCCCTTTTCACTAATTCCAATCCAGTTTCCTTTAAACCTTTCATTACAACCAGCCTACTCATTTTGTAGAGAATACAAGACTATTCAGAAACATAACTTGATCACATTAATACAAATATCTAGTAAATGATTATGTTAAGTGTTCTTGTTTCTATTCACATTCCACTTTTTATTATGTTTTATTGTATCTTATGAATGGGAATAGTAATTGGACAGTTTAACTTATTTAATAGATAGATCTTGTCCATTTTCAATACTGTTAAATACCTAACATGTATAAACATATTTCATATATAAGTTTTTTATGGTGATATGATTTCACTAAATAGTGCACTTAATGAACTTGGAAATGATAAAATTTATAGAACTAGCCACAATTTTGAGTAAGGATTCAAGTTATAAAAAGTCTAGTCTTAGGAAATAGCTTAGTCAGCACAATGTTTGCTTCATGGGCATGCACACCTGTTCCATCCCGATAACCTTAGCTGAAAAGGAGGATGTGGCAGCAGGCATTTGTAATCCTAGTGCTGTGGAAGTGGTGTCAAGAAGATCCCTGCAGCTTACAGGTCAGTCAGCCTAGCTTACTTGACAAGACCAACCCTGTGAGAAAACTTGTCTGTAAAAAAAAAAATGAACAGAAAAATAGCCCCTGAAAAAAGATACCAAGACATATTGCTTCTATGCACATGTGCACACCGTGCAGGTTAACTGTATAAGCCTTACATGAATAAGCACAGAAAAATTAGGCAAATTAGTTTATATTATACTTTATATTTGTTGCCTAAAATATTAATTTTTATGAAATGGAAAATATTAAAATTGACCAATTCAAGAGCTAATAGCTCTTACATAATTCTAATTATTAATGAAACAATTCAATAGTTACCTCATCTTCATGAAAAAAATTAAATGAAAAAAATTAATGTCTTGAAACCCACACCAATCACCAGGTGGAAGAATCATAGCTTAGCAGCACCATAGCTTAGCAGCACCAGAAGCAGTCTCCTGGAGACCCATCAAGTAGTAATAGTTAAAGAAATATTGCTTGGCTTCTGTTATCTTGGGTCACAGCTTGAGATATAAAAACAAGCTGTTTGTTATTTGTAGTATCCTGCTAAAATGCCCAATCATGTTATCATTGTGCATATTGGAGAAAAATGCCCTGCTCACATCAGAAGGAGAAACAATTATTTTTTTAAATTCACTTTTTTAAAAAGACCTCTCCTCTGGCAAACTTACATATGTCTTTCAGCATTCTGAGATTTACCAAAGCCAATTTTCACAAAGGAAGGAATATTACTAAGTTTCCTAAAGAAAATTATGTCTATGTCTATGTATGTATGTATGTATGTATGTATGTATGTATGTATGCATGTATGTATCTATCTATCTATTTCTATATATCTACCTATCATCTGTCCATATATATCTATTAACCAATCAATCTATCATAAGTCTATCTATTTATCTATCATATATCTATCTACCTATCTATCTATCTACCTATCTATCTACCTATCTATCTATCTATCTATCTATCTATCTATCTACCTATCTATCACCCAAAAATGTTAGAAGTACTAATCAAAATCTCAGGTTAGTGGACACAGAACTCAGAGTCCTGCACAGTAGCGTGATAGTACAGCAGAAATAACTAGAAGACAAAAATTCCATTTGAAGATCTGCTAGGGAGGCAGAGGAAAATAGGAAAAGATAAGCACATTCACATAAAACACAAACACTAAAATTTAGCATTTTCTGCCCATGTCTAAAAAGCAATAGTAAATCAGTCTTCCTTGTTGCATGTACATAAGGTAACCTTGAAGCAAAACCCAAACAGCTAAGCTCCTAAAACTAACATTGTCAACTTTGAAGGTTCGTCTTAAGAATAAAATGTTAGAGTCTATCTCAGAGAGAGCACCCCTACCCCCGCTGTTTCCCTTACTAGAGAAACCACGTGAAGTCTGTGCTTTCCATCTGCTATATCTTTGTAGAGGGCCTCAGTCCAGTACATGCAATAGGCTTTACATTTTGTATTCCCTTCATTTGAAAGACAACTGAGAATAGTGACAGAGGCTCAGTAAACATATGATGGTCATGATAACCCTGTTAAACTTCATACCATTAGAAGATAAACTTTTATACTTAAAAAGAAAAAGAGAAAGGAAAAACCTCAATGGCAAATAGAAAAGCTTCACAATTATAGTCTCTGTCCTCACCTTCAGACTAATCCTAGCTTGGGGAAGAGGACATGCTCATTCTTGATATGACTTCATGACCTGGTAATGATCTAAGGTGGATGGGAGGTGGGGCTCCCAGTCTCTCAGGAATAGGGGAGGGGGCAAGGGAAGAGGCAGGAAAACTGGGAATGGGAGGTGATGGGTGATACGGCTACAGCCAAGATGTAAAATGAATGAATGCATGCGTGCATGCATGAATGAATAAGTAAGTAAGTAAGTAGGTAAGTAAGTAAATATAATAAATAAAAGTCTTTCAAGTAAAAACAATAAGAATAAAATGTTTGTTCCACGTTCGAGATGTATACTCAATGTAAGTGTGCATGTGTTATTTAAATTAATAAATATTCAACTCGATGAACATTAATTAATCTTCTATTTTGAAGTTTTATGCAATCTAATAGGCTGTTTTATTTTGTTACTTGCTGGTGGATGTACATCATATCTTTCAGAGACCTAAGCTTTTAAGTCTAGTTCATAAGTTTCAAGTGATTTACGTTTTCTTGAAAATGTCTTGGTTAATCATGGATTAAATATGACCTTATTTTGTTTATCTCTAGGGAAGTTTTCTCTAATATAAGTAAGTTTTAGCAGGAGAATATCAAGATCTCATTACTATGTCTCCTATCAACTGCTTTAAAAACAATGTAGATTATAAGAATATTCTCCCACATCCCATAGTGCAGAAAACCATATGAATACAAGGTATGGTTGGCCAGACAAAAGATTGTTTGTAAAAATAAAATGTATAAAATATGATGTTCCAAAGAATAATTAAATCACATTTAACCCTTAATAAACCTCAATGCATTTCCACATTCTCCGTAAGATTGGTTCTTCTCTCATTCTCCCTCCTCCTTTAATTTCAATCAGTTTTCCTCTGTCCACATTTTTAATCTACCTGAAATAAAAAAGAAAAGATGTTTTTAAAAATCTAATTAATTTTAAATTATATTATAAATTTTGAATATACTCTTACGAGTTTCTGTGGAAGATTACTTAATTTTCTAAGAGCTTAGAAATAAATGCAGTTGAGTAAATATTACTGTGTTGGAAGACAATCAGTAGATACTATAATTCTTCAGAAAGGAAAAATTCTCCAACACTCTAACTGGGAATTACTTATAAAATGTAATATATTTACTAGTATTGATTATACTGAGGAAAAAAATTAACATTTATCAAAATTATAATTTGGCCACAGGGGAACAAGGTTACATATATTAAGCATCAATCAAGGTTATATTTTATTTATTGTAAGCTACACATATCCATTTGTTAATATGTATTGGACTATAAGATGAGTTAATTATGGCCAATGACTAATTGTTAATGCTAATCCCATAGAGATTTTTTCTCTTAATTTCTCTTAATCTCTATCATCGCATCATTATCCATGAATAACTATCTACCTACATGATTAGGTAGTCTGCATGCATACATTCTGCAGATACATTTCTAGAGCACAGCACATTATGTCCAAAATAAAAAAAAATTCTGGTCCCTGTAAACTCCTGTCATCTGGTCATGGAAGAATTCAGCCATCTGAGAAAGCAAAACCAAAGGGGTTGTTTATTTAATGCATTGCTCCTATTCTCTAGCAATAAATATATAATTTAGACAAAATCTTCCTGGGAGAATGATTTTTAAATATTAACAAAATATAGACAAAAGTTGTGATTGGAAACTATAAAAAGATGGGTTTTGAACTTTAGGTTTGCTTTGTTATGGTTTTGAGTAGGATGTCATTTAACTTAGAGTGGCCTCATGCTCAGTAAGTAGCTGAGAATGACCTTGATCCTTTCTTGGACTCCTTGCTGCAGGGCTACAGAAATATGTCATCACACCTAATCCATAGGATACCTATTCATTATCACCTGTCTCCAAAATATCAAAATGTTTGTCTTTTTAAAAATTTTTTTCTTAATTTATTCTTGTTACATCTCAATGGTTATCCCATCCCTTGTATCATCCCATTCTTCCCTCCCTCCCATTTTCCCCTTATTCCCCTCCCCTATGACTGTTCCTGTAATCTTGGGTAGATGAAAAATAAGAGTTATCATCAAGGAATTTTGTTGTTCTGTTTTAGTAATGCATTTATAATTGATTGACGTATAGACACATATAGGTAGAGATTAGATACAATTATTGATTTAGATGATAACTTTATGTATCTGTTTAATATCTAGGATGCAGAAGTCATATTTGTTGTCTTTCAGACTCAATTAACTTAATATTATTATCTCTATTTCTATGTATTTTCACAAATATCTTTAAACTTTATGATGGAAAAGAATTCTATTATACAGATATCACTTTTTTTCTTCCTTCTTGTCAGAAGCCATTTGTAAAGGCTCTCTGTCCATAGGTATTTCTCTTGTGCTTTCTGATCCAGTATAAGAATCACCTGAGTTTGAAGTTTACTGCATGCATTGTCCTTGGCTGGTGCATAGTTTGAGCAGTACCCCTGGGCCCAAATCTGCCTATCATAATCTTCTTCTTGTAGGTTTCTAGGACCCTCTAGATCCTTCTATTTTGCCATTCTCCCATGCTTCTCTCACCTAGAGTCCCAATAGGATGTCCTCCCCTCTGTTCCAGTTTCCTGGTAAGGGAAGACTTTCATGGAACATGCCCCTTTGGCTAGTGTCCATATATAAGCGAGTATATACCATTTGACTCTTTCTGCTTCTCGGTTAACTCACTCATTATGATCATTTCTAGTTCTACCCAATGGACAGGACATTCTCCACAGTTGAGTGGAGAGTGGGGTCTGACTTTCACAGGAACTCTGGTGCCCCATATTTGACCACATCCCCTGGATAGAGAGACTAGGTGGCACTCAGAGGAAGGATAGAAGGCTTCCAAGAAGAGACCAGATACATTATGAGCATATACAGGGGGAGGAGGTGCCCCTCAGTCACAGTCATAAGGGAGGGGAGTAAGGGGAGAATGGGAGGGAGGGAGGGAGGAATGAGAGGATACAAAGGATGGGAAAACCATTGAGATGTAATATGAATAAATTAATAAAAAATCACCTGAGGTGCTAAGACCATGATTAAACAAGATGCTCTACCAAGTGTACACTTAAGGTCTTCAGCCTTTCATGAAAATGTACACTGTGGCCTCTAGGCTGAGAGTTGATTGTTCCACAAACAAGGAAGTAGGACATGGGTGCTTGAGCATTATCTCCTGAGAGCTACCTTCTGCTTTGTCTCCCATGCCTGAGATATGAATAAACTGCACTGGTTAATAAAGCCAAGGCATATATTAGAAACCCTACATGATCCTGTGTATTTCAAAGTCTTTTATTCTTTATTTTTTAGTAATTAAACATTTAAAAATTTTTACATATACATTTATATTATTACATACATACATATATATATATATATATATATATATATATATATATATATATATATATATATATACAATAAAATCCCTGTAGCAAGAAGAACCATGACACAATCAGGAATTATATAAAGGTTACATTCTTAGTGTTTTGGCTACTTGTATTCAACAGCATTGAAGAAAACATCTTTCCTATTTTGATGTGTCTCAAATTCTGAATGTAAATCAATCTCAATCACATCTTATCATTATCAACTGAAAGTAGGATAGTATAGGGTTTCTAAAATACAACAAATGAAAACCTCATAGACCTAAGCAACTAGTGATCATTTTCCACTGTTCTCAGCATCTGCAGACTATCATTAGATTATATTCACATATGAATGAAATTAATCAGAAGTGCTATAATATACAATGAAATTAAAGAATGCGGTACTTGCTTTTCTGCATGGTATTTTATGAACAGCAAATACTAATATCTAACTCCTTTTACTATATATGTTTCACCATCTATGATGATAGATATATAGAAGGAAGGGGTTATTTTATTTAATCTTCTCATTACTGAGTCCTATTCTTCTAGATGTGTACCTTGAATGACTCCCTGTATTTAAACTACATTTTCAGAGAGCCCTACATGTATAATAAAACCAGACCTTGAACCTGTTACCTATTGTCCTGGATAGACAGTTTGTCAGTTGTTTGTTTAACAGTCACTAATTATACTGCTTGAGTTTGCTCAGTAGATACTTTAAGAATAGTCCTTGAGTAATAACCTCACCTAGCTATGTGCTTATTTTGGCTTTATAATCTCCAGAGCATAAGCAAGCCTTTGAAAAAGGGTCAGATAATGTTAATTTTAGTATTTTCCTAAAATGACTCATATTCTCAAATGACTCATATTCTCAGGAAAACACATAAATTGAATCCTAATGCAGAAATCCCCCAAGAATGCAACAAGCAAAGACCAAAACCTAATAGTTAGAGGTAGAATGGCAATCATTTCTCCATCCAATTCAGCTTTGCTAGAACTGTGTCAAGCCGCTGTGCTGGCTTCATGATACTCAATGGCTGTGCCAGGGTCCTAGAGCTGAAAAGAAAAGTAGACAAACACAACTACCCCTAACTCAGAAGCTACTTCCAATTGATGGGCCACTTGCAAATGAAAAGTTAGTATTCTCCAAGGGAGTCTCACTGTGGAAATAAACAACTCTTAAAGGTAGGCCCCATATTCAGCAAAAGATTTTCCACACAAATCTCAAAAGCTCAAAAGTTCTTTGTCTCAGGGCATTTTTCTTACATATTTTAATAACGTTATGACTTCTGATTTTGAGGTTTTATGAGATACCTGTGTGCTGGTTGTTTTGTCATATTTGATTTGTTTGTTTTGATCTATTTTATTGTTATTTTTTAGATACCTATTTGTTATCTGACTACAGAAAGAAAGAGTTTGTATAGAGCTGTTTTCCTGATTCTAGGAGCATGTTTATTATTTGTATACAGGAAACCTACTTTTAAATAGATTTCAATTATTGAGCCTATCATAAATTTTGCTGTAAATGTAATGGTTGAGTCTTTATGTCTTTTATTTATAGGATCAAATATGGATCAAATAAGAAATAAGAATCTGTTTTCACCTTATTTCTTTATCAGAATTAATACATTTTATTAGGAAAAAGGCAAGATGTTTGTAGGGCATCCCTTAGTCCTGTACAGTCCACTCCTTTCCAAAACAAAGTAATTGGATAAATTCCTTTGAGCACAGCTATCTCAGTATTGTGTTTGTTGGACTTATACCATCTCACTTTGTGTGTAACTCATGATGTTCATGGAAAGAATGAATTCTATTATACCAATTTTTCTTCAGCTTGGATCTGTTTCTAATTTTTATTTTTAAAATAATTTATTCAGATTATATCCCAATTGTTATTCCCTCACTTGTAACTTCCTGTTCCCTCTCTCTTTTTCTCCAATTCCCCACCCCTAGACCTCTGACAGAAGGGGACTTCCTCCCCCACCATGTGAAAACAGCTTCTCAGGTCTTATCCAGAAAGCCTGTTTCCCCTTCCTCTGAGTGCCACCAGGCCTCCACCCAAGGGGAAGTGATCAAATTCTGGGCATTAGAGTTCATGTCAGAGAAAAATTTAAAGCTGCTATGAAACTTTATAAAAAGTTTTAAGTAAGGAATGACAATTTATTGATTATTGTTTTTAGAGTTTAAAATGAAGAAACTGTTTTTCTCTGTTCTCTAAGAGATATCTCAGTGGTTTCTTTTACATTAAAACACTGAAATTTAAAGTTGTGGTTTTAAAATTATGCTTCCAATATATTAAAAATGTATTATGCAAGTAGATGAATTAAATTATTCATGGCATACAATATTTTTTATTGTCTGCAGGAACCAAAAATCCTAATGTATATTGTTTTGATTATTTATGTTTTTAAGTATGAATTTGCTGATACTGCCCTTTTCTCTAACATGAAAAATATAGTGTTATATTTGTTCTGGGAAACTTTGTGGGTAGGAAAGATATGTTGGTTGATGCTCAATAGTAGTTTTTATAATACTCATTCCAAGGAGCATTTTGAAATTTCCTATTACAAATATATTTAAATTTATTGCCTACTATGTATCACTAGAAAATTTGACTAACTTGTCCATAATAGGAAGTTAGCAACTTCTCTTCTGCTCTGCATGGCTATTTTAAATTAATTGATGTTATACCATTTTAGATGTACATCATGATTCACTGTTATCTATCCATTCTAACATTTATTTAACTTTAGTTATCAAATTCCACTTCATAATCCTCTTTATAATAATTTCTACTCAAGTGCAAATAGTATTAAATAGATTTGCCATTTGCAAACTTTTCAAAAGCTTGCCAATTTTATATAACTACCTATTGCTACAAAGCATAATAATGTGGTTGCAAATCATGCACCTGCTTTTGTCTACTTGATTACTAAAAAATGTGTAGTCATGGTGAAAATGGAAAATATTTAAATCCTAAAGAAGGACCTTAGTAAGAATACTTTAGATACTGCTACTTGAAATATATCTATATAAATACGTTTATTTAGGAGATTGACTCAAGTCTAGGAATCTGTGAAAATGTAATACCTTTATGAGTGTAACTGGAAGAGACTGTTGAGTTCTACAGTTTTCTAATATGACCAAGAAAAAAAAAGACAGGACATTTTTTAGTTCATGTTTATCTCATTCACATTAATTTCTAACACTCAACATTTTAATAGATATGTTTTGAAGATCTTTCTACATCTTTTAGTATTGTTTCACTGAATATTTCTTTGTTCTCAGTTTCCTTATTTGATACTTTTTTCAATGTTTTAGAAATGCATATCTGAGAACTCCTCTTACAAATGTTATTTTATATCTATAACTTATCAGTTCCATTATTGAGAATCAAAGAAAAAAACAAGCAAATGGATATAAAAAGACATAGCAAATACTACATTGTCATTATATCCACAATACTTACTAATTAATTCAATATTTGTAATGTAATCTACCATTACTATTAATGTAAAGCCTATATAACTACTATATTATACACATTCAAAGCTGACTATTTGTTCATAACAAAAAGGGAGAATATTAATATTACTTCCTATAACTTATTCACTTCCATTACTAAGAGTGACTTAATACCCTGTTCTTGAGGAGAAGAAGAAGAAGAAGAAGAAGAAGAAGAAGAAGAAGAAGAAGAAGAAGAAGAGAAAGAAGAAGAAGAAGAAGAGGAAGAAGAGGAAGAAGAAGAAGAAGAGGAAGAAGAAGAAGAAAAAGAAGAAAAAGAAGAGGAAGAAGAGGAAGAAAAGGAGGAGGAGGAGGAGGAGGAAAAAGAAGCATCCTCAAGTGTCTCTGAGATCCAAAAAAGAGAAGAACAAAATTTTTCTTTTGTATTCTAGCTGCTTCTGTTGTAGAGGCTCATTCATACTGTTCAAACACAGATGTCTCTCCACTAAAAACTTTCCTTTACTGTATTTAACATAGTTATATGGCTTCTGCTCAAATTCATTTCTTCTCTATTTCTCCAATTTACATTTTAACAAGATTATTTTGGCAGTAGTTGCTAGAGAATAAACAGAGCTACAAGTGTGAATGTGTGACTTTACATTTGAGACTGTTGGACTGCATGCACATTAGGAATCAGAAAACGGTTTGGTTCAGTGACGACAGTGCCAAGATGGGGAGGCCCGTGGCAGCTGGACAACCTGCAGGTAAGTACAACGAGGAAAGGTGGGATATATTGTGTCACCTACATTTTTACTTTAAGATGACCCATTGGAAAATTATTTTTATCCAGAAAAATAAAATTTTGTAGAATTAAAAAAAATCAACAAAATAAGATGAATTGCTTGAGTCGGCAAGATGTCTCTGTGGATAAGACAGTTGTTTCACAAGCCTGCCAACCTGAGTTAGATCTCGGTAGCTCATGTAAGGATGGATGGAGAGGACTGACTCCACTGCTTCTTCCACTGACACCCACAATGCTTGAACTGGCACACAGGTCAAACAAACACACGCAGTATGGGCAGAAGCAGTAACAATGACTTTAAAACATATTCATTACACATGCAGTAAAGTTTTTACATTTCCCAGGAGACTTGGATCAGACACTTTTAAAACATCAATGAGACAGGTTAACTCCTGCTAACACCTAGCCTACCTCAAAGAGAATGTTGAACATCAAAGAACCTCCTTATGGAGATGGCTTCAAATGTGGCAACCTGGCCACTGGGGAAAATGTCCTTGTTTTTGCCACAGACAGAATTCTGCCTAAAAAGAGGCAAGCTGGGATATAGACAGAGATGACGGCCAAACTCTTCTTATACTGGGTACGCAGATCCTCAGTTGTTCTGGCCTCACAATATGTCTGTCAGATACATTGAGCCAGAGGGCTAAAGATGATATTCCAACAGCATAAAGAATTTTGGGTGACTGTTCAGGAATCAAAATGTCCCTGTCATCTTCTCATTTTGGAAGCTGCTTACCTGCACTTCCTGTCTACTCAGAAAATTAATTTTATTCATTCTCAATTCTCTGATGAGGTTGAAGACCAGATAGTTTAGTTTTACAGTGAAGCTTGGTTGTTTAGGGTTAAGGTGTTTTTAGGTCTACATAGATGTTTTAAGTTGATAATGATGAATTATGATATTGATTTACATTCAGAATTGTAGACTCACCAAGATAGGAAAGAAGTTTTCTTCAAGGCTGTCAAATACAAATAGACAAAACATTATGAATGTAACATTTATGTAATTGCTGATTGTTTTGTGGTTCTTCTTGCTGTAGGTAGTTAATTGTATGTATGTTTAATAACATGGATATATATGTAAAAAAGAAAAATAAATTTTAAAAATATCATTTGTCTTTAAAATATTTTTAATACTATATTTTATTGTATGTAAAATGTGAAAATTATAATCGATGTCTATAGTCATCATGATATGATATGCAGCAACTCACCAGGTCTTCCTCTTCGTAATTGTAAAATAATCAATGGTCAGCATTTCCAGATTTAGTCTTCTTCCTATTCTACTTATAAAAAAAGTCATGAAGTATTTGGTGTTTGCTTTAACTTGTTCCTTATAGAAATTTTGTACATAGAAATAAAGAATACTATTATTATATGTAATTTATTTTATTTTCAGGACAAATTCCCTCACTTAAAGAGTTTTAACATATTAAATGCATTCTTTTGTAACGTCACTGTTTTGTATCTCTAAATTTTAAGGTAAATTGAAGGCTTCAACAATATTGACATATGCGTTAGTAGAGTAAGACAGCCCTCTTCAATGTAGCTGGTCATTGTGCAGTCATGGAGCATTTCCCTTTCCTCCCTTCCCTCCTTCTTTCCTCCCTGCCTTCCCTTTTCTTTCTTTCTTTCTTTCTTTCTTTCTTTCTTTTTCTTTCTTTATTTTCTTCCTTCTTTCCTTCCTTCCTTCCTTCCTTCCATCTTCCTTATTTCCTTCCTTGTCTCTTTCCCTAATTTCATTTTTATCTTCCTTCTCTCACTCCTTCCTTCCCTCTTTTCATATCTCCTTTCCTTATCTTCTAGTTCTTAATTGCTTTCTTTTTGATATTTTAAGAGTATCTAAGGAATAATTCATGGTAAGTGAACATGTGGTAGTCTTTGTTTTTACACACCAAGAACACGAATGGACAATTCTTCTATGTGAAGACAAACTCATCCTTAGAAATACAATATTGAATTTCTACATACTATGACACCCATGCCATATGACCTCTACAACAGGTCAGCAATGCTTGTATAAACTTTATACCTAAAAAGGTTTTATAGCTACAACATTCATAAATCTGAAAACATAGAAAAAGCTTCTTTGGAAAGTTTTGGCCTAACTTTCACATAACTTTGACAACATTGTTACTGGTTACCATGAAAATTACCAAGACATAATGTTCAGTCCAACACATTTCAATTTTACTTATCCAGTAACAAATAAACTCAGTGACTTTAGTTCCCATCAGTTACATTAAATAATTAGTGCTGAATAATAAAATTACAAAGTTGTCTTTTCAATTAAGACTTTTACATACTTTTACAAAATGTGGCTTGTGGTTCTATGTACAGCATCTAAACAAGTGTCATTATGACCTAAAAGCTTTGTGCATTTTATGCACTTTAGTCTGAAATGTTACTGCTTATATTGCTTTTTGCAATTACAGTGAAGTGAGGCAGAAAATAGCAGTTCAAAAAATGTATTCAAGTAATGAAGTTGGAACCATTAGTTTCAAAGCTTTTGTTATTTTAGTAAATATTTAATCTTCCTAACAGCATGTGTTCCTAATTGATCTTTAAGTATTATAGTTCCTGGACATTTATAATTGACTTGTAATTGCTACATTAAAGCAGTTAGACAATAAAATGAAATGAATAGTGGAGATTCTACAGTAAAATAAATCAACATAATGTAATAAATTAAAATTTTTATCTTTATCATTGAAATTTGAAGAACAATAAAAGAAAGGTATATTTGACTATGTTCTTCTCAACTTGAAGCAATCTCCTAATTTAAAAATACATAGAGTAGTTAATTTATGTTATTTATCACAAATGGAAAATATCAGTAAAATTTTAAACATCTTTTAAAATTAAAAATTTGTTAATTTTCAGGTTCCTATATATAGAGAATGATTTAACAACAGCTTTTATCATTGCTATGTTACAACTTTTACTATGAACACATGAACACCTTTTATAATGTATGATTGTGAACTTAGTCTATGACATCATAAAGCCGTGGGATTTCTTCTATGCAGCTTTGCTGTTATAATAGTTATTCATCTTCCACTTCCATCTCCTTGGCCTCCTGCCTCATTTTCTTCCAAGCATAGAGTGACTAATAATTTACTATATGCTTTATATGAAATCAACTTAATTTCTTTTTTGCACACAAGCAATAAGAAGTAACTGTTTATTTATCTGTGTGCCTTGGTGTATTGGATTAGCATAGTTTCATCTAGTTCATCCATCTTCGCACACACATCATGATTTCTTCCCTCATTCTTTTAGATCCTTAGGTAGATGAAGTCACAGAACTTTCTGATGAAGGGTAGATAAATCAGATACTGGCATTGATAAAACAATAATGAATCAAGAATAGAAAACAGGGATCTATTGAACACCATGAAAAAACAAAATGTATAAACTTGGAAAATGAAAAAAAGAATAGATTTTCAAGCTAAAATTATGTGAAACAGTCAATAAAATTTTTGACAGGGGAAACTAGACATCTTTCAAAGGCTTTATCAGAAGCTAAATGTTAGGGAGGAGATAATTTATTGCACTGTGTTAAATAAGAGTGTATAAAAGTGTTTCTCAACAACTAGAGAAAATATGTAAAGTTGTATAGATTCATCAGCACACAATGAACTGATAAATGGTAAATAAAGAATAAGAAATAATAAATTTATAGAATTAAAAATGAAAACACAACCTACTCAAACCTGTATGATAAAGTGTGAGCTGTTCATTACTCGTTTGCAACAATAAGTGTCTATATTTAAATAAAGTAAGAGAAACTAAAATGCATAGTGACACTTTAAAGTCTCAGAAAATTTATAATTGCTTCCACTTTAGAATGGGTCAGTTGGTATACCCTGTTACATAACCCTGGGCCGTGGACATATATTTTTTATTCAGAATAAGCAATTTCTTATTCCATGTAAGATTAGAACTCTGTTTGCCATTGACACATTGGTAATATGTTTTTCATATCACTGGGCTTTGTTTCTCTGACAACTACCATGAATTCATCATATATGGGACAAACATTCTGGTGGTTCTGGGCCCAAGAACCTCATCCATTTCTGTCTGCAGGTATTTTGGGTGCAGGACATGTTCTGATGTATCAATGTAGGCTAGATGTGGCTGATATTAAATTACAAGTTGTATTTGCATCACTTTCTAATGACTATGTGAAGTTAGTAATGTTCTGTTGATTCACACTACTTTAATTCACTTCAGAGTATCTAGAGGAAGAAGTTAAGGGAACATATTAAATTCAGAGGTTTTCTTGGTACTTTGTAGTATTTTAAGGGTTGAACCACTCTAAATAAAGACCAATCGGCATGTCATGGATGACAGTTGGCCTTAAGGCACTAAATGGTATAGTTACATAGCTCTTACCTTTGAATGTGTTATCAATTTGAATAAACAGCCAGAGGAATGAAAAATATTGACAGCTGAGTTGTTTTTTATTGGCACACCCAAATGCGTAGAAAATACAGTTTACAGAAATCTACATCAGTATCTAGAATCATTGAAATTCCCCCAGAAATTTTATGGTCTCCTCAGTCATCCATTATAGTCCTTGTGAAGCAGAAGGAACCGCATTACTGGCATGAGCCCCTGAAAATACCTGCACAACAAGCTGTGAGATGCAGCAACAAGATGGACAGAAAAAGGAGCAAATGGAATTCATCATAAAAAGATTCTATGACTTCTGTTAGGTGTTTCATTATGATGGGTGAAATTGGGTGGGTTCTGCAGCATGCTGGGATACAGTGACTTTACTTACCCCACTGTAACCCACATTTTTTTTTTAATGAACCATCTGCCTCTTCAATTTGAAACAACCATTTCCATGAGTTTCTCATAGGCCTTCATACTTTGCAGGGCTGGAGAGGTGATGCCAGTTATGCTTGGTCCAGCTAGGATTCCCTGCAGAGCAGAATATGTGCCTACCATGTCCAGTATTGAAGTTCTTCCCCTATGTCTGACAAACTTTGGGCAGGTATTATAGCTGCTGCTTTGGATAAGCCATCTATGGTGGCCGAAAAGGCCTAGTTCAGAAGAAAAGGGTTCACTTCTAGTACTCTTCCTTGAGTGGGAAGAATGTTCACACTGTATTCTAGGAAAATAGCTTTCTCCTGACAAAAAATAATAATGTTTTTTTCTAAACTTTATCATTATTTGTGCTTCTGTGAACTGTTGCTAAAGTTTTAGTTTTCCAGAGGATGATAACCACTGAAATTGATTTAATTTTAATTTTTGAACTGTATTCCAAAACGAATCCTTCTGCATTCATTCTTTTTAATTAAACATTTTTTTATTTTTACATTTGCATTTATATCATTACACATATATACAATAAGCCACCTACAGCAAGAAGAACCATTATACAATCAGGAATTATATAAATGTTACATTCTTAGTGTTTTAGCTATTTGTATTTGACAGCCTGGAAGAAAATATCTTTCCTATATTGGTCCATCTAAAACTCTGAATATAAATCAATCTCCATCACATTTTGTCATTATCAATTTAAAACATCTATCTAGAACTAAAAGCTTTTTAATACCTAAGCAAATAAGCTTCATTGTAAAACTAAGCTAACTGGTCTTCAACCCCATCAGAGTCTTGAAAAGGAGGAAATTTGATTACCTGAGGATGCTGGGAGTAAAGGTTAGTAGTTTTCCAAATGAGAAGATGACAGTGACAGTTTGCTACCAGAATAGTCACTCAAAACTCTATAACACTGGAGCATGATCTTCTACTTTCTGGCCCAATATATCTGACAGACATATTTGTAAGACAGGAACTATTGAGTGCTTGCTTACCATGTCTTGGGAGAGTTTGGCCATCAACTTTGCTTGCATCTGAGGTTGCTCTTTTTTTAGCCAGAATTCTGTCTGTGGTAGAAATGAGGACATATTGTCTACTGGCTGGTTTGGCACATTTGAAACCATCTCCATAAGGAAGTTCTTTGATGCTCATCATCTTCTTTGAGGTAGGTCAGGAGTTAAGCTGTCTCATTGTTGGAGAATCTTTAAAATAATAAAAACATTTTTGAAGATCTTAATTACCTATTTTATCTCATATAGCTATAGAATCATATCTATTAGACCTAGATTATATATTCTTGTGAAAAAATTAGACTAGTTTTTGACATGAGCATGAATTGTATCAGTATAGAAAATTCAATACCATTGAGTATTTGTGGGTACCAATTAGGGTCTTGAGATGAGGAGTAGATTTAACAATCTACCTTTTGTTCTACCCTCCTGCTGTATCTCTCTATCCCTCTTTCTTTCTCTTCAGCTCCTATCTCCTTACCCACAAAAGAACGATAAATGAAAAGAGATACATCCCTGAGTCAAACCTAGTTTCCTTTCTGCAAAAGACCAATAATAATCATAACCACTTTCAATGAAAATAAGCATCTGTAGACCAAGTAAATAAACAGAAACCTATCTAACCTCCCAAGAGGAAATGGAGTGTTGTTCTCTCAAGGTTTCTTCAGGCTGATTTAGGGGAATAATTCCTTTGAAGCCCCTACCCCTGAAAAATTGGGGAAATGCTTAAATAAGCCAGGGATAGAATTTGTGGCCCATTTTTCAAAAGTTGTGAAATTCCAGGCTTAATAAGAGTCCTGTGTGGGACAGTCTGAATTGCTGGACCAACTGGGATCAAAAGCTTTCTACAATGCTGTCCTGGAAGCTGTCCTGTTCTGATGGGTAACAGCAACTGAGGTGCCTGGGGCTGGAACATGGAGGGTGCAGAATGCCAGCATCTAGCTTGCTTAGAGGAATGAATCCTGTCAGGTCTCATCCAGTATCGGTGTCCAGTTCTTTCGTTAAGAGATTTACAGAATGTGGCATTTAAAGATGTTTTTCTTATTCTAAAGATTCTTTAACAAGGCAAGTTAACTCCTGGCAACACCCAGCCTGCCTCCATGAAGATGATGAGCATCAAAGAACCTCCTTATGGAGTTGGCTTCAAATATGGCAAACTAGCTACTGGGCAAAATGTCTTCATTTCTGCCACAGATAGAATTCTGCCTGAAAATGGGCAAGTTTAGATACAGGCAAAGTCGATAGCCAAACTCTTCCAAGACAGAGTAAGCAAGTCCTCAATAGTTCCTGCCTCACAAATGTGCCTGGTAGATATATTGGGCCAGAAGGCTGAAGATTATGCTTTAATGTTATAGAAAGTTTTTGGGTGACTGTTTAGGCAGTAAACTGTCTCAGACACTTTTTCATTTTGGAAGCTGCTAAGCTGAAATACAGGTTCATTCAGCTATTTAAGTTTTATCTCTTCTCAGGTCTTGGATGGGTTTGAAGGCCAGATAGTTTAGTCTTTCAATTAAGCTTAGTAGATTAGGGATTTAAGGTCAAGATAGATGTTTTAAGCTAATAGAGTTGTGATAAGGTAGATATTAATCTCTGTTCAGAAATTTAGACCCAACAAGATAGGAAAAATGTTTGCTTCAAGTTTGCCAAATACAAATAGCCTAATCACTATGAATGTAACATTTATATAACTCCTGCTTGTCTCCTGGTTCTTCATGCTGTATGTAGTTTATTGTCCTTGTGTGTAATAATATACATGTGCATGCTAAAAATGAAACATAATAAAATATTTTAAAAACATTTTAAAATGTCATATTCTGTATGTCGGTGAAGTTTTTGAAGTTCTTATCTAAGTATTTTACTTTATCTTTCTATAAAATCATATCTAACTGTTGCACCTAAGATGTATATTATTGTGATAAAAGTAGATAGTAATTGATATGACCAGGATTTGATCAACTAACAATTAACTTGTATAACTTACTTATTTATCCTAAGCAGCCTGTGATAGCAACTTTCAAAGTATTGGAAGTAAACCTTGAATAAAAATTGAGTTACATGGGTACAATACCTCAGAGTAGAGGTTATATAATGTGTGTGAAGAATAATTTTACATTTGAATTTTATAGCACTATTATCTAAAATTAAACTTATTTTGCATCTTGTTCTTGAGTTGTATGATAAGTCCTATTGCTTGCTTTGCTTTGTTTTAATTCTTTTGATTGTTTAAATATGTTACGTATAAATCTGCTATACATCCTGATATTCAGGCTAACTAGTTCTCAATATAAATATCAGTCAATAATTGTCTCCTGAATGTAATAGCCTACATGATCTAGTTAGTTAGGTCCTGATTTTATTTATACTTACTTATATTGTGTAGCTTTCATTTCTCTTCATCCACTGGTGAGATTTATCATCTAACCCTCTGTCCTTACAAATCTCATTCCAAAGAGCTTATGTATTTTTTGTTTGTTTGCTTAAAAATCTCTAATATAAGCAACTTTAACCCAGAGTTTTTATTATCATCATCTCATGTTCCAGGCAATTATTGATATCCAAATATGCATGCAGAACCATACTTTTCCCTCCTTCTGTACTAAGTGGGAGGTATATTTTATTACTTTCTTTCAGTTTCTTTTCACTGTCTGAATCTGTCTATGGGTTCCAAGATTTTGAATTTCATTGAGGGCTCTTTAGTAAAGATTTTATTTTCTTTACATTCCATCCTATTAGGTATAAAAAATTGTATATTTAAGTTCTTCATGATGCCCTCCTTTCCCCCAACTTTTATACCAAGAAAGAATGCACCCTTCACTTTGTCATTATAATGCCTTCCTTCCTTAAATAGACAAAGTCTGCTGGGAAAAGAGATGGACCTAAGCTGCATGTCACATTTCTCATTGCAATGATCATGCAACTGCCTGGTTACAGTACCTTCACATACATGCTATCACTGAACATAAAAAGTATTATTTAGTCCATCAGACATTTGACAGCATCTCCAAAATCATCTACTGCACCTCACTCATCAATGATGTCTGCTACAAAACAACAGATAAAAATGACCACAAGGAAACGTCCTCTGAGCACTCCACTCTCAGGTCTTAGAATACAACTCAGGGCTTAGCAAATATCCTTGGGAACATGTAATTACTGCATTAGAAAGGAAATGCACTACCCTCTCCTTATAGAGATAGCTTGTGCAGGAGCTCCATTCTCTTGTTAAGAAATGATGTATTAGTTGGGGTCCATGCCACCATGTCTTTCTGAGTCATCTTTGACTCTGTTGGTTCTTTTTCAGACGAAACTCTTGTTATGACACTTTTTTGTCATAAATGAAAAAAATTATTGACCACAGATTTACACACTCAGGGCAAATTCACAAAACCATGCGACTGACGTCAAAATTAGTGAGTTTACTTGGACTCCAAGTAGAAGAAGCAAGGTATACATGATTCAAAGGCAACATCATAAAAATTAAACCATTCCAGTATCAGTGAGGGCTCAAAATATCTGAATTCCTGAATATCCTTAGTCAATTTGCAAAGCAGCTCCATCAAAGAAATACCCCTCTTCCATAACAGCTTTCACTGGTAGTGTAACCTTTGGGGTTCACATTACTAGTTTTTTTTTCCTTTTATAACTTTTCTATATCTTGTAAGATTTATGAGTTTCCTGGAACTTGTATGTTTTATTGGCTTTAGAAAGCTTTGGAAAAGGTGAGCTTGGAAGGGAACATTTTTAAATGAGTGAATGTTTCTATTCAAAGGGAATAGTTATATAAAATGCCTTTGTAAGCACATGATAATTGTTCCTAGTCTATTACATTTCTACACAATCCTCTTTGCACTGTAGAAATTTGTATAAAACACTAGAGGATCAGGACCTCATTTTCCTTTTTCCGGAACAGAAAATGTGTCAGGCACTTATAATCACCTATCTTCTTCCTGTAAACCTAAGGGAGACTTCTGGTTGGATTGCTTATTGTTGTTGTTGTTTTATTATTTTGTTACTTTTAAGGCAATGAGCAAATAATAAAACAAATAAGTTGATAATAATGAAAAAATTGCTGAAATGTTAAAACAAAATTTAACAATAAATTCTATTAGAGATAGCAGAGTAGGGAATTTTCTTAATTAAAAGTATATTAATCTTAATCCAGCAATATAGAATATGTGTAGGTATTTGCAAATTTTATTAAGTATATTCACAAAATCACACCTTTATTTATGGTAAAGGTTGTGAGGATTTCAAAGATCATAAGCAAATACCAAGTGTTAGAAAATGAGCTATATGACTATGAAAAACAAATTTTCTTGGTACATTAAACAAAAGAAAGAAAAAAGAAAGAAAGAGAGAGAAGGAAGTAAAGACATAAAGAAAGAGAGAGAGAAGGAAGTAAGGAAGAAAGGAAGGAAGGAAGGAAGAACCATGTTCTCATACAGCAGAAATCATATCTAGATTAGGGAATTGAAATGTATGATATATTCTTTTGAATTAAAACAATTTTTTGTAATCTTGAAATTGGTATAAGGAAAAAGAGGCACTAAGGACGTTGGGTAATATAGCTGAGATCCATCATTCCTGGGTTTTCACAGTCAATGTGCAATTGCTAATAGCAAACTGTAAAGGGGTAGCTAGCTGCAGAAGGACAAACTATTTCCATATATTAATGAAAACAAAAGGCTGCTATCCAAAATCTAAGTTATTTACCTTTAGTAACAAATAGCAATAGTAATAGAAGCATCAATATTAGATAAGGAAAATCGTTATAGATAGGCGTATTTGAAGATAATAATATGCAAGCTTTACTTACAAGTAACATTATCAAGAATGGAAATTGACAATAGTAAATTTCAGTGTGCCAAACATAGACAAATATAATAAATGATGATATTTTAAAATCAATTTTATAAGATGGAAGAAGAAAAAACAAAAAACAAAACAAAAAAACGAGACAGGGAAATGCCAGAGGCTGCTCTGAACAATATTGATCAGTACCTGGATATTTGCCATGAGCCTGGAGAAATAAAAAAAAACTATAGGAAAAGATAGAAAAAATTTATCAAAAGAGACAGGAAAAAAGACAAGTATTTGGGAGGACTAACAGTAACTATTGTAGCCTGGAATTTTTTTTTCAGAGTTTTATACAGTATTCATCTGTGTGAACCTGAAGATTCTTGGCGCAGAAACAAAAGCTACCAATTACTTTAGTTATCTATATGCTTAGATTTCTTTCATCTTAAGGCCAAAGAACTACATCAAGCTCTCATCCACACATGGAATTAATAAATAACTTCCTTATCTAGTAGGTTACCCAGCACAAGTATCTTGTCAGTCTTCAAGGCCGTGTGAGAGTTTGCAAGCCAACGTCGTAAGTTCTCTGTCCTGCTTCTGTTAAGCACTCCAGAAATTGGAACCAAACAGAGAAAGAGAATAAAGGAAAAAGAAAGGAAAATAGTGGAGTATGGTGGTTTGAGTTAGAAATGAATGACCCAGACTTATGTGTTTGAATATTGTTCCTTAGTTGTTGACACCAGTATCTTTAGGTAATGGATTTTTGCTGGACAAAGTACATCACTGAGGCCTGGATTTGAGGCTTATATAGTTTGCTCGTAATTCTTGGTTTGGTCTCTGAGCTTCCTGTGTGTATATAAAAATGTTTCCAGACTGCCAGGCTGGATTCTTGCTCCTAAAGTTATGTCTCCCCATCATTGATAAATATGCTGCCGCTCTAGAACTGTAAGTTGAAGTAAACTATTCCCTATGTGTCTTTGAGTCATAGTATTTTGTCATATCAACAACAAAGTAATTAATCCATGGCAAGATAAGATTCCTTATTATAAAAACTTCATTAATCTATGCCTTTCCGTCAACCTCTACAACCTCCCAAGTGCAGTTTACGCAACTTCGAACAATGTTATTGCAGTACGGAATAACAACAAGTATTCGACACAATTTAATTGTTATTGAACTTGAGGAAAAGAGGCTATGATATAAAGTATGTCTATTACTTCTTGAATTAAAAGATGAAATTTTTATTAATATTTCTATTACAATTAGAAAAAATTTACAGTTTCTCAAAATAAAAGGTAATTAAGGAATATTTTAAGCCTATGAAAGATTATTCTTTTTTATGGTTTTATTAGACTATCATCAAAATTCATATGGCCTAAACCCATGAGTTCTGTTTTAAACTTTTAGCATAATATTTTAGTATTAACTAAAGAAAAAACAATAATCTTGAATTTTGGCACAACTTATAGACCTCCCTATAATGCTTATAATAAATGTGAGTCAAACTTATTCAAAATTAGTGTTTGAGTTTCTCTGTGATTAACCAATCAGCACAGCTTTTATATGGATGTATAAAAAGCTTACAAAATATCATGTGCACCAATTTTTGTAATACACTAGATAGATAATATATATATTTATCATTAATTATTTGCTTGTTAGTTTGTTTTACATCCTGATCTCAGCTTCTCCTTACCTTTGCTCTACTGTGTACCCCTCCTTTTCATTTCAAAAAAGTGGATGTATAGCAACCATCTTTGTCTTATCAAATTGCAGTATCTTCTCTTTTTGAGGTTCGACAAAGCAATCCAGTACAGATAAAAGGATCCAAAGGCAGGTAACAGAGACAGAGATAGTCCCTGCTCCAGATGTAAGTGGACCCACATGAAAACCAAGCGGCTCATCTATTACGTATGTACAAGGGGCCTATGTCCATCCCTATGCATGCTCTTTGGTTGGTGGTTCAGTTTCTGTGAGTTCCTATGGGCCCAGGTTAGTTGATTCTGTGGGTTTTTGTTTTGTTTTGTTTTGTTTTGGGTGTGGTGTCATTGACCTCTCTGAATTCTTCAACCCATGCTACAATCTAAAACCCAAAGGAGTTTACCTAACAAGGAGGGCCCAAAGGAAAATTCTTTAATCTCATCAGAAGCAGAAATAAAATGTGGAGGGAGGGAGGGAAGTGGATGGCAGAGAGGGTGAGAAGAGGAAAAGGAGGGATTCGATACAGAGAGGGCTATGGGGAAACAACTGGAAAAGAGAACTGAAATTGGATGGGGAGCAAATGTGCTATGGGGACCTAGGACAAGAGAAACTCCTAAGAACCTATGAGGGTAACCATAGGTAAGACTCCTAGCAGCAGGGGACACGGAACCTAAAATGGCCACCTCCTGTATGTAGGCAAGACTTTCAATGGAGAGGAAGGGAACAGGAGCCTAGCACAACTGTTCTCTGAGATGATTCACCTAGCAGCTGATGGAAACAGATGCAGCCATACACTAAGTGGAGGTTGAAAAATCTTGTGGAAGAAGTATACAAAAGATAATATGTACTGATGTTACATTTATTGATAATAGCTATTGGTAGGAACAGGAGAAGGCATCTAAAATTGGGATGCAAAGTAAGCAAATTAAAAATAAAACAAACTTATAGGATTGAAATTACCAGTATGTTTAATAAAATGATTTTGTATATTAGATGATATTTATTTTCTCATTTTACATAAGACCATTTGATCACCAAATTTCACTGCATTCTATTGTTTTGCTCCTCTTAGTTTATGAGGGATATTTAATTATGAAGGCCTACTTTATTCTAGATTTACATACTTAGTAACACAAAAGATATATAATAAAAACTTCCTGTATACACAGCAGTATATTATTTGTACTCTACTAATTAAGTAAATTTTACAGAGCTCCAAGTGATATTCAAACTGTCAACTTAGAAATTCATTATTCTACTAGCACAGAAGTAGTTTATGCTCAATTTACACAAGCTCTGACTACCATAAATTTTAAATGATGAGGAGGTCATATCTATTGACTATGAGAGTCACAATAAATCTAGTTTTCATTGAAATTTTATTTTCAATTGCAAATAGGTAATTTATTTCCTCATAATTGTTATGATGAGTGTGATTGCTACAAATAGTCTGATTATGAAAAGAAAAAATTCTGAATAACTAATTAGTGACATTAAACTTCTTGATGTTTTTGTTAATTAAGCCTGGTGGAAACATATGGATATTTGCAATTACTCTGAGCTTCAGGAAAGCACTCAGAATCTTCTGCAAAGATGTGCGCTTCACATCTCTTCACATGGATGTCATAGCATAGCCAAAGACAGACAATATAATCTTGGAATTTATTTTCATGAAAGAATAAACAAATACATGTCCTGGTGAACTAGATAATATACTTTTAAAATGTTCAAATAAAGTATAATTTATATTAAGTATACTTTATTTCTAGTTTATGAAAGTTTTGGGGATTCTGCTCAACTGCTCTAAGTAACAACTCAAAGGGAAGTTTCCCATGCCTGACACAGGTTTTTCTTATCGAATCTAACATTTAATAACTATGACAGTAAGGATAATTGGTTATAATATGGAAAATCTAAAGCAGCCAAATTTGAAAATAGCAAATGGTATGCAGTAGTTTAAACATGAACAAGATAAAAAAAAAAAAAACAGCCAGATTTTAAGCTAGTCACATTTTAATATGAGTCACCAAGCATTATGTAAAAATACTTTTGAACATCATTGTGTAGAGAACTCAGTACTCAGTTAACATCAAGAGATGATAACACGTGTTCTCTTAGTATTTGTATGTGCATTTACAAAAATGTACGTGCATGCACACATGTAGGTACTTGGGTCTGTATACATATGTTCAGTCAAAATGAAATATGAGGAATGGGGATACAACTCAGTGATTCGACAATGAGCTTAACCCATAGGAAGTTTAAAAAATGACAAAAACCCATTACATTATTGTTGTTGTCTAAATAAAAAAAAAAGTCCAAGGAGAAAATGCAAGAATTGTTAACTAGTCATGCTTTCCAGTGAGGGTATGATTTAAAGATGTAAAATTAAAGATACTTTCAGTTTCTAGATTATACCATCATCATCATCCCTTTTCATACATTCAAATATGTCTCCCTTTCCTATTCCTGTGTCTTGTATGAATTTTTGGCCTTATATTTTTATCCCTTCTTATCTTTACTTGGGTACTCACACACCATGATATTTTAGAAGTCTCACTTAAAACCTGCTCAGTTGCTGAATGTTATTTGTAAGCTGTGTGTATATGATTTTAGGGATGAATGTTTGGTTTAATTGTTTGTGTGTGTGTGTGTGTGTGTGTTCGTGTGTGTGTGTGCATGTGCATGCATGCACTCGTGTAACAATAACTAATGACAAAGAGGCCTAGTTAAACAGGATCAAGCAAGTGTACATAAGAGGTATTGAAGAAAAGGGGGAAGTGATGTAATTATATTTTAATTAAACATAAAAATTAAGAAGAAAACTTTGCTTACCTTGTAGAGAATTTAAGTGAAAATATGAGGGAAGTAACTCATCCTTTCCATTCAAGCCTATGCCCATAGGCATTTGTTGTCCCCCCCCCCTTTTTTTTTTTTGACAGCATCTAATTCATTTTGTTAGATAGTTAATACTGAGTTTCCTCCCTTGTTAACTCTCCCACTCTTGAGAATTCTTTCTTCTCAATTTTTCTTAATAAATCTATGTTATCTCTGCTACAAAACAGAAAGAATAGGACATGCCATGCTAATATGAAACAGTAGCTCTGAAAAGATATAAGGAATCAAACAAAATTACCTGGAGTCCAGAATTAAAGAGCTAATGGAGCAATAAAATGAAAGTGTACCAAAATGGTGGATAACCTTACCCTGCCTTGACCAAAGGTACTATTACATATATATACATATACATACATTATATATTTACATATAAACAATAGTTCAATAACATTAATGAAAATTCGCTATTTTTTCCTGAGATTTTGGATATTCTAATTACATGGGCCAATTGAGACAATCTAGTGTAATACAATGGATATGATAATTATAATTATATATATCATAATAATTAAATATATATACATATATATCACAATAGAATAACTGGCTGATTTTTCCCTCTAATTCTTTCATTTAAGCCATGTTATATCTTGAGGTGCTTAGTTTTATGTCAATTTGACACAAGTTAAGGTCATCTAAGTGGAGGGAATCTCAATTAAGAAACTGTCTCCATAAGAAAGGGTTGGAAGCAAATCTATAGGGAATTCATAATATAAGTGATTGATTCAAGGGGGCCCAACCCATTGCAGGTGGTGCCACCACTGAGCTGGTGACCCTGTGTTCCTTAAGAAAGTAGGTTGAGCAAGCCATGATGAGTAAGGAAGAAGAGAGTTCTCCATGTTCCCTGCATCAACTCCTGTGTCAAGATCCCTGCCCTATTGGGACATTGTCCTCACTTCCTTTAATGATGAACAGTATGATACAAGTGGAAGCCAAATAAACCTTTTCCTCCACAAGTTACTTCCGGTCATGATATTTCTTCGTAGCAATAGTAGCCATGTTTAGGATAATCCTAATCTCTTGTGGACTTAATTTTTCTGGAAATGATGTCACCAGGAAATATAGCCTTAAAAGTATTTCAGAGTCAGCTTCCATTATCCCCTCAAACCATCACTGGTGAGTAATTCTAGGAAGATGAACACAATGCATAGTTCTTTCTCAAATATAAGAAGGCTTTTGTTCAATGTAATTGGATAAACAATAGTGCCACGTATACAGCTATTTTCCTTGTGAGACTCTACTTACATGTACATCCCTGTTAATTGAAGTAGATTATATGATCTAGCTGTACTTGCTAGGATTTATTAGAGCTTTAGACAAGTGATTTTATTTTGTCACCCGAACTACTATCTGCATTGATTTAGAGTTTTTCAGTCTATAAATTCTTGTATAGGTATAATAAATGGTCTGATAGTCCAGTCTCAAAGATTGACATGACTTCACAAAAAAATTATCATTCAGCCTTAGGAAAACTTAACAAACTGAGAGTAAATGAAGATGACTTTTCTTTTACAAAACAATGGGTTGACTCTGTTTTCTATAGCCTCGACCATAAATATATTGCAGGAAGTTCACGAGAACTCCAACTTTCTCTATGTTCTAATTCAAGAACAAAATAACACAAAGCAAAACATGAATCGGGCCGTCAGACTCTATCATCCAAAACACGAAGTTGGAAAGATGTTTTCTACAAGATTGCCAAATGCAACCATCCTAAACTCCGTGAATGCAACATTCATATAATCCCTGATTGTTTTGTGGTTCTTCTTGTTATATGTAATTTTTAAAAATTTATGTGTAATAATATGTATATGCCAAAAAAAAGTAAAATCTTTAGAAAAAAAGAGACTTCTCTGTTGGAATGGTCAGTAATCAAAATCCAGATGGAACCCAGAAAAGTATGACTGCTGTAACTATAGTTATTCAGGATATAAACAGTACGGAACCCAAGGCCCAATATCACACTTTTTTTTTTCTCCAATATCACACTTTATTTGCACTTCAGGTATCTGTTCATGGCCTCCTTCAGTGAGGTTGACTTTTTTACTTAATTATTTTCCATCTCTTTTGGTCAAGTGTGGACTTGCAAGGCTGTCATAGATTAGAATTGACAATCTGGTCACGTATTCAACATAACCTTCAGAGGCAGGAAGGACATGAAGTCGCCTGAACACATGATATATGCTTTGTCCAGTTAAGCTTCACCATGCCTCTTATAAGATCTGCAGTCATCATCGTGGTCATTTATCTTCTTCCTATGAAAGTATACTTTGTTTTAACCCTATTTATTTCCTTTAAAACTCTTAATCATTCTGCCTGCTCATCTTGTCACAATTCTCTGAATTTTTTCTTATCTTGTCCACTTCTTCCTCCAAAAATGAGACATTAATTTTCTTTTTTGACTTATATGCGTATTCTAGGTTCAAACATCTGTTAGTCAGTGAATCTGCATATAAATATAATCAGCTTTCTGTCCAAACTAGTATATTGAGTAAAAATAAGATGTGGAATTTTATTCTATTTCTTTTTTTTACAAATGAAAGACTACATTTTAATTGTACATGTGAATAATAGTGAAAACAATTATAAATTATGCACTCAGTTGGAAAATGGCAATTCTGAGATAAAACCAAAGTATTACAAGGTTGAATTTTAAATTCAAGAACGGTATCATGATGACAGAAAAACATATTTCATATTATATCTGGTAAGTCAATCACAACTTTCAAGGTAAGAGGAAAGTGTTTCTGGAGCTTTCTGAATACTGCCAGGGAACGCAGTGGACATGAAAACAGACATACATTTGAAATTGAAATGCACTTGGAAAAGCAAATGCTGTCACAGTATAAACATAAAGCCACATTTTTGAATGAAAACAGAGAATTCAAAATAGTAGGATTTTTTAAAAAAGAAGAACAAATTCTAAAATTAATTTCTCATGTTATATATTCAAGATATAGTCTCTTAGAGCAAGTGAGAACAATTGTACTTTTAACTAACATAATGTCAAACTAGTATACTAAGTAAAATACATATTAGAAGAAATATATATTTCCATGTGTATTTATATATACATACATATACACATGTGTGTGTGTATGTGTGTGTGTATGTGTGCGTGTGTTTGTGCAAAGTGTAGTGCCTTTACTGACTGTATGAGCCTAATGCAGAACGGTATACACACTTTGGATACGTGGCATAATGACATCACTATGAGTGATAAAATACCCCGCCTAAAGACAACTATCTCTTAAAACAATGTGAAGTGTTGTGCAGGTGAGAGTGGAGAAAAAGCAAAAACAAATCAAAATCAAAATCAGTGTCTTACCTAACGCTGGATCCTGTAAGCTGTAAAATTCACTGGCATGAAAGATGTTTCTAATGGTACAATATGGGCTAGATTACTATGGATGAGTTGATCAATTATGATTGCATTTAAGGCACATTCTGAAATATGTATTTTTATACCTGGTACTGAACTATTGATAAAAATCCCATGGACGAAAGAGAAAAATTACTTAATGTTGCCATTTTGCTAAATGGAGTTGCTGTCAAGTTGCCTTTTAAATATTTGTACTTCAACTTAAATATCTGTGCTGACTCTAAACTTCTACACAGAGTTCTACTTTGGGGGCAACAGTACTCAGTGGATAACTGGTCAAAATCTAGAGAATAAGAACTGGATGTTCACTCCTAAATGGCTCAATCTATGTTAACCTCACTGCCGAAAGTCTCAGGAAACCTCACAGAAGGGGAAAAAAAGGACGTAAGAGCAGCAGGAAGGAGGAATGCTGTGAAATGCTGTTGTCTGGACATGACATTCCCATAGCAGCTGTGGTAAGCTATGCAAGAGCGACATAAGGTCAGACAGTGAAAATCATAGCAAAGACGAGAAAGATATCTAGACTCCACCAGTTACTGAGAAGCGTTGGCATTGGATAGTTTTGCAGGAGGCAGAATAGCTCTTTATTGACATTATAGTCACTGTTAGGTTTTCCATGATCCAAGGAATAGTCCCACATCTCTGTACAAATGAACTACACTGCTTGATCTCTGTAGATTTTGATAAACCAAAGATGAAGTTGTGATGGATAGCATTATGAACAAAGTTAACAGAGGTTGGGTGTAATTATACTTCATAGTATAGATGATGGATATTCTCAAAAATAAAAAGAGTTTAAAATATTTTCATTGATGTTGAATTTTGTGTTGGGTTATAAGCATGCGTCTATTTGCCTTCTTCTACATGTAGACAACTAGTTTGAACTCCACCGTTTATTGAAGAGGCTGTCTTTTTTCTAGTGTGCAATCCTTTCTTCTTTTTCAAAAATTAGTTGTGCACAGGTGTGTGGATTTATATCTAGGCCTTAAGTTTGATTTTATTGCTCAATGTGTCTGTTTTTATGCCAATACCATGCTAATTTTATTACTATGGCTGTGTAGAACCACTTGAAATTGGGAATGGTGGTACCTCCAGCAGTTCTTTTAATGCCATGAATTGTTTTAGCTATCCTGGATTTTTTGAGTCTCCATATAAAGCCAATAATTATTGTTTCAATGTCTGTGAAATTTTTGGTGGGATTTGGATGGGTGCTTCATTGAATCGGTAGATTGCTTTTGGTAGATCACCATTTTTACTTTATTAATTCTACCGATCCATGAGCAGAAATCTTTGTCTCTTCTAATATAATCTTCATTTTTTCTTCTGCAAGCATTTGAAATTTTTGTCACACCAGTCTTTTAATTGCTTGGATACAGTTACCTCATGATATTTTATATTACTTGAGGCCATTGTGAAAGGTATTGTTCCCTGACTCCTTTTCAATTCATTTGTCACTTGTATATAGGAGAGCTATTCATTTTTGTGAGTTAATTTTTTTATACAATTACTTTGATGAAAGTTTTTTTCTGTTTTATGAATTCCCAGTGGAATTGTGAGTGTAACCTATATATTCTAGCATATCGGAGATTTCATTAGAAAACCAGATACATTGAACCTGATAGAAACAAAAGTTGGTAATAGCCTTGGACTCATTGGCATAAGAGAAGACTTTCTGAACAGAGCACTTTTAGCACAGGCACTAGGTAAACAACTAATAATGAGGACATCTTGAAATTTAAAATCTAATACAGACAGTAAGATCAATAATTAATAAACAGATGTCATAAAACTAAAAATCTTCTGTATGGCAAAAGACACCATCATTTGGACTATATGGGACAATACAGATTGGGAAGTGATTTTTTTTAACAACTTCACATATGTTAGAGTACTAATATTTAAAATATTTAAAGAACTAAAGAAACTAGATATAACCCCCCATAAATAATCAATTTAATGTGAGGTACAATTCTAAATAGAGAATTCTGTGGAGCACTCTAAAATGGCTGAGAACCAACAGTTAATTTAAGGAAATGCCCTTTAGCACTTGGCAAAATGTAAATCAGTAGTGCATTGAGATTCCATCTCACTCATGTAAGAATGGCTAAGACTAATAAAACTTGGGACATCTCATACCTGCAAGAAAAAAGGGAACATTCATCCATTGCTGCTGGAAGTGCAAACTTGTACAGCCACTATTGAAATCAGTATGGCAGTTCTTCTGTAAGATGGAACTCATTTTATTCAAGACTCACTATGCCATTCTTGGGCATATACCTGAAGGACACTTCATGATGCCACAGGGACACTTGGCGTACCATGTTCATTGCCGGTTTATTAATAATAGCCATAAGCTGAAAGAATTTAGATGCCCCTCAACAGAAACATAGACAAAGAAAATGTGGTACATTTACATAATGGCATATTCCTCAGCTGTTAAAATAATATCAAACTTAAATTTGGTGGCCAACTCATGAAACTGAAAAATCATCATGTAGGAAGCATCCCATACCCAGAAAAATAATAAGTGTGGTCATTGTCTCATTTAGTCATCAAGAGATTTCCTCCTGTAGCAGATAAGAACAATTTAAAAACTCACAACTAAACATTGCACACACAGGTAGACACCTTTGAAAACACATCTCTAAGTGAAATGTCTCTATCAAATATCTCTCTTTATGTCTCTAGGACACTGTAAAACAATAGGCAGAAGGAGTATGGAAGCAAGAAGGAATATAAGGTAGAAGGAGAATAAGGCCTTCTTATTTAACTGAGCAAATCTCACAGAAAGCCATAGAGATTCAAACAGGAGACACAGGGAAAGCAAAGGTCTTGTAGATATATATTATTGCTTCCAGTCTAGGATTTTGATGAGACATGTGAATGTATGATGGGTAAGTCTCTGATTCTTGTGCCTTCTCTTGGGCTCTTTTTCTTTTGTTGGTACTCCTTGTCCAATTTTGATGTGATGTTTTGGTTTACCTTGTTTTACTTTATTTTGTTGTGTTTTGTTACTAAAAGATAAATTAAATGAGGACATTTTGCCCAGTTTTTTGTCACTTTTGAAACCATCTCCATAAGGAGGATCTTTTATGCTCATTATCTTCTTTGAGGTGGGCTGGGTATTGCCAGGATTTAACATGTCTCATTGTCATTGATTCTTTAAAATAATAAAACATCTTTACATGGCATATTCTGTAGATCTCTGAGAGTTTTGAAGACCTTATCAAACTATTTTACTTGTCTTTCTATAGAATCATACCTATCTGTTATACCTAGAATGTATATTCTTGTGATACAAATAGACTAGTAATTGAGACGACCATTGTTTGATCAACTAACAATTAACTTGTATATCTTACTTATCCTAATCAGCCTGCAATAGCACTTTCAAAGTATTGGAAATAAATCTTGGATTATAGTTGAGTTGTATGGGCACAATACCTCATATTAAAGCAGAAATATATATTACATATATAATGTTTGTGAAGAACACTCTAACGTTTGAATTCTAATCCAATGTTCCAAATTAAACTTACTTTGCATCAGTATACAGAATTCTACACCTGGGAATCAAAAATAACTGTTGTGTGACAATGAAGTTGAGGAGTAGATTCACTAATCTACTTTTTGTCCTATTATCACCATATATTTCTATATTCCCCTTTCTTTCTTTTCAACCCCTATCTCAAAACATAAAAATGAAAGATAAAGGAAAAGAGACACATCCCTGACTCCAACCTTGTTTTCTCTCTAAATAAGACCAATAATAACTTATAACCAACTCTCAATGAAAAAAATATCTATCACCCAAGAAAGCAACCAAAACCCTACCCAAACCCCTCAAGAGAAATGGGACATCATTCTCTTTAGGTTTCTTTTAGCTGATTTAGGATGAATAATACTTTTGTAGGGGACCAAAAAATTGTTAAGATATTTTTAAGTCTTCACAGATGTTTTAAGTTGATAATGACAAGATATAATAAATATTGATTTACATTCAGAATTTTAGATGCACCAAAATAGGAAAGATATTTCTTCAAAGATGCTAAATAAAATTAGCCAAAACACTATGAATGTAACATTTATAACATTCCTGATTGTTTCATGGTACTTCTGGCTGTAGGTGGTTTATTGTATGTATGTACAATAATATAAATATATATGTAAAAAAATAAAAACGGAAGTAAGCAGAAATGAAAAAATAAATAAATTAATTAAATAATAAAGAATTAAATTTAAACTATATGTATATGCACATTAGTATATCTTATATATAAATATTACAGGATATATATAAGATATTTGTAAAAATATACAATATATACTTACATATACATAAATTACATTCCACATATCATTAGTTTATATATATGTAAGTATATAATATATGTATGATAAATTTGTGTATTTTATATATATTATATATATTATATACTTACATATATATTTCTTTTTTAAGATAATATCTTGTATTCTGATTCCATGAGAATACACTCTAGGTTTGAAACACTAGGATAAATAATTATTAACATTTACAACACAGTATTACAATATAAGTGACAAAGGTGTGATAGGTGGCATCTTTAAACTAAAATACCGCGTTCAGACAGAAATACTATGTGAATATTTTGGAACACTAAAATTATTCCATTAAGATTCTAATTTCTTTTCTTTTTATTATTAGTTAAAAAATATTGATAATTCCAGATACCTGAGCCAACCTAAAGCCATTGTTTATGGAACCATAAACTTCAGTCAAGTACAGTGACATCAATGCCCAAAAGATCCATGAGGACAAGATGGCATAGTGCAGAAAGATGAAGAACTACTGATATAGATAATAGTATGTTTAGTATGTTGTAAATGTTCTATTTTCTCAGTTAAAGAAGACTGAATTTGTTGCATCTTCCTGACTACAAACAAATGTGCAGAATATCAGTGGTTATTCTGGGAAGTAACTGCTTTAGAAGCATGCAATTGTAAGGAGCTGTTATCCCAATTCAAATGCCCTTCTGAGAATTGATCACATTTCTCTCTGTCTTTGGAAGCATTTCTCTTCATTCTAATTTCCTCAATTTAATCTGCTATGAGCTGGAAAACCACAAGTAAATGTGTGCATTGTGGAGTACGTAACTATTACTGTGAATTCTTCTATAGCTAGAGTTTTGGGGAATGAATATCATAAAATCACTACACAAAAAAAATACTAATTTATATGTAAAGTTACAGAATCCAAAATTCACTGCAATTACTTCGAGTTTTCTAATATAATTATTATCAGTTGCCTTTCTCAAAGGCAACTGGGTCTCAAAACCTCTGGGTTTATAGAATCTACACAGCAGCATGTTGTCAGTATTCCACAACCTTAAGTTGCTTCTCAAAGTTACCTTATGAAGGCTGTGACTCTCATTGAGATGATACATAGCATTTTAAAATCTATCAATGCAGGAAAGTGTCAAGTGGCTCCAGGAATTTGGGCCAAAGTTTCAGACTTAGATCTTTTCAAGAATGGGGTTAGTTAAATGTGCCCCAAAAGAGAAATGTAAACACATGTTACAGTTTCCCTCTCTACTATGGGGAGATGATTAGGTAGAGAGAATTGATATGCTACCATAGAAACAGGATATTTTGTTTTAAAGAGCTTTTTGACTGAATATTGACAGTCAGAGCTTGTCTCAAATCTGTAACCCTTTCCCTCAGAGATATGCGTGCAGGGATTATAGACATGAGGGACAGCATATGGTCAAAAGAGCCACACATTTGATTGAGGTTGAATTTGCTTTTGCAGTCACATCCAAACATTTTCTAGTCTAGGAAGCCAGGCTACTTTTGTAATTCCGGCTTAGCAAACTGGTACAGCATAATCAAAAGTTCACTTTAATGTAATCTAATTTCTGATATATAAAAGATGAAAATGTGAACGAAATTTCTTCAAGGAGAATTATGATATGGAGAAAAGTAACAGGGAACTGATATTAACTATTCAAAGTAAATGTGCCCAGGCTTTTAGCATTGCACTTCTGATGGAAGACTAATGAAAGTGCTCACAATAAGGTCAGGGAGGTGTGTAGATGTAACTGTTTGAGAGGTAAGCTGCTCATGAAACTTGAGCCTAGCTCACCTTGCTGACCTCCCTGATTGGGGAGCAAAGTAAGACACTTCAGAAAATTATGAACAGACAGAGACCTTTGATCTCCTCTTGAAATTTTATGTTATACTAAAGTAAAAAGAAGTCATGCATGTAAAACTACATAAATCTTTAAAAAAGAGCAAATTCTAATGAAGGGACAGATTTTTGTCATCTGTATGATAATGTACATTATCTATGCTTTTTATTATTATTTAATTAATTTATTCAGATTGCAACTCAGTTGTTTTCCCCTCACTTGTATCTTCCTGTTCCTCCTCCCTCCCTCTTTCACTCTATTTCCCTTAGTCTGTGACTGAAGGGGACCTCCTCCCTCACCATATGGGCACTGCCTATCAAATCTCATCTTGGTAGCCTGCTTATCCTTTCTCTTAGTGCTACCAGGCCTCACCATCAAGGGGAAGTGGTCAAATATGGGGTGCCAGAGGTCATGTCAGAGTTATTGCCTGCTCTCCACACAACTGTGGAGAATGTCCTGTCCATTGGCTAGATCTGTGTAGGGGTTCAATGTTTACTGCATGTGTTGTCCTTGCTTGGTGCAGTAATTTGAGCAGACCATCCCTGGGTTCAGATCTGCCCATCATGTTGTTCTTCTTATAGGTTTCTAGAACCCTCTGGATCCTTCTATTTCCCCATTCTCCCATATATCTCTCACTCAGAGTCCCAATAAGAAGTCCCCAAATCTATCCCAATCTCCTGGTAAGTGAAGACTTTATGGGATATCCCTTTTGGGCTAGTGTCCAATTATAAGTGAATATATACCATGTGAGTCTTTCTGCTTCTGTGTTAACTCATTCAGTATAACCATTTCTAGTTCCCTCCATTTGTCTGCAAACTTTGGGATATCCTTGATTTTTAATAGCTGAGTAGTATTCCATAGTTTAAATGTACCACAGTTTCTTTATTCATTCTTCAACTGAGGGAAATTTAGGTTGTTTCCTGGTTTTGGCTATTGCAGATAAGGCTGCTATAAAAATAGTTGAGCATATGACCTGTTGTGTGGTGGAGCATCTTCTGGGTATATTCCAAGTAGTGGAATAGCTGGCTCTTGTGGTAGCTCTATTCCCAGTTTTCCGAGAAAGTGCCAGATTGATTTCCAAAGTGGTTGTACACGTCTGAACTCCCACCAGCAATGAATGAGTGTTCCTCTTTCTCCACATCCTCACCAGCATGTGCTGTCACTTGAATATTTGATCTTAGCCATTCTATGGATGTAAGATGGAATCTCAAAGTTGTTTTGATTTGTATTTCTTTGACGACTAAGGATGTTGAGCATTTCTTTTTTTTTTATTAATTTATTCTCACAACCATAAATATAACAGCATTTCTTTAAGTGTTTCTCAGCCATCTGATATTCCCCTATTTAGAATTCTTTTTTTAATTCTGATCCCCATTTCTTAATTAGGTTATTTGGTTTGGTGGTGTTTAATTTCTTGAGCTCTTTATATATTTTGGATATTAGCCCTTTGTCGGATGTAGGGTTGCTGAAGATCTTTTCCCAGTCTATGAGCTGTCGCTTTGCTCTGTTGACAGTGTCTTTTGCCTTACATAGCTTCTCAGTTTTAAGAGGACCCAGTTAAGATTTTTATTATATGATTTTCTAACATATACCTTTATATTATTACACATAAATAAAATAAACTATACATAGCAGGGAAAACCTATCTGACATAGTAAAAATGGCTGTCTTACCAAAAGAAATTTACAGATTCAATGCAATCCCTATCAAAATATCTACATAATTTTTATAGACATTGAAAGATCAATTCTCAACTTCATATGGAAAACAAAAATCCAAGAATAGCTAAAACAATCCAGTACAATAAAAGATTTCCCCGGAGGAATCTCTATACCGGATCTCAAGCTGTACTATAGAGCAACAGTAATTTAAACAGCATGGTAGTGTCATAGCAGTAGGCTGGTCAATCAATGGAATCAAATTGAAGACCCAGAAGTAAATCTACACACATATGGACACTTGATTTTTGACAAAGAATTCAAATATATTCAGTGTAAAATGGATAGCATCTTCAACAAATGGTGTTGGTCTAACTGGATGCAGAAAAATTTTTCTACATGTAGAAAAATGCAAGTAGATTCATATTTTTCACTATGCACAAAACTCAAGTCCAAGTGGGTTAGAGACCTCAACATAAACCCAGAGACACTAAATCTGTTAGAAGAAAAAGTGTGGAAGAGCCTGGAACACATTGGCGCAGGAGACAACTTCCTGAACAGAACTCCAACAGCCCAGGCCTAAAGGTCAACATCTAATAAATGGGATGTCATGAGGCTGAGAAACTTCTGTAAGGCAGAAGACACTATCAACAGAATAAAGAGACAGCCTACAGACTCAGAAAAGATCTTAACCAACTCTACATCTGACAAAGGTCTAATATCCAAAATATATACAGATTTTTAAATTGTGAAGCCAGACTGGGTAATTAAATTATTAGCATCTGTGATCACCATTCTACCATCTTTCTGTGTATGGGTGATATCATGTGATGCTTTCTATCTTTTCCTGGTTTACAGTTCCCTTAATATAAAGATATCTAGTTCCATATATGCTACCGCAAATGAGATCACATTATGAATGAAGAATAACCTTTTATGTATGTGTACTAGATTTATTTTATATCTCTTCATCCATCTATACACGTTAAGTTCACTCCATCCCTTATTTATGGGGAGTCATGTTGTAATACATGTAGAAATGCTGATTCATCTCTTGCACACTGGTATTCTCTTCAAATTTTCGGAACTCCCTGAACATGGCATTTTCCACAATGGCTGTACTACACACCATTTCCATACACTACAGGAAATATTCTTCCTTACCATCATTTTATCTCTGTTGTTATTATAACAAAAGCTCTTGTTCTCTAGTGAGATGATGCCTCATCATGGATTAGTTTACATGTCCCTAATTACTAGAAGACTGAAAATGAGCATAAATCTGATAAATATGAGCAGATTTTCTTTGCAAATGTGTCTCTCACTACTTTTGCTTATTTTTAATAGAGTTGATTTTTTAATGAATTATTTAAATTCCCAGTTGATTTCAGATATGAACCCCTTAGGATATGTTTACACAACTAATATATTTTTGTTTATTCCTTATGTTCTCTCCTTATTCTGGTGATTGCTTCCTTTTTTTTTTTTTTAATCTAGACATGTCTTAGCTTACCATAATTCCATTAACCTACTTATATACCCAAAATATTCTTATCTAGATTCTAATCTTAATTTCCTTTATTTATGCCAGAATTCTTTACAGTTTTGAGTTTAAATTTTTATCTAAATTTGTTGGAGTTATTTAGTAACTGGTAAATTATGTCAGTTTACTTTGTCTCTTTTAAACACATAGAATCAATACATGCCCAAGCCATTTATTAAAGAATGTCTTTTCTGAAATATGTCATCGCGTTGGTACAAAACACTGTTTGACTGTAAGCACATGATTTATTTTCAGAGTCTCTATTATGTTCTATTTTTGATCCTTGCCAATCCTCTGCTGTATCTGGCTTTATTATGTTGGAATACATGTTAAGGGAATCAATTATCCTATCCGTGCTTCGTCCAGTTGTCACACCACTTAATCTGTGGGTCTAACAAACTGTTTATGCCACAGTATTTATTAATTAGGCAGAATAATTAGAGCTGAATCATGTAAAATCTAATATGGTGCTTGGAAATGCAATTTAAAAATGGGAATTCGTTTTATATCATATGTGTGAAGGTGGAGAAACACTGTATACAGTGTTAACCACGGGAGGATAAGACCTACCAAAGATAAAAATAAAATGCTGGTCAAGGAAAATAGTTCTGAAGACTTAACTATGTAAATTCCAAGTCAGAAGGATAATGTCAGATGTTATATTTACCCAGAGAGATAGTAAAGTATAAAAAGGACTAAAGAATTCTATAGAGTATTTGCAAGCTGAAAATTAGAGGTGCTGCCCCTGCTCTTCCATGGTGTGTACTCTGAGGTGTGTGGAGAAGGAGAGAGGGAGGGGAGGAAGGAGGGACATAGACAATTAGAGATCACCCTATAAAAATAGCTTTCATTTGTAAATAGACTTTACTAAACAAACCAACAAGGGCTTGTTTACTTAAAACTTTACATTTGTAGTAAGTCATTCTGCAAGCTTCTCAGATTAATAACAGTAGTGTGTTTCTTACTGTTCTCATTGTAATGTAATTATCTAATCTCATCAATGTAATTTCACTTAATATAATCATCTTCAGTTCCATTCATCCTACCCCAAATGACATGATTTTGTTTTCATAGTTAAATAATATTCCATTGTTTTATCTATTAAAATCTTTTTATCTGTTCTTCAGTCAATATATATGCAGGTTTCTGAAACCCTAAGTTCATTAATTGTAAAGAACTGAGAAATAATAAGCAAAATTCCTTTTGCCCATAAATACCCTAAGTGTAGAAGCCTCTTCATCATAGTGATTTCATTGCCTAAGGAATAATGTGAGCTCCGTAAGCCCTCTTTCCTCTTATTTTCTGTGTCCAACTTGATAATATTTATACCTTTGGTATTCTTGAGAGATGAATTAGTACAGGAAGAGGCAGATAAGGCGAGTATAATCAATGGATATTAGTTGTAGTTATGGTAGAATACAATAAACATTTCCATGGGATACTACACTGCAGGGTTGCCATAGAAGTATCTCCAAATGATAGATATTAAGTGCTTTTACTGTGAACAATATGATTGGTGAAATACATATGCACACTTGATATGTGTAAATTCTTAGGACTAACGGCCTTAAAGCCTAAGGTAGGCTTTGGAACTCAGGACAGGAATGCTGAAAGTTAACATTTAAAGCCTGCTAGGATCGAGGAAGCTCTTGATTGGGAAGTAATAGAATATTTGGTCTCCTAAACTAAGGCATCCCCTTCCCAAAGAAGAACACTTGCTCCTCCTGATAAGGTGAACACATCAACCTTGTGAGCATAGGAGAACGAATCAGCCATAGAGTGTTAAACCTAAAACCATTCCTTTTGCCCATACATACCCTAAGACTCTGCTCTCTAGCCAGTTTCTACTTCTGCAAAACAAATGTAGCTCTCATTGTTCTCAGTGAGTTCCTTCTTCAAGCAAAACTGATCAAATACAGACAGTAAAACATCACATGGTGCCTTCTTATTGTGATGTTGTGTGTAACAGTTATAAAATAGAGAGAAAGAACATCAAATATGTAAAACAAAACTGGCCAAAGGTACTGATACACACATAAGTATGTATGTATTCTAAGCATCTTGATTGAATTTGTTTTCTATACTATTTATAAAAATTAAAAACCAGAGGGAAAATCTAGGTAGCAGCAGAGAAATCTTGAACACAGAAAACAGTAGCAGACTGAATCAGCCATTAAAAAAGGTTCTTATTGTATGGGAGGAAACACACATCTATAG
This sequence comes from Acomys minous, assembly GCF_964271855.1. NCBI lineage: Eukaryota > Metazoa > Chordata > Mammalia > Rodentia > Muridae > Acomys > Acomys minous. Next base: position 43,752,682 of record NC_140483.1, read on the forward strand.
CATACACATTAAAAAAAAAAAAAGACACTAGGAAATGCACAATTTCCAGACTCTCCTTTAGGCATGACATTTTTTTTTCAGTTTCCTATGGTGTTTCTGTCTCTAATTTAGGATTGACCAACCCTAAATTTATCTGACCAGATAAAAGAAGGTACAGATGGCTAATTGGCCCATAACATGTCCTGATTCTGGCCTTTAACCTGTGGCCGAGTACTTGAAGTAGGGTAGTGTAACAAGAGATAAATCAAAACAAAACAAGCCTACAAGGCCTCCGGATTTAAGCTACCAGGCTTTTGTCTCAGGTCAGGAGGTTAAGGAAAACGTCTACTGTCTTGAAACACACACTTTAATATCCCAGCCATTTTCCCTCTTCCTGTCTGCCTAAGAGGTAATCTTCCTAACTCCTAATCCTGAAACACCACTCCCTTGCCACACATACTAACATCTTCAGAGCATTCTTCCTAACTGTCCATTAGAGGGCATGGCCTATCATTGTTAATGTTATATTGAATTTAAAATGTGTAAAATTCTTATCTGAAAATAATGTTCAAACTTAGCTGCTCCTAATAATTTAACATTCATGTGATGGTTTAAGACATAGACTGACAAAAGGAAACTAACTGAAAGGACATAGCCTTACAGACCTCACAGGTACTCTGTAGAGGGATTCAAGGACAGTCACTTCTTTGAAACCTCACATCGTTCTTTATTGCTGACTCAAATGGAGCCAGGGTTCCTGCAGGAGATCAGTCATGGAGAGTGATTTTTAGGCAGGACAACGAAGTCACCGTCAAGGAACTGGAAATAATCCTAGCCAGATTTCCATAATTATGTTCTAATTAATTCAGTTTCTTCACACTTTTGGGCATTGTTGGCCTATACTCTGGCTTTTCAATGTTCTGTGCGTGTATGTGTGTGTTTGTGTATGCATGTTTGGGTGTTCATGTGTGTGTAGAAAACAAAATCTTTTTAATTTCTCACGTGCACAAGCAAGTGTCTGTTCGGAAACACAAAACTGATTTAGATACTTATGAACATCTGTTAATAGATGAAAGGTGATTTTTGAAGCATCTTGAATGTCAGAAAAAAGAAAAAAAAGTTAATTTTAACTGTTGATGTCAGAAAGGAGATTTTGATTACCTTTATTTTATAAACAAGAATACAGGCTGATTTTGTGACATATAGGAGTCCCATAGTAGGATATAGACACTTGTTATCCTCAATGAATATGGTGTACTATAATTTACTCATTATACAAATAGCTAAAAGTTACTCTTTATCATCCTCCACCACTATTTCTTCCTCTCTTCATCTTTGATGACCATTCCATGAAGAGAAAATGTACCAGTTTCAGAAACTAGTGAGGGAGTTAAAGTCTCAGTCATCAAATTATATCTGCCTTTAACATGATGTGGCAAACTTCTGCTCTGAGTTCCACATTGCCAAAGAACAGAGAGGCATTCCTCCATAATTTCTGACCGCATAAAAAGTGGTGAATGTTTTTTGTTTGTTTCTTTTTAATTCTTGAGATAATATTTATGATTAATTACAGTTCTCATAAAATAATTCTATATAATGTTGAAATAGAGAAACATATTCAAGCATGCCAACACTGAGTAACCACATGCAATTTTCAAATCAGGCAATAGTTTACCATTATTATCTGTGTAAGTAATTGTTGAATTATTATTGAGTAAGTCACATTATTCCTACTTTGAGAGACATTAAAGAGTTTATGTGTGGGGAAGTTATGGGCCCTAGAACTGTTTTATTTTGCTAAATAGTCTTGTCAAATGGCTTTATAAATACTTATTTTTATAATTCTTGATTATAAACCTGGATTGAATCAGGCTAGATCAAAGAAGCTTCTCTTGAAGTGGGCAGCAATTAATACAGATGCATAATTGGCTTCAGTGCAGTGACTGAGAAGCTGTGAGTCTCAGCATTAAATGGAATATCTTCATTATGCTCCATAAACCCCAAAAGCTCATGGAACATCCTGAAAAGAAGGAGCAGAAAGAGTGTAAAATCTATAGAATAAGAAAGTGGGCTCTGACATGCTGTCTTCTAGAAATGACATGGTTTCTGTACTCACGAACTTATACAAGGTTTGCATAAGACATGCATAAGATCAAGTCTATTCCCATTGCCAGCACTGATGCAGGCACCAACCCTATGTGAGGAGTTATTAACAGTTCACAGAAACTAATGAAAGTTTAGTCGTTATACAGAGAAAGTGTGGTTACCGGTAGATTGCTTATTCACCAGAGAAGACCTTGCATCCAAGTACATACAAGCTGCACTAACCAGGTAGTTATATGTGTCTATATGTGTGTGATATATCACTTTACATATATACATTACATATAATATATATAATATGACACATATATATGTAAATATATACATACATGTATATGTGTATATATAAGAAAGCAGAAAAGGAGAGATATTAGGGTAGAAACTAACTCATGTGCATTCTCTCTTTCTATTCATATAATATATATATATGACATAGATAGAGTCATAATACATTTTATACATGTGTGATGTTTTTGAAGAATAGATATAATCAGACAAGACAGAAGAAATACTATTTAGTAATCCATTTTATTAATTATGGTATTCCTTAAGTGTGTGTGCCTTTCCTTTGTTTATAATATTACATTAGGTATTTCATCAAGGCTCATGGGCTTCTTGCATCCCAGAATAGTTTTCATGCAGCCCAACATGTTTGTACATGACAATATTACATTCAAATATCAAAAAGTTAAGCACCTCTACATTACAAAACCAACTTTTATATTATTCTATAATTGTACTTTATTTTCTCATGATCAATTTATGTTGTATTTCATTCAGAAGAAAGAATATATCTTGGTTGTCCTTGCTTTCCTTACTGTTCTTATAATAATCTTCAATAAGAAGTGTATATTGAACAAATATGAAAAATGAAGTCTAGTGAACAAACAACATTAAAAGGCACTGGTTTAACTGTCTTTTGATATAAATTCCTTCTATGCACTACAATTCTAAAACAATCATTTTTATTTTAATTTCTCATAAATGTTTGTAAGTTATTCAATGATATTGTAGCCATTGATATTTTTATGAAAAGACTCAAGGATGAATACAAATATTGATTATCTGTAAGCACATTGGAGCTAATCAAAACTACCCGTCCTATAGATTGTCCCAAATGCATGTGCATTCAAAGAGCACTGAGTGGACCCTTTATGTAATAAAAAAGAGAAAGAGAGGACATAGTGCTTGGTGGAAAATTAGGAGATGAGATAGAGGAGAAACTGGAAAGGTAAGGAGTAAGGGTGGGTTTTATCATAGCATATTATATGAATATATAAATTCTTAACTAAAATGAAATGAGACAACTTAAACAGAAAAACCAGTTAGTGTTCCAGAAAAATTACTATGGTAGTAATATAAGTCTTAGTATCATTAATATCCCATTACTGGAAATTTCAGCAAATAACTTACTTTAGGGAAAATGTTTTGCTGTGAAACACATTTATCAGTGCAGGAAAATTAAACAACTGAATATGTCTGAACTATTGAAAGAACACTTGGATTATAGTGTGCTCTCTAATTTACATTAACTCATAAAGCATTTTTGTGAAGCTTTCCTTGACTTACTCAGATTTAATCTAAATGGCTGAGCTACTGCACAGGATTTTTACTCTGATTTCCTTTTGTTTTTATAGACTTATATATAAATGTTTATCAAATGTTACTCATAAACATTTTTGAAGGAAATAGATAATCTGTGGTTTGAAAATATTGTCCTTAATCTACAATTCTCTTTTGTGTAAATATTTACTGACTAGCTAACACTATTCACTACCTACACTTTCAACTCTTTGTGGCATCTACTCATACAACAGCAATTCTTGAGTTTGTTGTTAGTATGTACTACTATTCTTTTAGGTGAAAACATCCAAATAAACTTACTTTGAAATATCATCATTACCTAGAACCCTGTTATCACCTAATGAGTATATTTGCAATTCCTTACTTAATGGCTGAACACTTTTGCTTCAATATCAAATGACATTTTATTTCCATCACAGTAATTTACAAAAAATTATCACAAAACTGTACCTTATAGTCATAGTAATTTGTGTCTTAGATGGTTAGTTCATGTTGAATCTGTGATTATACCATTAGCCAACTTTAAGATAACTGAACAGCATACCTTAAACACGCACATTACATACAATAAACTGTATAATACATAAAAGTTAGAAACCTGAATTTTTTTTCTCTTATGATTTTGGTTGTGAGCCTGCTTTTGATGGCTGAGCCATCTCTACAGCCCAATATTTTTCTCCATAAGACAAACCCTTTAGAGTTATTTTTTAAAAATTATATTCTGTGATCACTCATTTGCTACTTTCAACATTCTAAAGTTCATACTCCATTGTTTAAATATAACAAAGCCAGATGTAGATATATGATATTTACTGTCATTCAAATCTCCACATTTTGATGTTTGTAATTAAATATCAAAAGCATAGTCAAGTAGGTATTCATTCAAATATTGTCAGTAATAGGTAAGTATCATGTTTTAAGTAATATCAGTTTCTAATACTCAAGAAAAGATTCTTTCCTAACAGAATTCCTCTAGGAATCACTGCCATTTACTAATATTCAGTACTGTCTACTTATAACTGCTATATTACATCAGAATGGTGAGCCTTTGGAAATACTGAAGAAATAGAATACTGTTGTCCACAGGGTTTTCTTCATGAAAAATATTTATAGGTAATTTTCCTGTAATATATTTTCCTATAATATATTTATGAATTTGACCTATCAATGTCATTATAATTTTATTATTTTTCAGGAAATTTCAGTTATTAAAGAAAACTCAAGTGCAGTTGCAATATTTCTGCAAGCCTCAACTAGAAAATATATTAAAATTTTTATAACTATGCCCCTACTTTTCATGTTCTTCATCTGAAGTGTTGTGGTAATAAAGTAAAAAAATATGTACAGTCCCATAAAAATTTAAATATTCTGCAGTACTGCATTTTGTTATAGTGTATCTGTTGAAACATAGTGTACCCTCCTGTCTTTACGTTTTCCTACAAGAATTCAGCTAATTCTGGAAGCTACAGTTAGAACTGCTTAACTTTATTTTCTGGATGTCATTTTGACAATTGAGAAAGTACCAGCAGCTAGAAAAGTGTTTTTAGAGAAAAAAAGGCATCTCAGTAAGAAATAAGACTGGTACAATATTCAAACCACATAACTTTATATAGAAATAAATTTGTTTGAATGTATCTCAGCATTTATGACAAATAGTTTAATATATTTACTATGAAATTTGTACTATATTATGGTCTCTGATATTAATTTATTGTTTCCATAGTTTTATTATGATTATCCATGGGCACAGTTATTCATAAGGATCATTGTGGTAATTTATAATTTCATATCTTATAACAACATAGAACTAAAAGTGAAATTGATATCCTATCAAGAATTACTATTGGCATGGAAGAACAGCAAATTTTTGTACTAAAAACAAATTATGCTCTCACACACATTTGAGCTTCTGAACTCTGTTTATATTCCACAACTTTCTACCACAGGGACATATCATTGGTGACTTTATAATAGAAAGATTAAAAACTGGCGTCCTAAAAAATACTATGGTAAAGTTAGACAATGTAGTGGTTTACTTTATGACTTAAATAACGAAGCTGTGTCCCCAGAAAAAAAATATATCATCTTTGAAAGTCGTTACCTTAACTTTAATATACCATATATATATATATATATATATAATCGTGTGTGTGTGTGTGTGTGTGTGTGTGTGTGTGTGTGTGTGTGTGTGTGTGATTAGGCATGTGAAGGTGGGTTTGTACAATGTATGCCTGTAATGTGCATACACTTATGACATTGCCGACACACGGAGTCACAGTAAACATTTCAAAAGGAGGTTTAAAGTTTACCGCCTGTATTGTCCTTGGCTGGTGCCATAGTTTGAGCAAGACCCCTGGGCCCAGATCTGCCCATCTTAATGTTCTTCCTGTAGGTTTCTAGGACCCTTTGGATCCTTCTATTTCCCCATTCTCCCATGCTTCTCTCACCTAGAGTCCCAGTAGGATGTCCTCCCCTCTGTCCCAGTTTCCTGGTAAGTGAAGACATTCATGAGACATGCCTCTTGTGCTAGTGTCCAGATATAAGTGAGTACATACCATTTGACTCTTTCTGCTTCTTGGTTAACTCACTCAGTATGATCATTTCTAGTTCAATCCATTTGTCCACAAATTTTGGGAGTCCTTGTTTTTAATAGCTGAGTAGTATTCCATAGTGTAAATATACCACAGTTTCTTTATCCATTCTTCTACTAAGGGACACTTAGGCTGTTTCCATATTCTGGCTATTATGAATAAGGCTGCTATGAACATGGTTGAACAAATGTTCTTATAATCTATTCATTTCTCTCAGGTCCAGTGTGACTGTCACAAACTAGGCTACCAATGTCTCTCAGCTGGTACTTATCACTATGGCATTCTTTCAATGGCTCCTCTGTCTTTACAGATTTCTCACTCTAATATTTTCTTCATTAAGTTAAGTTGAAATCTCAAAATAAATCTATCTCGTCATCCTCACTTCAATTTCTTGGATGTAGACCAGATTTATTAAACCTGTTCATTAGCTAAACGTTAGCTATTTCTCTACCTTCATCTCTTTCCATTTCTCTCATTTATTCTCAAATTTCCAAAAGTACAATCCTCCATGTTTTCTCTCAGTAGAAAATTTTCACAAGCCCCATTCTCTTCTTAGAATAAAAATCCCAACAATTGTCACAGGCCTAATTTCTTCTAAGAGAAATATATGACTAAAGAACACAGAATTCATAACAGACAAAGTAGAGTTCAGATCTTAACTGCATCATTTATCCTATGGTATGACTTGGGAAAGTCATTGAGGATCAATATGTCTTAAAAATGAGGAGGACTGTGGTGCTGATTTGATCACATGGAATAAACTAAGAGCCTTATGCCAAGTTCTGCTGCATTGCCTTATTAAAGAAAGGTAAAGAACCTGGCTGAACTTAAAGCTCTTAATTCCTCCAGTGCAGTTGTGCATGTACAGTAAAATCATTATATAGATATCGTATGTCCACACAATTTTATTTTTCCCCTTATCCCTGGCTAAAAATAATCCACTGCTATTTTCATTGGATTTGATCATAATTTAATTCCTCAAGATATTCTGACAGTGTATATCTATAGTTATATCTATATATAGAGAGAGATACAGATATAGATATACATATACATATATAAGTATATATACATCTATCCTATTTGAAAGCAAGAATATTTATGTAGAGTATCCCTACATCATATGTTAAAAATTAATGGAGATGTAAATTTTTGATAGTTATCAATCTTCCATAATTCTATTTATAGGATACTTAAATGATCAGAGGCCTCAAAAAATCAGAACATCTTTACAAGTAATATGCATACTTTATGGAAGTAAGGGCTTCCTTATGGTCTTTGCTGCCTGCATATTCTCCCTGACTAATGATCTTACAACTGTCTAGTCACAGTGTAAATATTTCAAATCAGCAATTCCATATGACTTATGTATAGGGACAAATCACCTTCAATATATTTACTGATATCTATGATAGTGCCATAAGTGAGAAAATAAGCATGCCCTTTGAGAAGAAGAACTGAAATCCTCATTTCTTTCACAGTATATAGATTTTACGCAGAAAATTAACAGAAAACCTAAAACTTTTTATTCTGTTTTTCTCCAAGTAATTATTGTAAAATTGTGCAAATATTATTGACCATATCTTGATATTATATATTTTCAATAATCAGTATTCCCCTAATTATAACTAACATATAGTAATTTTGGTACACTATTATAAGTGAAACTAGAGGGTATCCGATTTGAAAAACATTTTATAACATGTGACTATCTGCTGTGTTTTATTTTTTACTGTCAGTCACATTGTATTCCATAAATGTCATATTATGTGGCCCTTTTTCTTTTTAACAGTAATCAGTCAATGATATATTTTTCAGAGCTAAATTGAAGGATAACAGTCAAATGCTCAGCAAAAAGCACTTTGACTTTCAGGATTTATACCATTACTTCATCAGAGATAGCATTTTTGATATAGCTTTAAAACTGCATTTGTAAGCAAAAAACTATGGTGTGTTTTATACATCACTTCGTCAGTGGATTGTCAAAATTTTACTATTTTATACTGCTTCAAATTTACCATTTCAGACTTCTGTATATTAGATAGCAAACTTGAATCTCACTGGCTAAAATGAAGCTGTCAGGCAGGTGCTGCATTTTTGTCCAGAAGACATTTGGAGAAGTCTATTTCCTTGCTTTTGCTAGCCTCTAGGCATCTCCTTTATTCTTTTATATTTTCTTGATTTCTTTTGTCTCAAAACAGAGCAAGAGTAGACTGAAAATTTTTAAATTCTTTCTTGATAGTGTTTTCTGCCCTGACACTTCCCCTCGTCCTAATTATATCATGCATGTTTAAAGATCCTTGTGGCACACCCAGAAACCTTACTGAAATTTTCTAAAACCAAGAGACAGACAGATAAGAATAACAAGAATGACCATAACGAAAAGGGCTGGTTAATGTGTTCCTAGGAATGACCTGAGAATAGTGATTAAGACGTGTATGTGCTGAGGACAAGAGAAATATTGTCTCCAATGATGCGAAGGTTGGCAAGTGTGAACCTGCAGGAGATGTCAACAGTCCGAGGACTAAGGAAGCACTGACGCAGCACTGACTGGTGTGAACACCTTAAGGAGTCATCCCCTTCTTTCCGGCCAAATTTTTGTTTTTGTTTTTGATTTTTTGAGGAGGCCTTCAACTCTTTGGGTAAGGATATAGTAGAAGTGACAATACCTTTCTTTGGCTTTTATAGATTTAAATGTAACTTCTGTTAAAAAAAAAGTGTTCTTTCATTGGATCTCTAGGTTAATGTAACTATTAAGGTTAGCATTTATTGCCTGCCTAAGTTATCACTGAAGATTAGCCACCCAAAAGAGCAGCCTTAACACCTCTGGCAAAACCAATTGTATTTTATTCATAATATCTGTAATTTTACAGTTTATAAATTTAAAGCACCGAATGTAATAGATGATCATTTCCACGTGCCTGTGCTGGTTTGTAGCATTTGTCTGTGCACAGTGCTAACTGATGCTTCACATAGAAGCTTGAGACAAAAAACTTTTTTCCAAGATCCTCCCCACCTTCTCTGCCATCTAAATGAATAACCTTTCTGTCTCTGTTAGTTTTTTAAAATAAATTAGTAGTAATCCAAACAATAAAAATGAAATAAAATAAGATAAAATAAATCAAAATAGAACAAAGAAACCCCAAGGGGATAAACAAAAGAAGAAAAATAGCCAAGGTAACCTGTCCACAGATCCTCTCTATTGTTTCTACTTCCCAGACACTAACACACCAACATAAAACCAGCTACAGCCTCCCCTACACCCTGTCCACTCCTATTGTGGATCTCACAAACCATCCTGTTGGCCTCCCTTCACCCATCATTGCTCTATCCCAGACCCAATCCAAAGCGAAACTTTTGCTCAACCATAGATCATGTCTGACAGAAAACTAGGTAGGCTGCCTGAAGAATTCCACTCTCTCAGTACCCGATTGCCCAGTTGCTAGAGCTGCAACTGAAATCCAGCTGCAGCCTCCTCTCTTCCCTTTCTAAGCCACCTGTGGATCCCAGTGACAATCACTTACAGCCCCTCCTGGATACCAGTCTCTGCATTCAAGCATCCAACTTCGGCAAACGCTCCCAGCTTAACCACAAGCCATGCCTGCCGGATGACTAAATAGGATACCTGTGGATCTTCTTTATGCTGTTCCTCAGGATCAAGACACAGAATTGCTCCTTGCTCTGCAATTGACCATCTTCCCAAACCTCCTCTTTCTCCAACTTCCAATAAGAAAGCAGAAACTGAGGGTGTTATTGAAATTAAAAGTTTAGGAATCTTAACCATAACTGGAGGGAGAAGCTATATTAATAGAGGGAAAGGTATGGAAAACGCACTGAAAATACAATAAAAGAAGAGATTCACAGGTCTAAAAGTTAATCTTGAAATGTTAAATCCAGAAAATCTGGGGGGACACTGTGAAAACACTGAATCTAAGAATAATAACAATAAAGAAAGGAGACAAATGGCAGCACAAAGGCTCACAAAATATTTTCAACAAAATCATAATAAAAATTTGTTCTAACCAAAGATGGAGATGCCTATAAAGCTACAAGAAGCAGGCAGAACACCAAATACTTTTGAGGAAAAAAAATTAAAAAAATGATACAATTGCAGAATAGCAACAACAACAAAATAATATGGGAGAAGAGCTAAGTAACATAAAAAGGCCGAAATTTTAGAATTATAAGTATCATCTCAGTGGAGACTCTAAAAAACAGAAGGGCCTATACAAATATGCAGCAGATTGTAAGATACTTCAAATGGCAGCAAAAATTACTACACCTAACATAACTTTCAATCACCATAGATGGAGAAAACAACATATTCCATGATAAAATGCAATTTAAACTATCTTTACCTATAAATCTATCCCTATAAGGGATAGAAAGAGAACTCTAACAAATGGGTTAACTACACCCATTAAAAGAGAGAAAAAATAGTTACACAGCCTAAAAAACAAAAGAAGTGAAGTACACATACACACACACACACACGCACACACCTCTACCACCACCACCAACAACAACAAGAAAATAAAAGGAATTAACAATAATTTGCCACTGGTATCTTAGTATCAGTGATCTCAATTCCACTAAAAAAAAAAAAGATGCATACAAACAGGATGGATGGGAAAAAAGAATCCATAGTTATGCTGCATCCAAGAAACAAAAGACATACCTCAATATTAATAATATACATTACCTCAGGACAAAGATTTAGATAAAGATAATCCAAGCAAATGGACATTGGAAGCAAGGCGGTATACTCATTTTAATACCTAACAAAATAGATTTAAAATGAAAATTAATCAAAAGGTACAGGGAAAAACATTATATACTCATTAAAAGAAAAAAATCTATCAATATTGCATTTTAATCCTTAAATCTCTGCCTTAAAGACAAGTAACATTTATATAATTCTTGATTGTGGCATGGTTCTTCTTGCTATAGGTAGTTTATTGTATATATATGTATGTTTATTGTATAATAATATATATGTATATGTAAAAAACAAAAAATATTTAATTGCTAAAAATGAAAGAAACAAAGTGAAAGAAATAAGCTGTGTATGACAATAAACAAAACTGTTTCAAATGCATTGGAAAGTAATGTAAAAGAGAATATTTTTTCTTACATCTTGTATTAGAATGTATATTGAAATAAAACATATACTTTAACTAACTTTACTATTGAGGAATTAAAAAGACAAGGATATCCCCTTTTGTAAAAGAAATACTACTACATCTTGATCACATCTTGACCAGTAAATACTGACAGTGGGAAACTTGCAATATCTGACTCTCACCAATGGATAGATCATCAAGTAAAACACCAAACAGGGAAATGCAGGGCATAGCTGACATTATAATGAAATAAACCTAATAAATATTAATATAACATCTCAATGAAACACCAAGAATCCTTCTATTTAGGAATCATGACATTCTTTCTCAAAATTGATCACATACTCATAGACAAAGCAAGGCTCAATAACAGAGGAAAGTTAAAATAATTTCCTAAATCATATCAGATCATCAGGGATTAAGAGGATATCAATATGAACAGAAACAACAGGAAGCTTAAAAACTTATGGAAACTGAACAATTCTCGACTGAATTAAAAATGGGTCAAAAAAGAAAGAAAGAAAGAAAGAAAGAAAGAAAGAAAGAAAGAAACCAAAGAAATAAAGACGTAGAGTTCATTGAAAATGAACACACAACATACACAGACTTATGGGACACAATGAAAAGCGTGCTAAGAGAAAAGTTCATAGCATTGAATGCCAAAACACACAACAACAACAAAATTGAGAGATCTCATAACTAGCAAGCTAACAGAACACTTGAAAACTGTAGAAGAAAACAAAATAAGGACACTTGGAAGGATTAGATGGCAAAAAATATTAAAACAACTGAAATTAATAAATTAAAAACAAAGAGACCAATACTAAAAGTAATGATGTGAAGAAGTGGTAAGTTGAAAATTATCAACAAACCATTATACAACTTAACTAAAAGAGAGAGAATAGCCAAATTAATAAAATTGAAAAAAAATGGGTACATAACAATAGACACTGAGGAAATCCAGAGAAGCATTTTTAAAGGACATATTTAAAAAAAAAAAAACTCTATATTCCACAGAATTGGAAAATCTAAAAGAAATGGATAATTTTCTCAATAGGTACCAATCACTGAAGTTAAATCAATAGCAGAAAAATTATTTAAATAGACATATTATCTCTAGTGAATTAGACACTGTCATTAAATGTCTTCGAACCACTTGCCTAATCCAAAAAAGCCAAAGGCAGATGATTCTAGCACAGAACTCAACTAGACTTTAAACAGTTAACATCAATACTACTTAAATTATTCCATGAAATAGAAACAGAAAGGGCCTTTCCCAGTTCATTGTATATTGTCAGAGTTACCATGATACCAAAATCATAAAGATTAAACAGAGAAAAATAATTTCGGGCCAATTTCCCTTGTTAACAAATACTTGTTGCAAATACTTGCAAACTGAATCCAGGAACACCTCAAAAATATCATCTCCCATGGTCAAGAAGGTTTCATTCTAGAAATGTAAGGATAGTTCAACATATGAAAATCAGCAAATATAATCCACCATATAAATAAAGTGAAAGAAAAAAATAATAGAATTTATCTTAACTATAACTGTGTTTAAAGGCTTAGAAAATACTCATTTTTACAGATTTTGAACAAAATTATTAATCTAATTCAGAAATCAGACTGTCTATAAATTGGTTCTACATCAATTATTGGTAAAGAAAATGCATTTTGAACAACTCTAGTTAAGTTATTCAGTCAGAAAAAGAGAGTGTCCTGTGCTTTTAAAAGTTCTTTTAAATGATAATATAAAATAGGAGAATATATAACTCTGAACCATAACACATAACAATTTCTCAAACTTAAGAAACCCCTACCCAGATCTAGACAATGGACAGAACACTCTCCACAGTAGAGTGAAGAGTGGGATATTACTTTCTCACATACTCTGGTGCCTCACCTTTGACCATGTCCCCTGGAGGGGGAGACCTGGTGGCACTCAGAGGAAGGACAGCAGGTTACCAAGAGGAGACTTGATTCCCTATGAACATATACAGGGAGAGGTAATCCCCCTCAGGAACAGTCATAGGGGAGGGGAGTAAGGGGAAAATGGGAGGGAGGGAAGAATGGGAGGATACAAGGGATGGGATAACCATTGAGATGTAACAAGAATAAATTAATAAAGGAAAAAAAAATTAAAAAAATAACTGGAGATTAGCCAAAAAAAAAAAAATTAAATATGTAGGGTTAAGTCTAATCTGGTATGTGAAAGACTAGTATGATTAGAAACTTCAGGTCTTTGAAGAAGAAATTGATGATATCACAAAATGGAAAGATCTCTTACGCCCATGGCTTCGTAGGATTAATATAGTAAAAATATCTATTTTGCCAAAAGCAATCTACACATTTAAAGCAATTCCTATCAAAACTACAACACAATTATTTACAAACATTAAAAGAACAATTTTCAATTTCATATAGAAAAACAAATATTCCAGGATAGATAAAACAATTTGAAAAATAAAAGAACTGGTGGATATTTCACCATCCCCAATTTGAAGTTTTACTACAGAGCTACCATAAAAAAAAAACACGTAAGCCGGGCGTGGTGGTGCACGCCTTTAATCCCAGCACTCGGGAGGCAGAGGCAGGCGGATCGCTGTGAGTTGTGAGTTTTAGGCCAGCCTGGTCTACAAAGTGAGTTCAGGATGGCCAAGGCTCCACAGAGAAACCCTGTCTCGAAAAACCAAAAAAAAAAAAACAAAAAAAAACAAAAAAAAACAACACGTGGTATTGACACAAATACAGACACACCCATCAATGGAATCAAACAGGAGATCCAGACATAAAACCAAACACCTATGGAAAACAGATTTATGGTTGAGGAGGAAAAACAACTAGAATTACATATTCGAGAAAAGAAAGCACTTTTTATCTAATGATGCTGGTCTATCTTAACATCTTCACGTAAAAAGAACAAATAGAAACTTTTTTAATCATCCTGCATAAAACTCAATTCCAAGTGGATCAAAGACCTTAATATAAAATTGGACACACTGAATGTTATATAAGAGAAAGTAAAAAATAGCCTTGACCGCATTGGCATAGGAGACAATTTTCTGACAGAACACCAATAGCACAAGCTCTATGGTCCACAATTAATAAAGGGGACCTCTTGAAACTAAAAGGCTCTTACAAGGCAAAGGATAATGTTAGTAGGACAAAACAGCAGCTTACAGATTAGGAAAAGATTTTTATCTACTCCATATTAAGTATATTAGTAGAGGACTGATATCCTAAGTATAAAACGAAACCGAAAAACTAGATATTAAACCCCAAATAATCCAACTAAAATACAGAGTACAGATATCAATAGAAAAATTTGAATACATTAATCTGAAATGGCTGAGAAACACAAAGAAATATTCAATATTCTTAGTCATTAGAGACATGCAAATCAAAATTACTCTGAAAATTCCACCTTACACCTGACAGAATGGCTAATATCAATAACACAAGAGACAGATGCTCATGTTTGCAAGGATTTTGAGCAAGGGGACTGCTCCTTAACTGCTGGTGGGTGTGCAACTTGCATAGCCATTATGGAAATCAGCATTGAGGTTTTTCAGAAAATTGGGAGGCCATCTACCTCAGGACCTAGTTATAACTGACCACTCCTGGGCATATATTAAAAAGATTCTCCATTCTACTACAAGAACACCTCTCGACCATATTCATTGTGTCTTTAGCCAGAAACTGAAAAAATGAATAAAGAAAATGTTGCTTATTTACACAATTGAGTGTTTTCTTAGCTGTTAAAAAATACATCACAATATTTGCAGACAAATGGATGCAACAAGAAAATATCCTGAGCAAGATAAGGTCACCCAGACCCAGAAAGAGAAATATGGTGTGCATTTACATATACGTGGGTTTATGCATGTATGTTCATATGTGCATGGAATACAATATATAAATAGAACCAGCTGAAGAAACATTTTTCTCAGAAGTATATATGGTTTTAAAGATGGTCATTCTGCCTAGAACAACCAAAAAAAGGAGCTATTCCTAAGAGAGACTAATTTTCCTTCTTTAAGCAGTAATTATTTACATATAGTTCATTTTCTAGAGTTGGGACTCTGAATTTTTTACCATCAGCGATTTTTTTTAAGCTTCCCATCTTTCAAAGTCCTGAGTCCTAGAAAATCGTATTCATTATTTGCTTACTGATTCTTGATCAGCTATTGTCCTTTTTTCTATATTTCAAAAAAAAAGTTGATTTATTCTTCCTGATTGTACTCATGGCATCTCAGAGAATGTTTGTACTTTAATTGCATCAGTTTGAAGATATTATTCAACTATTTCAGGATACATTAAAACTGACATAATTCAAAGTTTATTGAGGTATTTTAAACAAACAAACACAGAATAAGAAATGTACAGACACCAACAAATACAATCCTGTAAAGGGTGCATAGTGAAATAATAGAAATATCTTGTTTGGAGCCTTGAATGAATAAATCTGGTTTAGAGTTCCAAGATGTAAGGAGCAAGGAATTCCACCAGGATCTATGTTTTATAAAGCCATCTATGATTTGTATTATTTTTCTTTTCCACTGTAGCACAGGTAGCTACAGGCCAAAAGCTTTAGTTCTCCATACATCAAACAGTTCAAAGTTTCAGGGAAAAGTATCAGAATACTTTCAGACTACCTAACTAATCTTGACAGCAGACAGAGTAGCCAGTTGTAATCATGGAAATCTTTGTCCATAAAGCACAGCCTCAGGTATCTAGGTAGACATCAAGATAGAAAGAAAAAGAGAGAGGGGATTAATCACAGACTAAGATCTGATGTTGTTGGATTTTTCCTTATTTATACTTTTATTTTATTTATACATTTATGATCTTCTCTATACCTTATATTCTTTCTTATTCTCCCTTTTACTTACAACAAAGATATTTGACTTTTCAATGCAATATAGATCAAATGGACTTACCCAACATCTACAGAATATACAAGTAAGGAGTTATAGTTCTTATCAACAGTTCATAGAGTTTTCTCTATGATAAATTGTATTTTAAGACACTGAAGAAATTACCAATAATGAAATTAATTATTTAAAATCATTTCTTTGGTCAGACGGCCATTGCCTTGGTGATATTTTTATTTCTGTGACAATACACAGACAAATACCAATATATTTATAAAAGGGGTTATTTCCCATGACAAACTATTAGTTCATACTCCCTTACTGAAGGAAGTCAGAAAGGAACTTAAGGCAGGAACCTCAAAGCAGGAAATTAAGGTGAAGCCATCAAGAAGTATTGCTTCCTAGCTTGCTTCTCAGGGTTTGTGGAACATCCTACACAGGATGGACCTGGGTAACATGACATGTAGGAATGAAGAAATGATAGAATATAAAGAAAAGAGAGACATACATAGATTATGTACTTATGCACATAGTTAATGTACAATGGAAAGAGAAAAAGTTAGTTAATCAAGGTGTAAGATGTCTGTTGGGGAGCAGTCTTAGTCTTTAAAGGTCTAGGAGGAGCAAGTTCCAGCTTATAGTTTATACCTATGTGCTCAATCATCCACAAGCAACTGCACTTGGACAAAAGAAATTTTTTTCTATTTCCATGTAAGGAATTGGGGCTGCTGACATGACCATATCCTCGTCATGGGTATATTCATTCAAAGCTTCATCTTCTTACACATATGTACTCAAATCTTTTCCTTGCATTGCCATGATCACTTTCCAAGAGGAGACAGCACACACTGAGTGTTGTGGGACCTACCAGTTGAATCATGAATCACACAAATGCATTCCATACTTGCATACAAGCCAGGGTTATGGAGTCACTTCCTCGACTGATATTCCCTCTGTTCTGATAATTATAACTTTTGTCAAGTTGACAGAAAGTAAATCAGCATAGTTATCAAACAGAATTGAAAAACAAATGGAAGAAAAACTACATAAAGAAAAAAGTAAATGGGAGATTGAGCAATATACAACTGGTATTTGGTCTGTTTTATTTGTTTGAGTTTCAATTTTATTCTTTCTTTTACAATCTTATTTGTCTATTTTTTATTCTTTCTATGTTTTAACATATACATTTACATTACTATACATGGGTTAAAAAAACTACATACAGCAGAAAGAACCACAACACAATGCAACACAACCAGGAATCATATAAATGTTACATTCATAGTGTATTGGCTATTTGTATTTGGAAAACTTGAAGTAAACATCTTTCTTCTCCTGTTGGGTCTAAATTTCTGAATGGAGATTATTGTCTTTCATATCTCATCTCTAGTAACTTAAAACATCTATCTTGATCTAAAAACATCTTAACCCCTAACCTACTAAGCTTTATTGAAAGACTAAACTGTCTGGTCTTTAAACTCATCCTAGTCATGAGAAGGAAAAAATTTAAATAATTGACTGAACTCAGAGTGAGGTTAGCAGCTCCAAAAATGAAAAAATGGCTGAGATAGTTTACTACCTGAACAATCACACCAAACTCTCTAAAATGTTGGAGTGTCATCATTAGCCTTCTTTCCCAATATATCTGGCAGACATATTTGCGAGGCAGGAACTATTGAGGACTTCCTTACCCTGACTTGGCAATGAATTTTAATTATGCTCTTTTCTTCATGATCTATCCTGAAATTGTTCTTTCATACCCATCTTTATGTTCTATTTTATTTTTAAAATTAATTTATTCAGATTACATCTAAAATGTTATCCTCTAACGTGTATCCTCCCGTTCCTCCCTCTCTCCCCCTTTCCACCCTAATATCCTCCCCTAGATCTGTGACAGAACGGGATCTCCTTTCACACAATATGGTCACAGCATATTAAGTCTCATCTTGGTAGCCTGCTTATCCTTTCTCTGAGTGCCACCAGGCCTCCCCCAAAAGGGAAAGTAGTCAAATATGGGGCACCAGAGTTCAAATCAGAGTCAGTCCCTGCTCTCCACACAACCATTGTGAATGCCTGTCCATTGGCTACATGTGAATACGAGTTCAATGTTCACTGCATCTATTGTCCTTGGTTGAGGCAGTAGTTTGAGCAGAACCCCCTGCCCATTATGATGATGTTCTTGTAGGTTGCCGGGACCCTCTAGATCCTTCTACTTTCCCATTCTCCCATACTTTTCTCACCTAGACCCAATAGGAAGTCTCTGAATCTATCCCAATCTCCTGACAAGTGAAGACTTTTATGGAACATCTCTTGGGCTATTGTCCAAATATAAGTGAGTATATACCATGTGCATCTTTCTGGGTCTACGTTAATGCACTCAGTATGGTGATTTCTAGCCCCACCCATTTGCCAGCAAATTGCAGGATTTCCTTGTTTTTAATAGCTGTGTCATATTCCATAGTGTAAATGTACCACAGTTTCTTTATTCATCCTTCAACAGAAGGACATTTAGGTTGTTTCCCGGTCCTGGCTATTATGAATAAGGCTGCTAAGAACATAGCTGAGCATACGTCCTTGTTGTGTGGTAGAGCATTTTCTGGGTATATTCCAAGAAGTGGAGTAGCTGGGTCTTGAGGTAGCCTTATTCCCAGTTTTCTGAGAAAGCACCAGATTGATTTCAAAAGTTTTGGTACAAGTTTGCACTACCACCATCAATGAAGGATTATTGCCCTTTATCCACATCCTTGCCAGCATGTGCTGTCACTTGAGTTTTGATCTTAGCCATTCTGATGAGTGTAATATGGAATTTCAAAGTCATTTTGATTTGCATTTCTCTGATGACCAAGGATGTTAAGCATTTCTTTAAGTGTTTCTCAGCCATTCAATATTCCTCTGCTGAGAATTCTTGGTTTAATTCTGAGTCCCATTTTTTAATTGGTTTATTTGGTGTGGTGGTGTATAATTTCTAGAACTCTTTATATATTTTGGCTATTAGACCTTTGTCAAATGCATGTTTGGAGAAAAACTTTTCCCACTATGTAGGCTGTTGCTTTGTTCTGTTGACAGTGTCTTCTCCCCTACAGAAATTTCTCAGTCTCATGAGGTCCCATTTATTAATTGTTGACCTTAAGGCTTGGGCTGTTGGAGTTATGTTCAGGAAGTTGTGTCCTGTGCCAATGAGTTTCATGTTCTTCCCCTCTTTTTCATCTAACCAATTTAGTGTCTCAGGTTTTATGTTGAGGTCTTTAAATCACTTGGACTTGAGTTTTGTCCTTGGTGATAAATATGGGTCTACTTGCATTTTGCTACATGTAGACATCCAGTTAGACCAGCACCATTTGTTGAAGATGCTATCTTTTTTCCATTGAATAGATTTCGCTTCTTTGTCAAAAATCAAGTGTCCATATGTATGTGGATTTATTTCTGGGTCTTTAATTCATTTCCACTGATCAACCATCCAATTACTATGCCAGTACCATGCTGTTTTAGTCACTGTTGCTCTATAGTACAGCTTGAGATCAGGTATGGAGATTCTTCCAGAGGATCTTTTACTGTAAAGGATTGTTTAGCTAATTTGGGTTTTTATTTTTCCATATAAAGTTGAGAATTGATATTTCAATGTCTTAAAAATGTGTAGGTATTTTGATAGGGATTGCATTGAATCTGTATATTGCTTGTGGTAAAATGGCCATCTGTACTATGATAAATCTTGTCATCCACGAACATGGGAGTCATTCTATTTTCTGATGTCATCTTCAATCTCCTTCTTCAGAGATTTGAAGTTTTTTCAAACAAGTCTTTCACTTTTTTGGTGAGAGTTACTCCTAGATATTTTATATTGTTTGTGACTATCAGGAAGGGTGTAGTTCTCTTAATTTCTTCCTCTGTACTATTGTCATTTGTATAGGAAGGCTACTGACTTTTTGAGTTAATTTTTTTATCCATCCATTTTGCCGAAGTTGTTTATCAGTTGTCAGAGATCCCTTGTGGAATTTTGGGTGTTACTTATTTATACTATCATATCTGTGAATAGGGATAATTTGACAACCTTCTTTCCCATATGGATCCCCTTGATATTCTATTGTTGTCTTATTGCTTTAGCTAGAACTTCAAGAACTATTTTGAAGAGATGTGGAGAAAATGGGCAACCTTGGCTGGTCCCCGATGGTAGAGGAGTTTCGTAGAGTATCTCTTCATTGAATTTGATGTTGGCTTTTGGTTTGCTTTATATAGCCTTTTTATGTTTAGGTATGTGCCTTGTATCCATGATATCTTCAAAACTTTAAACATGAATGGGTGTTGGAGTTTGTTAAATGATTTTTCTGCATCTAAGGAGATCATCATGTGGCTTATTTTCTTTCAGTTTGTATATATGGTGGGTTACATTGATGAATTTCCATATATTAAGCCATCCCTGCATGCCTTGAGTAATGCATACCTGGTCATGGTGAATGATATTGTTGATTTTTGTCTTGTATTCATTTTCATGAGTATTTTATTGAGTATTTTTGCATCAATGTTCATAAGAGATACTGGTCTGAAATTCTTTCTTTTTTGGGTCTTTGTGAGGTTTAGGTATCAAAGTAACTGGTCTCAAAGAATTAATTTGTAATGTTCCACCCATTTCTATCTTTTGGAATAGCTTGAAGAGGTTCTATATTAGCTCCTCTTCCAAGGTCTGGTAGAATTCTGCCTTGAAACCAACTGGCCCTGAACTTTTACTGGCTGGGAGACTTTTAATGACTGCTTCTATTTCTGGAAGGGAAATAGGACTATTTCATTTGTTTATCTGTTAGTGATTCAATCTTGGCAGTTGGAATTAATCAAGAAAATTGTCCATTTCCCTTAGATTTTAAAATTTTTGTATATCTTCAGTGGCTCTTGTTATGTCTCGCTTTTCATTTCTGATTTTGTTAATTTAGATAATGTCTCTTTGCCTTTTAGTTAGTTTTACTAACAGTTTATATATCTTTTTTATTCTCTCAATGAACCTGCTCCTGGTTTTGTTGATTCTGTGAATTGTTTTCTTTGTTTCTAATTTCTTAATTTCAGCCCCAAGTTTGTTTTGTTCCAGCTGTCTACTTCTCTTGAGTGTTTTGCTACATTTTTTCTTAAGGCTTCTAGATGTGTCATTAAGTTGCTTATATGGGATATTTCCAATTTTTTAATAAAAGCACTTAGTGCAATGAATTTTCCTATTAGCACTGCTTTCAATGTGTTCCACAAATTTCGGCATATTTTTTCTTCATTTTCATTGGATTTCAGGAAGTCCTTAATTTCTTTATTTCTTCCCTACCCAGATTTCATTAAGTAGAGAGTTATTTAGTTTCCATGTGTGTGTAGGCTTTTTGTTATTTCTCTTGTTGTTGAAGTCCAGCTTTAGACCATGGTGATCTGATAGGATACAAGGTATTATTTCAATCTTCTTGTATCTGTTGAGGCTTGCTTTCTGACCTACTATATAGTCAATTTTGGAGCAGGTTCCATGAGGTGTTCAGAAGAGAGTATAATCCTTTTGTTTGGGTGAAAAGTTCTGCAGATATTTGTTAGATCCATTTTATTCATGACATTGGTAAGTGTCATTATTTCTTGGTTTCATTTCTGTTTCAATGACTTTTCCTTTGGTGAAAGTGTTGCATTAAAGTCTCCCACTATTACTGTGTGGGGATTGATGTGTGGTTTGTTAATAGTTCTTTGACAAATGTGGGTCTTCTTGTATTTGGAGCATAGATGTTAAGAATTGTGATGTCATCTTGGTTGACTTTACTTTTGATGAGTATGAAGTGTTGTTTCTCATCTCTTTTGATTAATTTTGGTTGAAAGTTTATTTTATTAAATATTAAAATGGCTTTACTACCTTTATTCTTGGGTCCACTAACTTGGAATACTTTGTCCAGCCTTGTATCCTGAGGTAATGTCTATCCTTGTGGCTGACATGTATTTCTTGAATGCAGAAAAATGTTGGGTCTTGTTTATGCATCCATTCAGTTAGTCTGTGTCTTTTTTTTTTAAGAGAATCAAAACCATTGATATTTAGAGATATTAATGTCCAGTTACTGTTAGCTCTCATGATTTTCATGTTGGTTGCAGTAGAGTATTTGTGTGATTATAGTTTTGTGATGATGTAGTTATCTATTTCTCATGTAATTTTTATTATGGCTTGTACTTTGGGTTGGAGTTTTCCTTCTGGTTACTTCTGTAAGGCTGAACTTGTGGATACTGTTTGAATTAGTTTTTATAATGGAATATCTTGTTTTCTCAATCAATGGTTATTAATAGTTTTTCTGGGTATAGTAGTCTGGCCTGGCATCTGTGGTCTCTCAGGGATTACAGGACCTCTGTCCAGGCCCTTCTGTTTTGTTGTTGTTGTTGTTGGTTTGTTTTGTTTTGTTTTTTTTTTTTTTTTTGTCTCTGCTGAGAAGCTGGATGAAATTCTGATATCTTTGCCATCATATGTTACTTGGCCCTTTTCTCATTCAGCTTTTAATATATTTTTTTTTGTTCTGTATATTTTGTGTTTTAATTATTATATGGATAGAAGATTTTCTTTTATAGTATATTCTATTTGATGTTCTGTAGGCCTCTTGTATGTTTATATGCATCCCCTTCTTTAAATTGGATTGTGGTGGCTGGTTAGTTCTCTGTCTTATGTCCTCAGGGAAGGCCCTGATGGGCTAACGACTCTGGTTAGGCTGAGACAGTTCTGCCCAATTGTGCAGGATCGGTCATTTAGAACATATCCCTAGGTTTCTGCCCGGTCCAGTTCAGACTGTGCAGCTGTGGTTGGGTAACATGTTCACAACTGCCTGGGTCCCAGTGTGGCACTTGGGGCTTTCTGTGGACTGGTGCAGGGCAGGTGGAGTCCTGAGACAGATCCACGCATTTTCCTGAGATTTCCCCAGGCCAGGAGTTCTGGTGCTTCACTGTCCAGAGTTCATTCCTATATATGGAGTTTGTGCTACAGAGTACAGCTACAGTTCCCAGACATGTTCTGGTCCAGACCCTGTTGACTGTGCCCCTGTCCTCTATGGGCTGTTGTATGACCCGAGGCCAGACCCACCTGTGGTCTGATCTGTGCAGCCGCTCTCACCTAGTGTTCTCCAAGTCTTGTGGTCTGTGGCTCCTAGTTATGTCCCTAGTCTCCTTCCTGAAGATCAGATACAGTGCATGTTCTGTTCTACCATCTTGGAATCCCTGTGCTTATTTTATTATTTTTAACATACTATTTTTATTGATTATTTGGGAAATTCCCATAATGCATCCTGTTCATGCTTACTTCCTAAGTTCCCAGGTCAGGCTCTTATTTTTTGTCCCCTGCCCCAGAAAAGACTAAAAACAACAACAAGAAGAAAAACAAGTTCAATTGGTATTGTCCATATATTCAGTGGAGCAAGGTCAAACACCCAGTGGCCAGGAGAGAAAGTAAACCATCCTTAACCTCACATCTGCCAGTAGCCCTCAATTATGGAGAGCTACACTTCAGCACCTTTATCACAATTATGTAAGAATTCTCTTCAGTGGTTTCCGGTGTATGTGGTTTCCCCTTTTGGGGGTGGGAGAGAGTGGTGGTGGGAGTTGTTACAGAAGTCTTCTGTATCTCTTTTTCTCCACTATTTGTCTGCAGTCATCAATACATCTTCAGAAGAGGCGTCTTTTTCTTTTATATTCAGGATGAACATGGACCATGGACTTCCATAAGGTATCTGTCGACAGCATGTATCATAGACACCCAACTGGCCTCCTACATCAGCATGTGTCACAAACCTCACCATAGTCTCAAGTGAAAATATGGGCCACAGACATCCACATAGTTCCTGGTGCAGCCTGGTCCACAAACTTGAACATGGCTTCAGGCAGTGGCACATATCATGGAAATCTGTATATCATTCATTCAATGGTAAAATGTGCCACAAACATCAACACTGACCTTAGCTGAGGTAGGACCACTGGCCCAGACACGGCCCATGGGAAATAGCATGGACCGTGGACATCAATATAGTCTCAATAGAAGTGCAGACAATTCACATCTTCATGGCCTCAGGTGGTGGCATCAGAGCCCATAGGCATCAACATGGCTACATTCAGTGTCACAGACCATGGACATCCAGATGGTCTTTGATGGCAATACAGGTCACACACATTACAGAAATGGGCCCAGCCATGCCTTCTGGCAGCAGCAAAGGCAATAGACTTTAACATGGCCTCCAGTTGCAGGTCAGGCCTTGAAAATCAACAATGTTCAAGCTCTCGTCACAGTGAAAGCATCTCTTGCTTCCTTTATCCTTCCCATTTCTCCATTGAAGTGGCATTGAGATCCGTAGTGCAGCACTCAGCTTATATTTATCCCATATAGCTCTGAATGCAAATACCAATTGCCACAATTCATTGATCTGACTCAAGGCCTCTGATCTCTGAAGCACCATAAATACTGCAACATCACTGAGACTTCTCTGTTCACAGCCATACTTTGTGTTTTCATCTTCGGTGATGATGAATTTCTCCCATATCTAGTTATGCAGTCTTAGCTCCTCCACAAGGCCTAGCAGTTCATAAACAGAGGTCTTTGGGAGGTTGACTTGAAGTATTGGGGCAGGTCAGAGGTAGCAACTGAGTTTGTCAGGCTACCCCAGAGAGGAGGCTCTTTCACACAGGCACCTCTAGTGGTAGGCTCTTCTCTTATTATTTCTTTTGGTAAACTAATCAAATACAGTTACCTCTATCCATATATTCTTAGATATATGACTTTCTACTGAAGCATTGTCAACCTGGACCCAGATAACTTTTGAAAAATATGTATGGTGTTGATGAACAATGGAAAAAATTTAAATAATTCTAAAATGAAATGGGAAAAAAAATTTGGGAACTCTAACATAGGGTCATAGGAAATTGGGAGATTTTAAAAGTATATGTTTATATTTTTAAAAAGAAGACAAATGAAGACGTCTTGCCCAAAGTCGATATGTTAATCTTCTTGGGTTACTGTGGCAAGAAGAATGAAGAATTAAAGTTAGCTTGGGCTAAAGACAGATGTAAAGAGATGAATAGTCAACTTAGTAAGGCTGTCTCAAAATGAAAGGTAAAAAAATGAGGATAACTGAATATGTAGCTCAATGGTAGATCTCTTGACTCTCAACTAGCATATGTGTTTATTAAATATTTATCTCTAAAACAGAAAGAATGTTTAAATGGAATTTATGGAAAGGGAAGGTTTAAACTGTGGTGTGTGATCAATCAAGAACAACTAAAAGAAGAAACATTGAGAAGGATAAATCATCTAATGACTCCTTGAAAATGCTATATGGAAACCTACCTACAGCTGTAGAAGCTACTAATGATATTCTTTTTTAATTTATCATACAGGTTTTAAATTTTTAAAAATTTTTTATTAATTTATTCTTGTTACATCTCAATGGTTATCCCATCCCTTGTATCCTCCCATTCTTCCCTCCCTCCCATTTTCCCCTTATTCCCCTCCCCTATGACTGTTCCTGATGGGGATTTACTCCCCCTGTATATGCTCATAGGATATCAAGTCTCTTCTTGGTAACCTGCTATCCTTCCTCTGAGTGCCACCAGGTCTCCCTCGCCAGCGGACATGGTCAAATATGAGGCACCAGAGTTTGTGTGAAAGTCATACCCCACTCTCCACTCAGCTGTGGAGAATATTCTGTCCATTGGCTAGATCTGGGTAGGGGTTTAAAGTTTACCGCCTGTATTGTCCTTGGCTGGTGCCTTAGTTTGAGCAGGACCCCTGGGCCCAAATCTGCCTATCGTTTCTCCTATTTTACATATACATTCATATTATTACACATAGGTACAATAAACTACCTACAGCAAGAAGAACCATGAGACAATCAGGAATTATATAAATATTGCATTCATAGTTTTTTGTCTATTTGTTTTTGGCAACCTTGAAGATAACATCTTTCCTATCATGGTGCATCTAAAATTCTGAATGTAAGTCAATATTTATCATGATTTTAGTTGATAACTTTTAAAAAAATAACTTATTCACATTACATCCAGATTGTAATTCCCTCCTTCATCTCCTCCTGTTCCCACCCTCCCTCACTCTTCACACTTATCCCTAACACTAGTCCTGTGAGAGGGGGAGATCTCCTCCCCTACCAGGTGACCCACCCCAGCCTATCAGGTCTCATTAGACTGCCTGCATTTTATTCCTCTGTGGCCTGCATGACTGTTGGGCCAAGGAGAACAGATCAAATAGTGGGCACCAGAGTACAGATCAGAGATGAAACCTGATCCACTACTAGGGGAATCTCATGGAGACTAAGCTGTCCATTGGCTGTATCTGAACAGTGTTCTACCTCCTCACTATCCATTGTCCTTGGTTGGTGCATCAGTCTCTGCAAGCCCCCTGGATCTAGATTTGTTGGTGGGAGAACAAACTTGTATAAGCACTATGAAAATCAATCTGCTGCTTTCTCAGAAAATTTGGAATAGCTCTACCTCAAGACCTAGCTATACTACTTCTGGGTATATACCCAGAATATGCTATATAGTACGACAAGGATATATGCTCAACTATGTTCTTTCCAGCTTTATTCACAATACCCAGAATCTGGAAAAAACTTAGATGTCCCTCAACTGAAGAATGAATAAATAAACTATGGTACATTTACACAATGGAATGCTACTAATCTATTAAAAACAAGGAAATCATGAAATTTGCAAGCAAATGGATGAAACTAGAAAAGATCATTCTGAGTGAGGTAACCCAGACACAGAAACATACACATTCTATATGCACACTTATATGCAGATGTTAGCCACATAATACAGGATAACCATACTACAATTCACAGACCTAAGGAAGCCCAGCTATGACAAGCTGGCTGTGCCTCTTGCTAAAGCTCAGCTGGTGATCAAAATAATAATTAAATTCTTACATTTATTTTTTACCTCATCTTCTAGATATGATTTAATAAAAACTGTTAATGTTAATGAGTAGATACACACCCTAAGAATTTAAAGTAGAAATAAGTGATTGTTTTTATAAGTAAATTTTTACATATAAAACTTTATATATATATATAATTATATATATTTACATTATATATATATATAATTACATCCTGCCAGTAATAGAAAATAGGTGATAATTGCTTGCTTACACTTTCTTAATCTGTAACTAGTTTTTTAGATATAAACCTATGGGGACTTTTGGGAATAGTTTGGTTATTTTCCTGTTTTATGTAAAATTTTTATTTCTCATTGTATTTATTCACTTGAAGAAACATAGTGGACCCAAATTGTACTTTTATACTGACTGGAATATATTGCTGGGAAAATAAGATATGGAGAAAAAATAAAGCTGTTGGACCTTTTCTTCACCCACCGTGTGTGTGTGTGTGTGTGTGTGTGTATGTGTGTGTGTGTATATGTTCCTGCTTCACATTAGTCACTGATCCCACATCCCATCCTTGGATCACTGAACACCCCATTGGAGCTGGCCCCAGACACTTTACAGAACAGAAGTGGTACAATCCGTATGGAAGCACTGAAGGATAACAGTAATCTCAAGCAGTAACAGGAAAAACAGCGCACATACAAGACAACGACAAAACCAGGGACTATTAGAGTACCCACATTAAAATTATATGACAGATCAGTATTTGAAAAAAAATAACAAACATTCCAAAACGCAGCATGGGCTCTTGCACAACATGGTTATTAGCAGACTAACATCTTTTGGCTTGTTGTAAACTGGCCAGCAGTAGCAATAGCTATGGTAATGTGAGACAGGCACAAAAGATAAGCATGGTGTTTTCTATGTTATGTGAATCTAAAACTAAAGAAAATTTCAAGGGAAACATTAGTATTGCAGTGTAGTGATAAGTCAGGATAACGATGAGATGAGCTAAATGACTTTATATATTCACTTGAAAATATAATGCTGATAATATTTGTTTCATCCAAATTATAAACAAAACAAACTATCTATTATTTGTACTGGTTTTTGTCTACTCTATATCTATGTACACACACTAGAAAGATATGAGTGTTTTTAAGAAGTTAATGGTGTTTAGAATGCAGTCATCTGCTTTTATTAATTAGATTAGAAGGAAGTATAATTTTTAATACTTACCTGTTAAATTTTCAATCCTTTCTCTTGACATTTTCATAATTATTTTTTTTTACAGAGCCATGATATTCTTTTTGGCAAAAGAAACAGTGTTTTATATATAATGAAGTGACAAAGATATGAGCATATTTCATACATTTCCATAAGAGAATTCAGAGTTCTGTAGTATAATAGTGGTCTATGAGGCTGGAATTGACACTATCGTGTTGGCATGTCTTTTTGAATATCAGCCAGACACATCTTTGGACAAATGAGTTAATATTCTTCTGATTCTGATTATTTTCTCATGGCAACTTGAAAATTAAAAGAATAAATTAAAATGTCTACAAGCAATTACAAGCTTCCTGATATCTGCAGAAATAGCATTATATGTCTTCTCTTCAAAAATATAAACATAGATAAGTAGTATTAGTATCTCATATAGAATTTTTCTTAATATTTTCATAACACAAATAAAAGTTATTTCATAAATTAAAAACTGATGAAGTGTCAATAAGTCATAATCTATGTAGGAGTTCCATTTGCTTATGCTTTTCACTATAAATCCATAAAGGCTCTTTTTCTTCTATGAGTTCCTACTAGTCTCTCTCTCTCTCTCTCTCTCTCTCTCTCTCTCTCTCTCTCTCTCTCTCTCTCTCTCTCTCTCTCTCTCCTTTATGTGTGCCTCTCTGTGTGTGTGTGTGTCTACTTAGACTCTATTGTGTTTTTTCTACTACCTGTTGAAGAACACAAGAATCTTTAGAACAAGGATGTCTATTTCTGGTGTGTCTCTTACATTAACATAGTTCTGAAATGTATAACAGCCTAGTAAAGAAAAAGTGGATGATACTTAAATGATTGCTTGCTGGATTCACTTGTGTTCTGTCAGCCATAAGTATCCACCACACTTAAGAATCTTTTAACTTCTCACTCCAATACTTGATGAATCAACCGTAATACTGAGTGAGAGAAGGGGGTCATTTTTTTTTGCTCTGAAAGCTTTGTCTGGTTCAGAACTTTTCCATGTGCTCCCATGACAGGGAAGTGAGATGAGGGAGAAAGAACAGTGGGCTTTGTTTTAGAATATGATACACACACACACACACACACACACACACATTCCCATTTCTCAATATAACCATTTTAACTTTGAATAAAACACAGCTTTTATGTAATTGAACTTTGTTATTCTTAAAATTAGAATAATAAAAGCAACACCATTTACCTTTTGCCAAGGGATCACATAAACAACAAATTCAGAAACATTTTAAACAACAAAAGAATTGATAATGTGGTTGTTGGGGAAGCCCCAAAATTGACAACCCTACACAATTAACTAGAGACAACTAAGAAATATTGAGAATAAGAGAAAAAATAGAAGAACACATCAATTTATTATCCAATACCAAATGACTAGCTCTAAACGTCTTCATACAAGTAACATTTTACAGACTGAACAAAGGATATTTGTGTATTTAGCAATGCATTTGTATGTACATATATTTATGTAATAACAATTAATTTTAAATGGGCCATGATTTGAAAGAAAGGAAAACTTTGTTAGCAGTTTTGGTCCGCTTGTGGAGAGATCCTGCACCCTCCAGGACTTTTTATGTTCCATAGACTCCCTGCACTTAACCCTTTAATTTGGCCATGTGTCTCAGTGTTGGCTTGGATCTCCTGCTGGGTGCAGTATTTCTGAGGACCTCTATGGTAGGCTCACTTCCTGTTCCTTTTCTTCAACTGCTTCTGGTGTCTATTCTATTTGTCCTTCTGAGTTAGAACTAAGCATTCTCCCTAGCGTTCTCCTTGTTATTTAGATATCTTAGGTCTCTTTATTGTAGTGTGCCTATCTTGAATCATGTGGCTAATATCCACTTATAAGTGAGTATATCCCATCAGTGTCTTTGTAGGGCTAGGCTACCTCACTAGAACTATCTTTTCTAGTTCTATCCATTTATCTGCACATTTCAAGATTTCCTTGTTTTTAATAGTGGAGTTGTATTCAGCTGTGTAAATATACCAGTTTCTTTATCCATTCTTTGGTTGAGGGACATCTAGGTTGTTTCCAGATTCTGCCTATTACGAATGTAGCTATGATGAACATAGTTGAGCAACTGTCCTCATTGTATAGTGGACCCTTATTGTCATTGTATGGTGGAATATCTTTCAGGTATATACCCAGGAGTGGTATAGTTATGTATTGAGGCAGAACTAGTCCAAATTTTCTGAGAAGGCGCAAGATTGATTTCCACAGTGGTTTTACAAGTTTACACTCCCTCCAGCAATGGAGGAGTGTTCACCTTTCTACACATCATTATCTGCTCGTACTGTAACTTGAGTTTTTGATCTTAATCATTCTGTAAGGTGCAATTTCAGAGTTGGTTTGATTCACATTTCCCTGACGAGTAGGGACTTTGAGCATTTCTTTAAGGGTTTCTTGGCTATTAAATATTTCTTTGTTGAAGATGCTCTGTTTAGTTCAGTACTCCATTTTTAATTGGATTTTTTGGTTTGGTGGTGTTTAGTTTCTTTTAATTTATTATATATTTTGGATATTAGCCCTCTGTCAGATGTAGGTTTGGTTAAGATCTTTTCCCAGTCTAAAGGCTGTCATTTTGTTCTGTTGACAGTGTCATTTACCTTACAGAAGCTTTTCAGTTTCATGAGTTTCTGTTTATTAGTTGTTGATCTTAGAGCCAGAGCTGTTGTAGTTCTGCTCTAAGATAATACTAAGAAATTGAATATTATTTGTTATTACTACAAATAACTAATCACAATAATGCACTAACTAATTGGATATATTTTAGCATTACACAGTGCATGTGTATTTCAAAGCTTTGTGCTATACAGGATCAATGTATGTAATTTTTGCCACTCAGGAACTAAGAAATAAATTTATGTTTATAATAATGTGAATATTATTAAATGATATATACTATTGAACAATTTGTTGATATCTTAACTCAATTATATTTGAGAACAACTATTCATTAAATATATAATCAGAATCTTTGTTAAATCATCTAATTTCATTATTAGAGTTTGTAATCATTTAGACACATGATAATAAATATCCTGACGTCATTTTTTGAGTGATTAATATAATTTTATAAAAATACAATAAACCTCATTTCATGCTTAAAAGTATTGGTTGGGAAGCTTTATTCAAAATGCAACTACTCAAAAGCCTCTAATATTGTATTTAAATAAAGGGGTGCAAATCCTTTAACATGGCTTCCTTAGTTCCACGTCCTTGGCAACTTGTATGACCTCAGAATCCTTTTACAATCATTCTAGTCAGAATATTCATGCATTATAACAGTGAACCTCATACTTTGGTTGCAATAAATTCTGTTGAATTAATATTTTCCTTAGCATTGATTTAATGTGCATTTATTGGTATATCATATTGGTACATCATATATACAACATTTTGACATTTTTTTCTGTCCCTTCCAGCATTTCTTGACCCTCACACTGCTTCAAAATTCATAATCTTTTCTTATATTGGCAATGTGTGTATGCGTGTGTGTGTACATACACGTGTGTGTGTGTGTGTGTGTGTGTGTGTGTGTGTGTGTAAATATAATCTACTCAGATCATCACTGATGCTTAATATGTGTATCTGTTAAGGGCTCACCACTTGGAAACATATAAATGAGCATTTATAAATTACTACTTACGACTACACAGAAATGTTTGTCACCCAAGCTTTATATTCTATTTTCAGTAGTAAGTGTGGGCTGATAATCTCTACTAGATATATATTCCCAAGGATCTTAAAATAACAAATACCTATGGTTAATATGATGTACCTTTTCAACAAAAATAAGTATTGCATTACCTTTTTTGAAATCTTCATTTCTCTATTTTGACACTTCTTGAAACAAGGCACTTATAATCTTTGTTAGTAAAACATGTAGTTTAGTAAAATTTAATTACTCTACACATCCTCAGGAGCACAAGTGTTATCTTTGATATTAAGCCACTCCAAAAGATTGCATTTTCAGGATGATAGATTTAAAAATTAAACAAAATCATTCCCCATTTTTGTTTTTGTTTTCATTATATAGTACAAGTATTCTTCTATATTTTGTTCAATTCATATTTTTACATCAGTTATCAAATAATGCACATGTGCATAAATTTATTACTTTAAAACATATTTCATTATTGTTCAGTTTAATTTTGCAAGTATGGTTCAAATCTATTATCATGAAATGTGAATTGTCTTAGGTAATATTTATTATATTTAATAATTCCTATTATTTCAAGTTGTGCTTTCATATTTGTATGTAACTTTTCCAAGACAAAATGATATATTTTGTGGTTTTGTCAAATATTTTACATATTAATAGTTAAATACATTGTATAATTTATATTTAACCTAGAATTATATCATTAATATTATAATTAATGGAAATTAATCATTGAAGCAAACAAAAATTTCATTTCCATTGAGATTCAATTCATGATATTAGTATCATAAATTCATAAATATTGAAAATTTTATAGTATATGCATCATTTTCATTGACCATACTCTTTTTTTCATATGGTTGCCAATATTTACCAATAGCTTATTTTTTCATTCTAACATGGTACTAAAATATAATAAAACATTGATATTATAATAGAAAAATATTGCTGTTTATAAATAAATAGTTTCCAAAGCAGATTTTAATCAGTATAAGAACAGATTTATTATATTTTCTTGTCTGAAATATTAAGAAAGTTTTAATAAATATTTTGTGAATACTGGACCTAAAGTTATTTCTAAATATCATTAATCTATACTTGGCTGAGATCCAAGGTTTACCAATGTTACTTAAATTTAATTACTGGTTCATATTCTGACAACAGACAGTACAAAATGCCAAATATTTATGAAATTATTGTTACTCTAACCAGTTACATGTTTGATAATATCTTCATTGCCCTCCTGCTCTTTTGATTAAATTTCAGTGCTGTGTATATCTCATTTCTCTCACGATGACAAAATGTATCTAGTTGGTAATGAGTAACATTAGAATACCTTAGTGTAGAACTCTAAATATTGGAAAAAATGTTAGTATGAATTACAGACGTTGTAATTGGGAAATATTGATCATTAAAGTACACTGATCTAATTAGCATTCTTTCATTTGTTTTATAGTTTCTGAAAAAGGTAAATAACTGGTTTATTGATAACATTACTGCCTTATTTATAGTTAATAAAACTTCACAAAACAAGATAGATTTATTTTATATTTACAGTTTTGTAAAGTAGTGATATGAGAAGTTTACATTGAATTTGCATGGAGAAAAGAAAAATACTTTTTATTTTTATTTTTAAAATCTGATACTTCTTAAATTATTTATAAAGTTCAGGTTGGTATGACATTTCTAGACACCAGATTTCAGTTGGCTTAAAATCAAAATTTTGCAATATTTTCTATTAACACTTCTTGGGCCTAATATCTATTAATTAGTGAATCCTTTATTCCATAAGATGATGTATTAAAAACAACTTCATGTTAAATTTTAATCTGGTAACAGTGTTGCTCTATCAAGGGATCCCTTCTAAAGACCTTCTAGGTCTATGTGATCCAGCTGGAATGCTGACATACTCTGAAATGCGCATGATTTGCCTAGAATATAAGCACATCCTTAGTAAACACCTTTAATCCCGAAATATGAAGGAGAGGTTAATTTATAGAAGGAAGAAGCCATGTTTGAAAGTTAGATCTAATTGGCAGGCAAACAAAGTGAGATTCAAAAAAAGATTTGACAGAGTGAGGCAGAGATATGATATGCCCAACACTAACAAGAACAGGCCAAAAAAAAAAAAAAAAAAAAAAGAGGCAACAAGAGTAGTGGAGGGGGAAATGAGGAGAGATTTTTTTTTCTGGTACAGTTTTACAGAGACAGGTTACAGAGAGAACAAGTTTAAACACTGGTGAAGACAGAAAGAGCCAGAGAATGAGAAGGATCAAAAGATTAAAACAAACTGCCAGAGTCAGTCTGAAGCCATATAGAGGAAATCCATCAAAAACAAAGAGGCTAGCTTGAATCAGTCAGCTTGGAAAGGAGTTTCAACATGAACAGCTGAGTTGAAACAGCCAGCAAGAGTTCAGAAAGAACTAGAATGTTCTGGGAATGACTCTTATGTCAACCCATCTGAGCGAATAAAAACATATATTTCATGTGTTCTGGTGAAAGAAAATATTTTTATCCCTAGAAAGTTTTCTCATTTTGGAGTTGTTTGTAAGTTATTATTGGCCTTATTTAGAGATAAAACATGGTTGGACTCAGGGATGCCTTTATTTTTCTTTATCTGTCATTGTTAGATTGAGATAGGAGTTGAAAAGAAAGAAAGAGGATTATAGAAATATATAGGGATTATAGGACAAAAAGTAGATTAGTAAATCTACTCAAGGCCTTAATTATTACTCACAAGGTTATTTTTAATTCACTTGTATAGAATTCTGCATATTGATACAAAATTACTTTAATTTTGATACATTGGTATAGAATTCAAATTTAAGATTATTCTTCACACACTTTATGTATATTTATATTCTAAATGAAGTATTGTAACCATAAAACTCAACTATAATACAAGGTATTGAAAGTGCTATTTTAGGATGCTTAGGATAATTAAGTTATGTAAATTACTAGTCTATTTTTATCACAAGAATATACATTCTATGTTTAACAGATAGATAGGAATCTACAGGTAGATAAGTTAAAATAGTTAGATAAGGTCTTCCAAAACCTCAGAAACCTACAGAATATGGCATTGAAAAAATGTTTTTATTATTTTACAGATTCTTTGACAATAAGACAGATTAACTCCTGGCAACAACCAGCCTACCTCAAAGAAGATGATGAGCATCAATGAACCTCTTTATGGAGATGTCTTCAAATGTGGCAAACCAGCCACTGGACTAATGTCCTCCTTTTGGCCACAGACAGAATCCTTCCTGAAAGTTGCCAAGCTTAGATGCAGGCAGAGCCGATAGCCACACTCAGCCAAGAGAGGGTAAGCAAGTCCTCAATAGTTCCTGCCTCACAAATACGTATGCCAGATATATTGGGACAGAAAGCTGAAGGTGATGCTCCAACATTATAGAAGGTTTTGGGTGACTGTTCAGGAAGCAAACTGTCTCTGACTCTTTCTCATTTTTTAAGTTGCTAACCTGCAGTTTCTCTCTACTCAGATTATTAATTTTATTCCTTCTCAAGTCTCTGATGGGGTTGAAAATCAGATAGTTTAGTTTCCCAATATGCTTAGTTGTTTAAGGGTTAAGATGTTTTTAGGTCTAGATATATGTTTTAAGTTGATAGAGATGAGATAAGATAGAATTTGATTTACATTCAGAATTTTAGACCCACCAAGAATAGCAAAGATGTTTTCTACAAGGCTGCCAAATACAAATAACCAAAACACTAAGAATGTAGCATTTATATAATTCCTAATCATTTCATGGTTCTTCTTCCTGTAGGCAGTTTATTGTCTATATCTGTAAAAATATAAATACATATATAAAAAATAAAATAAGAAACAAAATATTTCTATAGTAGTAAATATTTGTATCCCCAGGTAGCATTCCCCAGGCTGCCATAACCCACCTGCAGATGCATGGGTGCGGCATGATGAGACTGCAAGCCTAAGCTCTTTACTTTGTAAATGCATAGTCAGTAATTTTCCTTAATGCATGATGTCCACTTCAGCTTGAACTTCAGCTTGAACTCTGTGCTATAAATAAGAAATATAGTTACATCTGTGTTCCTCCTATTGAGCTTCTAGAACTAGTTGAGACAGTCCCATCTGGACAAATCATTGCCTTTGGAGAACAAAATTTACTTCTCTCTGTACGCTTATAATCTTCCAATTTATAATACGGAGTGTTTCACTTTTATCCCTGGACAAAAAGGGTTAAAACCATATGTATATCAGCATAGACAAAATAAGGTGGTAAAAGTTCTCTTATAGGATTCCTGTGGACAAATATACAGCTAGGTTGACATTGTGTGTTGAAAATCATTAACATCACATTTCAGGCCCATATCTGTTCAATTTATCATACTCATGGGATAGGACAAGAAAATCAATTGTTGTAGTACTGTGTTGATTCATATTTCCAGTCAGGCAAACATTTTAATGTCTCTGCATAGTATCTCAGCATTACTAAAGATAATAATGGGATAATTGGACAACTAGAAAATATTCTAAAAATTAGGATTTTAATAATGATGCAGCACTTCTATCCTATACCATCTAAAACATTTCTTAAAGATATTGAAAAAAACTTTTTTACTTTTTGCCCTCCAAATGTATGTTCTGGAAAATTGTGTATGGATCAATAATGAGTTCAGTTTGAATGAGAAGAGAAGATATAATCTTGTGACTACAAAACTTAAAATAGTTAATATATCACTTAAATTATGCTAACAAGACTTTAGTATCTGAAATATAATAAATATAATATAACCATCTTTGATTTAATTTTGGTTATATATATATATATATATATATATATATATATTTGGTAACATATATGTTATAGCTGTGTCACTTGGTATTTCTGTAGTACTTCTAATAGTGGGAATGGGAGTATCTCTGACTTTATTGCCTACTCTTGGGACTCTTTTCTCATGGGTTGCTTAGTTCAACCTTAAAATGAGAGTTTGTTTTACTGCACCTTGTTATGCTTTGTTCTGTTGATATTGGTTGTAGTCCTGTTCTTTTCTAAAGGTAAACAGAAGAGCACTGGATCTGGGAGAGAAAGGAGGTACTGGAAGGAATGGAGACTATATGTATATATATATATAATTTGGAACATTCCAGTGTTGTAGCCTTGATAGCCTTAGTATAGTGAAAACAGCTTTAAAATGAGGAGACACATATGATAAACTGTCTCATAAAATGTTTTCCTTTTTTACAAAATTAACAGCTTACATTTTGATCTGAGAGGACAACAAAAAGTAACAAAACTACATGATACATAAGAGTATGGAATGAAATAATAATTTTTAGAACGGAACTGAATAGAAATGAGTAGAAAATGTATGGAAGAGTCAAGGCTGAGATTTTGTTTATTTAAAAAATATGTAAAGAATGACCAGTCATTTGTGTTTAGACACAAGAGGTGAGAAGCAAGTTAAAGCAAAAATTAAGGAAGAGACATAATATATAAAAGTGAAACAAAATGGTTATGGTGATAATACCATAAGAAAGAGCTGGGAGGCTGTGATCTCTGAATTCTCATCCAGACCAAATGTGAGCATAGTGATATGATAGTCCGAATCCTGCCTGTAGCTGAGGAGTTAGCTACTGATACCTTCTGGGAAACGGAAAGTCAGGTTTTTGTTTGTATCTCTTTTGGTTTGTTTGTTTGTTTGGTTGGTTGGTTTTTAAAAATATTTTTATTAATTTATTCATATTACATCTCAATGGTTATCCCCTCCCTTGTATCCTCCCATTCCTCCCTCCCTCCCATCCTCCCCTTTCTCCCCTCCCGTATGACTGACCCTGAGGGGGACCTCCTCCCCCTGTATATGCTCATAGGGTATCAAGTCTCTTCTTGGTAGCCTGCTATCCTTCCTCTGAGAAGAACATTATGATAGGCAGATTTGGGCCCAGGGGTCCCGTTCAAACTATGGCACCAGCCAAGGACAATACAGGTTGGTTGGTTTTTTTAAAGAGAGTCACTACTGGAAAGGTGAGCACACTTCTGTGGAAGGCCACACATACAAAAGAAAATTATAGACATCACAAACTGATCTTGATTGAGGAACAAATGCGAAGGCAAGCTGAGTCGGGGGAAAAGGTGGATCTGCAGAGTAGGGACAGAATATATCAAAATACATTGTTCAAAATCCTCACAGAACTATTAGCATAGTTTTTTCCTTTTTATTTATTCTTCTCTTATACAATACAGCCCAAGCATAGTCTCCCCTCCTTCCAGCACCTTCTTACTCTCCCAGATCCAATGCTCTTCTGTTTACCTTTAGAAAAGGTCTACAACCAATATCAACAGAACAAAGCATAACAAGGTGCAGTAAAACAAACTCTCATTTTAAGGTTGAATTAAGCAACCCATGAGAAAAGAGTCCCAAGAGTAGGCAATAAGGTCAGAGATACTCCCATTCCCACTATTGGGAGTCCAACAGAAATACCAAGTGACACAGCTATAAGCTGTGTGCAGACCTAGCTCAGTCCTATAGAAAGTCAACATGTATCATTTTGGTCTCTGTGAATCCTATGAGCCCTGCTTTGTTGATCCTGTAGGTCATGTTCTCTTGGTATCTTTTATCCCTCTGGCTCCTAGAATCCTTCCTCCTCCTCTCCCAATGGTTTACCCTGTCTCTGCCTTGTGTTTGGCAGTAGGTCTGCATGTGATCCCATCAGCTACGAGGAGAAGCCTCACTGATGACAACTGAACTAGGCACTAATCTATGAGTATAGCAGAATTATCATTAGGAATCATTTCGCTGACTTTGTTTCAGTTGTATTCGGTTCTACCCTAGTATTTTTTGACCATCTGGGTTCCTATTCCTGGCCATCTAGGTGGCATTAGGCATGAATTTACTCTCCTGGTATGGACTTCCTATTAGATCAATCTTTAGTTAGACACTCCCACAAGCTTTGAGCCACCATTGTCCCCACACATCTTGCAGGCAGCAAAGAGTGTGGGTCAAAGGTTTGGGGACTGGGTGGATGTCCCACTCACTCCAGTGGAAGTCTTGCCTGACTACAGAGATGGCCAGTGCAGGTTCTTTAGCCTCCATTAGTAGGAGTTCTTGCTAGGGTCACTTTATAGATTTCAGGGTGTTTCCACTACACTAGGTTTCCACATTGACCCATAAATGCCCCCCTAATTAGCTGTATGGATCCCAACTAACAGATTTTGATAAAATTCTAAAATCCTCCTACATAAAAATGTGTCATAAAGAAATTCACATAGTCTCTCTCTTCCTCACTTGGAGCAGCAGAGAGACTGTGCCTGTGCTGGTAAGGGTAACAGCCTTTTGAGTTCACATGATGCTACAGATGGCTGAAATAGAGCTCCAGGTTTTGGTGCTCATTCTGCTGAAATTTGGTGTTGATTTGTTTTATATTTTCATTGCTAAGCTCCTACTCTCTCTTTCCCAGGTACTCTCTGTCAGTGTATATAGGAAGTATATAATGTTTCTCACATCATAGAGTTTCTGGATAATTGATTTCCTGAATTCCTAAGAGAGTCCACCCTTACAGGTTTGAAAAGTGTTGAAACAATTAAAAGAGTGGAGACATTTTTTTAAGTTGAAAGAGGTATATTTTCCCTCATGACCTGTCTATAATACTATAATGTTCTGGTTTAAGAGCAGTGTATTAGGTGTCAATTAAAAGAGAGGTAAACAAAATGGTATTGCTCATGTTATAGGACTTAAATACACCTATAAAACAAATCTTTTGTCACTTCTTTGAGAGTGATTCTAGATTGAGTTAATTAACATGAGAACACTCACTATGATTGTTTGCAGCACCATCCTATGGATTGAGGTCCTGGACTTGATAAAAAGATACATCTTTTCTGAGCACCAACAGAAACAGCTCTCAGCCTACTGATTTCACAGACATAACCAAGTAAGTACCTTACACACGTGTGTTTGGGTTTCTATGCCATGATAGAATGTTTGTCCTAAAATTGAAGGACAACAATAAATCTTTTCTTGTTTAAGCTTCTTGTTAACACATATTTGAGCACAGCACTGAATAAAGTCACTAATATACTAGGGTTGTCAATAATATAATTTAATGCAAACTTTAAGAAAAATAATACTAAAAAAGCACAGTTTCAGGTAACTTCAATGTTCTTCCCAGCATTTTTGCTCCCAAGAAACAAAATGCAACATAGGGCTTCTGTCTGTGTACTCTGTGATAATCTATAGGAAATAGCTATATGATAATCCATAGATTGATTCATACTAGTATCTACAGGAGAAAAGTTATGTTACATCCCAGAACCATTGTAATTTGGGCTAAGTAGAGAGCCAGTACTTAGGATATTTCCTGACTCACTCATGATGTGCAAGCCATTGTCATGAAGAAGTTAAAAATCAGAGTGTAACTTTTCATATATAATCATTATGTGTGAATGTGGGTTTGCTAAACAACATGGGATATTTCTTGACACAAGCATGGTTCAAGGCTTGAGTGATTGTTCTTAATTTTCTCATGAAGAGGACCTCTGTTATTTTTGGGTGTAAGTCTATATTCAGGGATTTTGATGACATCATATGCCCTCAAATTAAGCAATAAAATAATTGTTGATGACTAATTTAGGCAGAGTAATATAGATTAATGTAGATGTTGGGAATTGCCTGCTCTCCTTCTTTCAATGAAGTGAGTTTTTATTGAAAGAAGTTCTCTATATAAAACCATAGCTCATTGATATTTTCAGGTTCAATGCCTGGGGATCCCTTGTTTGTCCCAGCTTTGTAGGATTGGTCTAACAGGTGTTCTGGTACATCTATCAGGCCTTTATGTAGGTTCTTAGATCTATAAGCCACTACTTATGTTTTTATCATGAATGCTTTAAGCACCGACTCATTTTCCCAGCCCAGAGAATACTGCAATGCTTTACTACATGATAAGTTAACTCATCTAAAAATCAGTATTAAAAGCATCAAGTTTATTAACAAGAAAACTACATTTCAGTCTTGGCAAAAATATATTATTTCCTGAGTAGGTGTTCTATTGATGTTAAATTTAATAATTTATAGAGTAACAATTGGAAAATGAATGGAAAGCTTTATCATAAGTCTGACATTTATTCCAAAGAACCTGATCCATTTAGTACACTTACTTT
Organism: Acomys minous; assembly: GCF_964271855.1. Taxonomy (NCBI): domain Eukaryota; kingdom Metazoa; phylum Chordata; class Mammalia; order Rodentia; family Muridae; genus Acomys; species Acomys minous. Next base: position 43,793,862 of record NC_140483.1, read on the forward strand.
TAGCATTAAATACTGTTCTACTTCTCAACAGCATCTTATTTAAAATGCAAGTAGTTTATAGGTAAATAAATACATTATATTAGTTTAGTCTAAATCAGGAATAAAAGTTCCAATTTCCTGTGTCTGAAGTGTGTGGTTTTTCAGCCATATATTCTTACCTTTAAATTATGGAAGCCAACCACCAGAACAGGACTGATACAGGCTGTTCAGTATCCCCACTCCTCTGTGATATAGTGCATGAAACCATAGCTAGAAGAGTCTGAAGAGAACAAAATTAAATTCATAGGAAAATAAGCCAAATAATCATATTTTCCGGATGATATGGTACTATAAATAACAGGTCATGAAAATCCAACAAGAAATTTTATAGAAATGACCAATACCACCAGCAAAGTGGCAGGAAACAAAACAACTAAGCAAAATCAATAACCATCTTATATACCATTTCAAAGCAACCTGTGGAAGATATTGTGGAAACAATTTCTTTCACAACAAATTAAGTGTATACATACATACATACATACATACATACATACATGCATGCATACATGGTTAAATTTAACCAAAGTTGTGGTAGATCTCTACAATGAAAACCTTAAATATCTGGAGAAAGTGATTAAACTAGATTCTACAAGATGTAGAAATGTCCCATGGTTATAGATTAGTGACACTAATATAGTTTAGTATTTTATGTATTTCCATATGCTATTTCATTTATAATATGGTGTGGAGAGCCACAGATAGCAGAACCCCCTGCTGCTTCCCCGGCACAATGCGCTCCTTATGCGCATGCGTAATGCGTCTTTGAGTGAGCCCCTTATGCGCATGCCTGAAGGCATAGCATGAGGTGGCGTGATCCGAACGCACCAACCAAGAGCGACAACATGGCAGTGTCTGATAGGACCAGGCACACTATAAAGGTTCTGTGGGAGCTTTTCCCGAGGTCACTCCGGTAGTCAAAGTTCCTGAATAAACTGCTGCAAGAAGAGTTCCTGGTGTCGGTGTCTTTCCTGCTGGTCGGGGGCGGCATCGACAATATGGTTTAGTGTATATTCACATTTTAAAAATCTTCATGTGAACTTACACATATACAAACACATACAAGTGTATTATAGAATTTAATACATCTCTATAATTTACACTTTTGTTCTCTACTCCTTAAAATTTGGTATTTCCATCAACCAATACTCTGCTTTTCCAGTCCCTGTTAATTTCATAACTTCATGACTTCTGGGAGGGGGTTGAGCCTCACTTAGTGTAACGAGGTCCCGTTGTGTTACTACTCGTACTGGATAGAACTATATTTGGAGTTTGGTTTGATCTACAGTAGATACACAACTGAAGGCAATGAATTGCTATGCCTGAATATACCAGTAGGCAAGTGTTTAATGTTCAGAATAACAGGAATCTCAAACAACTCAATGCAAAATAAAACATAAAGTGTCCCTCAGTAGAAGAATGGATAAAGAAACTGTGGTACATTTACACTATGGAATACTATTCAGCTATTAAAAACAAGAAATTCCCAAAATTTGTGGACAAATGGATTGAGCTAGAAATGATCATAATGAGTGAGTTAACCCAGAAGCAGAAAGACTCAAGTGGTATATACTCACTTATATCTGCATACTAGCCCAAGGGACATGTCCCATGAAAGCCTTCACTTACCAGGAAACTGGGACAGAGGGGAGGACATCCTATTGGGACTCTAGATGAGAGAAGCATGGGAGAATAGCAAAGTAGAAGGATCCAGAGGGTCCTAGAAACCTACAAGTAGAACATTATGAAAGGCAGATTTGGGCCCAGAGTCCTACTCAAACTAAGGCACCAGCCAAGGACAATACAGGCGGTAAACTTTAAACCCCTACCCAGATCTCGCCAATGGACAGAACATTCTCCACAGTTGAGAGGAGAGTGGGGTATGACTTGCACACAAACTCTGGTGCCTAAAATTTGACCATGTCCTCTGGAGGGGGAGACCTGGTGGCACTCAGAGGAAGGATACCAGGTTACCAAGAAGAACCCTATGAGCATATACAGGGGGAGGAAATCTCCCTCAGGAACAGTCATAGGGGAGGGGAATAAGGGGAAAATGGGAGGGAGGGAAGAATGGGAGGATACAAGGGATGGGATAACCATTGAGATGTAACAAGATTAAATTATTAAAAATTTAAAAAAAATAATGCAACTAAAAACTATGAATATACATAATCGAACATTCATCAACAAAACAGAGCAAACATACAATTAGCAAACATGCAACATGCATGAAGAACATTTACTAATAAAGAAGATAGAAATTAAAAGCTCACTAAGATATTACTATATGCCTGTCAGAAATAATTATAACTTGTAAATAATTGTAAATAAACTTGTAAAATAAATATAACTTGTAAACATGAAAAAAATCATTAATACTCTGTAAGTGAATTATTATTAAAAATAGTACACAGGTTCTACATAAAATCTAGTAGGGAATTACTGAATTATCTATCCACCAACCTCAGGCATGCACACATAACCAAAGGGATAAAAATCAACTTATCAAGTGGATTTCTATATTCTCTTATTCATTTCAGCACTACTTATAAAACATAAGGCATGGAAATAAGTTTTCAACTGAAGGACACTGGAGAAAAATTTTACATCATCATTTTCTTATGCTTTATTCACATTTTAGACAAACTTCCAACTGTCTAATAGAAGCTGAGAGTAGAATACTCAGATTGGCAAGGAATTGTAAGAAGTATGCACAGTAAATAATTTTTTGCATATAGGCACTTAATTAAACTATATTTTAAGGGATTTATGTTGTTATATCTAATTAATAATGATAGTAAATAATACTAAAACATGAAAATAATTTGAATATATTTTATTCCAATAAAATGTTAATTGCCTGAAGAAGTTTAATTAATTATTAAGATAATTTTATTATTCTAGCAATGGAAAACAGTTGCTAATATAAATATATATTAGAGGATTTTGATACTAAAATATTTTTACAAACAGCTCAGTCTGTTTTTACTTTGCTTTGCTGTTACTTGCCCTTAAACTTCTTCCCTTAAGTAGTTATTTCAAATATCTTCCCTTCATACAGTCATATTCAGTATGCATTCTTCCTCCTTTGCCCACATATCATCACATATGGTTAATTATAGGAAGTAACTTTTTAAAAGCATTTATGTTGTAATAGCTGATCTGCACTACATACATCCCAGAATTTTAGCTCAATCTGTTTCTACTTCATCATCCTGGAAGATGACCACTTGTGTACACAGCTGAATGATCACTTAAGAGCTCCAAGATTTTCTCACATTCATATCCTTTGCTTTTTCTTAGGCTTCCAAGCATTTTATTAAATTGAATTATAGTGTGTTTATCTCCACTGAAGTTGTCACAGTATTCATGATTTTTATTTGGGAATCTGTGAGATGGGCCAGCACATTAAACTTTCTGCTGTAAAACCTGGTGACCTGAGTTTGAGCTCCATAACTCAAATGGAGATGGAATAACATCTTTGATAACTAGACACACATAGTGACACACACAAAAAAAGAACTACAAATACACACACTAAATCAATCAATAAATAATAAAAAAATAGAAACTTTAGGAATTATGATATAATGTGAACAATGTGATATGCACTTCTTACATATGAATATATAACATTTTAAATATTGTTGTATTTTCTGTGTGTTTAACCATTTTTTGCTCTGTTTTGTTTTCAGCAATTTTGCTCAGATAACTCAGTTTGGCTTCCAGTATACAGAACCTCATTATACTGGAGGCTAGGCTTGAACTTCTAATATGTCTTCACTTCCCAACATCTGGATTTACTGTCTTTTTCTCTCACAACCAGCTATATTAAAGCACTTTTCATTTTCAAATGTTTGAAATAATAATAAAATTGCATCATTTCCTCCAAACCCAGATATGTATTCCTTCCCCTTGATTTCTTTCATGATCATGCCCTTCTTTTCTGCAATTGTTGTTACATGCATTTATGTACATATAATATTTTCATCTAAACAATTAATGAAGCACACATCGATGAACAAATATTGGAAATACAGACATCTAATTTATTCATCATTTCCTGTTAGCATAATTGCAATATTCTAAAAATTCTATGGTAAAATACCTATTAGTAGTGATATATACAACATTTATTAAGTGTTAGAATTTATAAAATGAGAATAAGACAGAAAGCACAAAAGAATATACCCAGTGAAAACATTCACCCACTTTTCTAACCCTAACTGATCATTAAACTTGAGAGTCTGATGAAAAACAGCTTGTCAGGGCAAAGTCCCTGGTAATCAGCTACAGTTCTTCTCTTTAGTATTCATGCGGTTCTAATAAATTTGGCTTGATGTGATGATTAAATTAAATTAGATTATTCACGTAAAGTGCCTGCACCCACCAAAGTCTTACTTAATGGTCATTATTAATTACATTAATTATGGCATAGCACCTGCTATAGGTAGCATTACACAGGGTAAAGACAACTGGATCAAAATTGCATTGCAGTAAGCAAAAATCTACCCTCTCTGCTTACATTAATTTTTAAGGAACGCGGAGAGAGCAGCTAGAATACCAGAACGGTTCTGTAATTTGCTAGCTGTTTAAGCCACTGTCAATTAGGTTACACTAAAATATTCACTTCATATTTTTTCCTCTCTCTAATGAGCATTTACTTTTAGCAGAGTTGGATCTTATTTTCTTTCCACATATTTACAGAGCAGAAAATGAGAATTGCTTTTCACAGTAGGAAAGGACAATAATTATGACTTAAATTTTTCTCTCTTCATTATATTATGCCTCTCCATGTTGGAACACTACAGAACACTAATTAATTGGTAACATATATTCCATTTAAATAATATTATGCAGAATAATTTATACATAAAATGTATTAGCAACTCACCTAAAAGTTATAAAATTATTAAGACTCAGGCACAATGAATCTTATTCTCTCTTTCCTTCTTTTTTTTAATCTTTTTTTTTTTTTTGTGACAAGTGTAAGATCCTGGTTTTGTAGTAGTTGTTGTTGCTGTTGTTTTTAAGAGATAGCAGAAAGTTAATTGATAATATGTGAATTTATTAATCAAACTTTAGCTTCTACTGCTGTATCGTTGCGTGTACAAAATCTTTCTTCAGCTCGTTTTTAATTAATTACTTTATTTATTTATTCGCTTTACATCCTGGTTCAAGTTCCATCACCCCTCATCTCCCAGTCTCACACTCCCTTCCTCTTCCCCACCCCCTCCCTTTTATCCTCGGAAAAGGGGATTTCCTTTTTCCATCCACCCCAGCTCATCAAGGGCTGAGTGTGTCCTCTTCCCCTGTGGCCTGGCAAGGCAGTCCCGCCAGGGTGAAGTAATTGAAAAGTGGCAAGAGAGTCCATGTGATTCTTAATTTGTTAATTGTAAAATGGGTTTATTTACTTTTATCAGGGTTATTATGAGTATTTATTTCTTTTTTAAATTTTTTATTAATTTATTCTTGTTACATCTCAATGGTTATCCCATCCCTTGTATCCTCCCATTCTTCCCTCCCTCCCATTTTCCCCTTATTCCCCTCCCCTATGACTGTTCCTGAGGGAGATTTCCTCCCCTTGTATATGCTCATAGGGTATCAAGTCTCTTCTTGGCAACCTGCTGTCCTTCCTCTGAGTGCCACCAGGTCTCCCCCTCCAGGGGACATGGTCAAAGTTGAGGCACCAGAGTTTGTGTGCAAGTCATACCCCACTCTCCTCTCAACTGTGGAGAATGTTCTGTCCATTGGCGAGATCTGGGTAGGGGTTTAAAGTTTACCGCCTGTATTGTCCTTGGCTGGTGCCTTAGTTTGAGTAGGACTCTGGGCCCAAATCTGCCTTTCATAATGTTCTACTTGTAGGCTTCTAGGACCCTCTGGATCCTTCTACTTTGCTATTCTCCCATGCTTCTCTCATCTAGAGTCCCACTAGAATGTCCTCCCCTCTGTCTCAGTTTCCTGGTAAGTGAAGGCTTTCATGGGACATGCCCCTTGGGCTAGTATATTTATTTCTTGAGATGTGAAATTATTTAACTATCTAATTAACACTGTTTCTGTTTCAGATCAAAAATGAAAAGAAAAGGTGGAAGTAGCCTTAATAATTGAAGAATAAAGAATGAAATAATAATAATAATTAAAAATAAAAATGCAGTGTATACATGGACTCTTATAGTAGTTTGATGAATACAGAATAATGAACTTATTTTCTCTTTTAAATAAAATTCTAATATCTCTGTTAATAAGCACAGGCATTAGTTATATAATCATTCTGGGTTTTTTGTTTGTTAGTTTTGTTTTGTTTTGTTTTTTTAAGACTGGGTTTCTCTGTGTAGCTTTGGCTATCCTTGACTCACTTTGTAGAGCAGGCTGGCTTCGAACTCACAGAGGTCTGCCTGCCTCTTCCTCCCTGAGTTTTGGGATATAATATTTTTAATGGTAGACTTACTCTGTTTGCTGTCTCAAACTTGTATTCTCAGATACTGGGGAAGGTGAATTAGCTTTAAAAATTCAAGAAGCTACTAGATTACAGCAGGAGTTTAGGGCAGCCTCAGTAAGTAGAGAGCCATGCCTCATAAGAAAATAAATAGATCAAAACTAGCAGAGTATTATTGTAAGAGATACGCATATATAATAAGTGCTATACTTATGAAGCCCTAGGTGTAAATGATCTCATTCTATCTCTGTACCCCTGAATGTAGGGAGGTGTAAAAAAATCATTTCCAAGATGTAGGACCATTTTAGAAACAGTTGTCTCTAAACCAACACCAAGAACTATGCAGATATTCCTGTGTTTAGCTTGTACCCCATTTTTAAAATTAGATTATTTGCTTTGGTATTGTTTAATTTCTTGAGTTATATATATATATATATTAGATATTAGCTCTTTGTCAGTGTTGGGTTGGTGAAGATATTTTCCCAGTCTGTAGGCTGTCCATTTGTTCTGTCGACACTGTCATTTGCCTTACAGAAGCTTCTCAGTTTTATGTGCTCCTATTTTTTAATTATTGACCTTAGAGCCTCAGCTGTTGGTCCTCTGTTCAGGAAGTTGTCTCCCATGCCAACAAGTTCAAGGCTCTTCCCCACTTTTTTCTAACAGATTTAGTGTGTAGGGTTTTATGTTGAGGTCTTTGATCCACTTATACTTGAGTTTTGTACAAGGTGATAAATATGGATCTGTATCAAATGGCCAAGAAACACATAAAGAAATGCTCAACATTCTTAGTCATCAGGGAAATGCAAATCAAAATGACTCTGAGATTCCAATTCACACTTATCGAAATGGCTAAGGTCAAAAATTCAATGAACAGCACATGCTGTTGACGGTGTGGAGAAAGGGGAACACTCCTCCATTGTTGGTGGTGTAGTAAACTTGTACTACCGCTTTGGAAATCAATCTGGATCTTTCTCAAAAATTTGGGAATAATACTACCTCAAGACCAAGCTATACCACTCCTGGACATATACCTGAAAGATGTTCCATAATACAACAACAACAACAACTTTGTTTAAGTATGTTCATAGTAGCTTTATTTGTAATAGCCAGAAACTGGAAGCAACCTAGATATCCCTGAACTGAATAATGGATAAAGAAACTGTGGTACTTATACCTATGGAATACTATTCAGCTATTAAAAACAAGGAAATCTTGAATATGCTGGCAAGTGGATGGATCTAGAAAAGTTTATTCTGAGTGAGGTCTTTCTCCCAGACCCAGAAAGATATGCATGGCATATGCTCACTTAGAAGTAGATATTAGCCAAACATAGATGTACTATGAGAGACTTCGCCCAGCAAGGGATCAGGACAGACACTGGGACTATCAGCTGTACTCTGAGCAGAGCACTGAGAGTTGTACTGAAGAGGGAGAAGATGGAAGGACCCAGAGGGTTCAGGTGCCCTGCTCTGCAAGCAGGCTGGGGGATCAGGACACAGGAGGGCTTGCACAAATTCATCCACCAACCAAGGATGATTCATGAAGGACAGCTAATTCTCCACATGTTGAGGGAAGCACTGCTGCTGAAGCTCTGATGTGTACTCTGATGCCCAGGATCTGATCACTGCCCCTGGGTGAGGTGGCCTTGTGGACACACAGAGGAGGAGGATGCAGACTATCCTGATGAAACCTGACAGGCTCTAGTTAGGCATTGGAGAGGATCACCCCTTCCCCCTGCCAGAGGTCTAGGGGTGGGGAAAGGGCAGAAGAAGGAAGGCGGGTGGGAACATGAGAACAGGAAGATAAGAGCAAGGGGATAATAATCAGGATTACTGTGAATAAATTATGTAAAAATAAAGAGTTGTGCAAGCGAGAGTTTTAAACTATTCACATCTCAAATAGAGATTTCCCTGTAACAAGAAGGCAGAGATAAATAGAAAACTATTCACATTGTTTTATTGACATATAGGCACAAATGTATAGCTACAACCATGTCAATTTGATTAGGAAACTATCTAGATAGTGTGGCTCACCACTGTAATGGCTCTTCTCTCATTTAAAAGGAGTCTCAATACAGACATCGTCTTCAAACCCATTTCTAAATGGCTCTGCAGAGACAATTGTCTCATCACACATATTTGCTTCTTATTTTCAAGTACCAACCACAGATATAAATAAATAATATTATATAATTAACCTGAACTCTGGAGTTTGGGGTCATTAACGTCTTTCCTTATGGAGAATTTTTACTGCTAACTGACCTTACAAATCATAATTGCCAATTCTAAACTACAAGGTGATAGCCTATTCAAATTTAAATGTTTTCCTAAGTCTTACTGTAGAAAACATTGTGTCTCAAATGTACCTCAAAGATGGATGTTTGGCTCATTCAAGCATCTTCCATAGATTTCCTTTCACTGTGCAGTGATCAAAAAGCTGGCATCTGAGTCCATATGAAAGACAGCTCCCACTCGCCTTACTACAGGACCCACATGAAGCCTGAGTTGCCCATTGGCTACATCTGTGTCGTAGGCCTAGGTCCAGTCTATACATGGTCTTTGGTTGATGTATCAGTCTCATTAAGCAATTTGATTTCCAGCAAAATTTGAAAACTTAGCAGAGAGTAATAATAAAATTCATTTTTGTATGAGTATGTATATACATAACTTAGTTTTTATAAAATTTGCATTCAATTTCATTATTCCACTGTTCATATCTCAGTCATACATTTTTTTCTCCCATGTGTATAACTCAATATGTACAGTCTCACAGTTATATCCACCTTTATGCATGATATCCTTATTATTATAAGTAGAGGCTCATTTTTCCTTTGATAGCATAGGTTGTTTCTTAGAAAGAGTTTTCCAACTTTTTGAACTTTTCTCGTAACTGGAGATTGATACTAAATCAACATGACCATATTGAAATATGACATTGTTTTCTTGATTCAATGCCTTTCACAATCTTTATTTTTCCTTCATCAAAATGTGGTGTCCTCTCTTTAGTAAAGCTATTTTGTTTTCTACACAACCTTCTTTTCACCTGTCTGAAGTTATAGTGGGTTCCTAACCATATATCCAATTGGATCCAACATTGTACTCTTCTGTTTAAATTGCTCCTCAATATATTTTCCTTTCACAAAATTGCTAGTATCTGTGGCTGAATAGCTCTTCTCCAATACTTACAACCTTGCCTCTTCAGTTCTTTCAGGGTCTACTATTTAGTCCAATGTCAAATGTCAGTTCTTCAGAAAACGGAACTTCTCTTTCAGCCTTTTCATTCTTCTCCAATATTCCCTGAACCTTGAAGTAGATAATATAGACGTTATAGATGTGCATTTAGAGGTCAGAACTCATGAGTTACTTACTGTTAGAACTTTGAAGAGTTATGAGTCTCAGCATTAAATACTCTCTACAATAAAAAGAAACTTCCTGGGAAAAGGCTAAGAGCAACAGTAGTCTATGGGTATAAAAACAATTACTTGTAAATCAGAGGATAGATAGGGGCGCTGTGAGATGTTTTCCTTGGGCTATAACATAATCGTTATAATTATCAACATATATAAGCTGTTATTTCCTACAAAACCTAAGGAGTATACACACACAGGGGAAAGAGAGAGAGAGTGAGTGAGAGAGAGAGAGAGACAGAGACAGAGACAGAGACAAAGAGACAGAGAGAGACAGAGAAATAGAGAGAGACAGATTGACAGTCAGCTTTATATATATATAAAGCGAGAAGAGAGAGAGAGAGAGAGAGAGAGAGAGAGAGAGAGAGAGAGAAAACAGTGAAAGGAAGAATGATATTTGTCTGTCTGAAAGAAAGAGGTGAGTAGGAGTGTGATAGGATATACAGAGTAATGAGAGTTGAAAGTAATCATAAAAGATTTTTCACATGTATAAAAAAATCTTATAACAAATCAAGGGAACCAAACTTATTTTATTAGACACATCTTGTTCTCTTGATCTTACACAAAGATATTTATAAACAACATCATAATTTCATTTATATATTTACTACTTACAAACTCTATGATGTTGCTTAAGCAATAATTTAATTCCCTCATTTCTTTATCTATAAAGTGAATATAAAATTATATTCTGTAACTTTTCGAAAAAAAGAATTTTGCATATTTAGAATTAATTTTTAAGATGGCTACTGTTTCATTGTTTAAATAAAACAGATAATATGGGAAAATGTTTAAAAGTTTCTTTTAGGAAAAAAATGATAAGACTTCTTTCAAAATGACTTCCATAACCACTCACAAATTGCTCTGTACTTACAGACATTATCATCTTAATATTATACCTATTGACATGTGTCATTGCTTATCATGGATGCTTTGACAAAGGTCTCAAGCACAAGTTTCTTGAATAACTCAATACTTCTGGTCTCTTTTTTTCCACTTGGGAAAGCAAATTTTTAGAGAAATACAACCAATATTCACTTTAAAATACCTGTTTAAATATGCAAATTCCACAGTGTTGAATATAAAAGTTTTCAACTCACTTTTGAAGGTGCTACAAAATTTAATTGGAATGACTTTTTATTTTAACCTTCCTTTATCTATTCATTCAACATTTAACGTACCTAAGCAAATGCTGTCTAAAATGCATGCATATGATTATAAATGATTCATAGTGCACATTTTTAAATGACATTGTACAAGTTATGGCAAAGAGGTGAAGGCACTGATACCTAAACAGGTTGGCATTTTGATAGTACTTTTCATGTGTAATGGCACTAAATGATTTTTGATAATTATAAACTATAAAGGAAAAGAATACCTCTGTGACTGATTAAAATTTATAAAATTGACAATAATTTATTAGTAGTTACCCACTGAAATTTATAAATAGAAATATAATTTATACAAAATCATAATGGATTTAAAATGATGTGTGCTTTTGAATGACTAGGGAAAGGGGGTGTAAGTGGGGAAGGAGAACCACACATACAAATATACATTTACAGGATAATACTCATCATTTTAAGAAAAAATTGTGAATTGCTTAAAAGGCTAGAAGCAACAATTAGCGTGATGTATTTTCAAACCACATTCTCTGAACTCAGAGCCAAGTACGAGAATATAGGCTGCGTCTGTTGTATTTGTCTCAGAGGTAAGATCTTGAATTTTTAAGTTATTTCACTGTGAAAATAATACATTTATTCTTTCTGTTGTTCAGTGTAGTTTTGAAAACAATAGTTAATTTATTGCATGTGTTTCACGGGACAAACACATTTCTATTTCTAGAGTCTAAAAGTTTATTTCATCTCCTTAGTATTTTCCAGCCATCCAAGCTTGCCAAGCTTGCAGAGAAGCAAGTAGACTACGAAACCAGATAAGAAACCTTCAGATATTCATTCTTCCTCTTCTCTTCAAAATGCAATTTCCCCGTCTCATTCACAACTCTGTTGCAGACTACCTGCTTTAGCCTTGCCTCACTCTCTGCACCAGTACTCTGAGGACTAAGCAGATCATGGTGGAACACCCAGCTTTCCCTCCTCTCTATGTATTACTTAATTGCCACTGTCTTCTAACCCATCTCATTGTTAAATGAACTGTCAGCCTCCAATACCTAGGAACACACTGGCCACCACTGGCAGAATTCCAGGAGAACTCCAAATCAAGCAACATACAGCTACCACAGACTCATAAGTACCAGAGAGCGGAACAGAAACCAAAGGAACAAAATACCCAACCAAGAAAGACAAGAGAAGATTTCAGTACTTATAAATAAACATCCAAATCCAGATATCTACATTTTGAGTAAAAATACAATCAATAATCACAGCAATATACATCCTAGGTGTAAAAGATAGATATGATTCTATAGAAGACAAGGTAAAATTGGTAGACAAGGTCTTCAAAAACCTCAGAGACATACAGAATATAGCATGTAAAAATGTTTTTAGTATTTTAAAGATTCACTGACAATGAGACAGTTTAAATCCTGGCAGCACCCATCCTACCTCGAAGAGTGTAATGAGCATCAAAGAGCTTCCTGATGGGGATGGCTTCAAACGTGGCAAACAAACTACTGGGGAAAATGTCCTCGTTTCTACAACAGACAGAATTCTGCTTAAAAAAATAGCAAGCTTGGGTGCAGGCAGAGCTAAAGGCCAAGCTCTGCCAAGACAGAGGCAGTAGTTCCTGCCTCACAAATATGTCTGTCAAATATATAGGGGCCAGAAGGCTGAAGAAGATGATCCAACATTAAAGAGTTTGGGGTGACTATTCAGGAGGTAAATTGTATCAGTCATCTTCTCGTTTGTAAAGCTACTAACTTGCACTCCTGGCATACTCAGATAACCAAGTTTATTCCTTTCAAGTCTCTGATGGTGTTGAAGAACAGGTAGCTTAGTTTTGCAATTAAACTTAGATTTTTAGGGGTTAAGATGTTTTTAGGTCTAGAAAGATGTTTTAAGTTGATAATGACAAGATGTGATGGAGATTGATTTACATTCAGAATTGTAGACTCACCAAGACAAGAAAGATGCCTTCTTCAAGGCTGTCAAATACAAATAGGCAAAACACTAAGGTTGTAACATATAATTCCTCATTATGTCATGGTTCTTCTTGCTATTGGTAGTTTATTGTATATATGTGTAATAATTTAAATGTATTTGTAAAATTTTTTTTTAAAAATTTAAAAATACAATCAATAACAGCCAATATCAGCCTAAATATCCTATTACAGTAGGTCTTAAGGAATAAAACATAGATGAAGCACAAGACAAAGGCATTGATGTAGCCTCCATGGATATCATAGATGTACTTAAAAAGGAAATCAATTAATCCCTTAAAGATGTACATGAAAACACAAACCAGAAGTAGAAGGAAATAAGGAAAACAACTGAAGACCTGAAATTAGCAATAGAATCAATAAGGAAAACCCAACTGAGGGTATTCTGAAAACAAAAAATTTCAGAACTCAAATAAGAATCAAGAAGAGACTTGATACCCTATGAGCATATAGAGGGGAGGACGTCCCCCTCAGTCACAGTCATAGGGGAGGGGAGTAGGGGGAAAGCAGGAGGGAGGGAGGAATGGGAGGATACAAGGGATGGGATAACAACTGAGATGTAATATGAATAAATTAATAAAATATATAAAAAGAAAAAAAGATGATGAAATAGACACCTTAGTCAGTGTTATATGTAAAACAATCAAGGCACAAAACTTTTATTTAAAAAAATGGGACTAGAGAAGTAACAAATCTATCATTAATAGAGAAGAAGACAAAGAAGAAGAAGAACAAGAACAAGAAGAACAAGAAGAAAAAGAACAAGAAGAAAAATAAATAAAGAATGAATGAATGAATGAATGAATGAATCTGTGTCAAAGGCACAGAAAATATTTTCAACAAAATCATAGAATAAAAATTTCCTAACCTAAAGAAAAAGAAGCCTATCAAAGAACAAGAAGCATAGCGAATTCCTCAGAAAAGAAAGTTCTCTTGGCAATTGCTAATGAAAACACAAAGCACAGAAACACATTAGAACAAAGAATGCATATTAAATCTTGCCAGGCAAAAATACCCAAACTGTATAAAGGTATTATTAGACCCAATGATATAAAAAGATACTAGGTATTAGAATAGCACCTGACAATTGGGGTTATGCAATGTAAACTCTATAGAATCTACAGGGTGATATTAGTGAAGACTATTAGTAAAGGAGGACAAAGAACCTGAATGGGCCAGCCTCTGTCACCAGGCAAGGCCTCAAGTGGAGAGGTTGTGAAAGCAACCCAGCCACAATACCTTCAACCTACAGTTTCTCATGCCTTCTTGATATACTGGGACTATAGACTGATGAATCTAGCAGCTAATGGGTTCAGATGCAGAGTCCCACAACCATATATTAGGCAGAGCTTGGGAAGTCCTGCAGAAGAGGGGATGGACCAATTGGAAGAACAAGGGAAATGAAAAACACAAGAACTGGCACCAAAGAGTTAACTAATGGGGACTTAGGTGGGCTCGCAGGGATCAGGGAGCCTGTATGAGTCTCACCTAGGTCCTCTGCATCTATGTTATGGTTGTGTAGCTCAGTGTTCTTGTGGGATTCCTAATTGTGGTAGCAGGGGCTGTTTCTGACTCTTCTGCCTGCCTTTGGGTCTCTTTTCCTCCACTTCCATAGCCTTGATATGATGGTATGTGTAGTTTTATTGTAGATCACTATGCCTTATTTTGTTGATGTCTCTGGAAGGCCTGCTCTTTCTGAGGGGAGGCAACCTTGGAGCTGATGAATCTAGGGTAAATGGATATGAGGGGAGAGACAAGGGAAAGTAGAGAGGAGAAATTGTAATCAGGATAAAATATATTGAGAAGATGTTTTTTAAAGATAAAAATGAATAAGACATGATTTTTAAAAATTATTTATTCACTTTGCATCCTTGTCATAGCACCATCTTCCTTTGTCTCCCAGTCCCTCCCTCCCTTTCATCCATGACCCCTCTCCCTTACTCAGGAAAGGGGATCCCCTATTCGCAATTCATCCTAGCTCATCAAATTGTTTCAGGACTGAGTGTGTCTCTTCCCATGAGGCATGGCAAGGCAGGGTGAAGTAACTGAAAAGCTGGAAAGAGAGTCATTGTCAGAGTGAGCCCTAGGTCCCCTTATTAGGGAGCCCACATGAATTCTTAGGTACCCATCACATATATCTTTGTAGGAGGCATATGTCCAGTCCTTGCTTGTTCCTTGGTTGGTGCTTCAGTCAGCTCAGGAGACTCTGGGCCCTGGTTAGTTGGTACTCTTGGTCTTCTTGTGGTGTTCCTGTCATCTCTCGGTCCTTTCTTCCCCACCCTTCACTTTTCCTCAAGACTTCCTATACATTACCCAAAGTTTGGAGGTAAATCACAGCATAGCAGAGGACAACTCTGCATGACTCCTGTCTGCAAGCATACATAAAGTATCCTTAAAAGTATCAACGGTTTGCTCTCTCCATGGGTGTGTCCTGGGCTGGACCACTGATTGGTTGGACCTCTTTTCAATCTCTGTTATATCTGTTCTATATTTATTCCCTCACATCTTGTAGGCAGGGTGAATTTGGAGTTGAAGACTTTGTGGGTGGCTTGGTGTTCCTCTTCCTCTACTAGGACACTTGTCTAGTTAGAGTGTGTCCTCTTCAGTCTATATGGTTTCTGCAGATAGGAGTCTCTGCTAGAATCCCTCTCATATCCCCTTGGGAGCCCACTTTGACTAAGGTCTCCAGCTTGTAACAGATCACAGTTTCTTTTTTCTAATAAAGACTAAAGACTCTAAAAGCCAAAAAGGCCCAAGCAGATGTTTTACAAACTCTAATAGACAGAAAATGTCAGCCTAGACTACTATATAGAGCAAAACTTTAATCAGAAGAAATGAAGAAAAACAAACATTCTATGATAGAACCAAATCTATCTACAAATTCAGCCCAAAAAGGCATTAGAAGGAAAACTTAAAATTATGGAGGTTTACCATTCCCACTATACACCAGTGAATAACTTCTTAATGATTAAATAATTCTACACCAGCAAATCAAATGAGGAGAACACACACACACACACACACACACACACACACACACACACACACACACACACACACACCACAACAGCAAAATAACAGCAATCAACAAACACTGTTCATTGATATCTCACATCATCAATGGTTTCAATTGCTCAATGAAAAGGCATACACTAACAGAATAAATGCAAAACATGAACTATCCTGCTATATCCAAGAAACACACCTTAAAATTAACAATAGGTATCACCTCAGGTTAAAGGATAGAGCAATATATATCAAGAAAGTAGACCAAAGAAGTGAACTGATATAGTCATTTTTATATCTTATGAATAGATCTCAAATCAAAACTAATTAGAAGATATAGGAATGTACACCACATACTCATTAAAGGAAAATTTGATTGAAAAGGACATATGAATACTTAACATCTTTACACCAAGTACAAAGACACCCAATTTCATTAAAACAAAAGAAAAGAAATTCCTATTACAGTACTACCACTTAAATAACATATTGGTGCTTATGCACTGATAGTGATAGACTACAAGATCCTGGAGCTAACAGATTTTATAATCCAAATGGATCTAACAAATATGTTTAGAAAATTTCATCCAATCACAAAAGAATAAATCTTCTTCTCTGCACTTCATGGAATTTTCTCCAAAACTGATTCCATACTTGGACACAAGCAAATCTCACCAGGTACAAGAAAATTGGCATAAATCCTTGAATCCTATCAGACTACAACAGATTAAAGCGGAACATCAATAACAACAGAAACAACAAAACCTCAGAAAATACGGAAATTGAACAATTCTCTACTGAATATAAAATTGGTAAAGAGAGAAATAAAAAAAAAATTTCACCCAATACAAACGAATAGACTTTCTTCCTAGCACCTTATGAACATTCTCTAAAACTGACCACATATTCAAACACAAAGCAAGTCTCAACAAATGCTATTAAATTAAAATAACACCCAGGATCCTATCTGACCATGACAGATTAAAGCTGGATATCAGCAATAGCAGCAACAAGAGAAATCTTTTTTAAATGTGAATATATATATATATATATATATATATATATATATATATATTTACATATACATTTATATTATTACGCATGTATACAATAATTACCTGTAACAAGAAGAACCATGACACAATCAGGAATTATATAAATGTTACATTCTTAGTGTTTTGGCTATTTGGATTTGACAGCCTTGAAGAAGACATCTTTCCTATCTTGGTACAGCTAAATTTTTAAATGTAAATCAATCTCCATCCCATACTGTCATTATCATCTTAGAACACCTATCTAGACCTAAAAACATCTCAACACATAAACAATTAAGCTTCATGATAGAACTAAGCTACCTGGTCTTCAACTCCCTTTGAGACTTGAGAAGGAATAAACTTGATTATCTGAGTATGCCGGGAGTGTAGGTTAGTAGCTTTCTAAATGAGAGGATGACAAAGACAGTTTTCTACCTGAATATTCACCCAAAACTTTACTGCCATTCTTTGTATGGCATGAATGAAGATATACAGGTGCCTTTTTTTCATACAAAGAGCAGAAAAACAGCCTTAATTGTTTTGTGCATCACATACACCTAATACACTTATAATTTTAGGATTATATAATGCTTGTGTGAAATTATATGCTTTTAGAACAAAAGAACAGACACTGATATTAGATCAGACCTGACAGGTTGCATTGTTCTCAGCATGATGGACAATGACATACTGTAAACTTCATGTTTCAACATCAAGTGCTTCAATTATAGTTCCTCATCAGAACAAAGCAGCTCCCAGGACCATTTCAAAGAAAGTTTCCAATCCCAATTGGCCCAGCACTTCAGACTGCCCCATACAGGACTTGGAGCTTCTCAACATTTAGGAATGTGATTCCTAGCTTGTTTAACCATTTCCCCAATTTTATTTGGGCCCCTACTGGGTAGTATTTGTCCCAAATCAGCTGGAAGAATCTTTAATAGAATTCTTATTAGGGAGATCGGGTAGGTTTTCAGTTGCTTTCTTGCGCTATAGAGGATTATTTTCCTCTATAGCCAACCAATGGGAGTTGGTTACCTGTTATTATTGGTCTTATTTAAAAGAAAGCAAGGGTAGACTCAGCAATGTCTCTCTTTTCCCTTATCTTACATTCTAAGGTTTGGAGGCAGGTGTTGAAAAGAAAAAAGGGGAATATAGAAATATATAGGGAAAATAGAACAAAAAGTAGATTAGTGGATCTACTCCTGAATGTCTCAATTGTCACTCACAACATTATTTTTAATTCGCTGCTTTAGAATTTTGTATATAGATGCAAAATAAGTTTAATTCTAGATACAGTGGTATACAATTCAAATGTAAGTTTATTCTTCCTTTAACATTTCCCCCCATAATCCATTTATCACTTTTAATAAATATAATCTATTTTATATCCCCCAGTAAGAAGTGTAATTACAAATATGTACTCATAGAACTGTGCTGTGGTTGTATTCCTGAGATCTTAGGGTTACAATGACCTTTAGGTATCATAACAGAATGACGTGAACATCTAGGCCACAATCTTTCCACTTGAAGCTTAACAGGAAGTTCATCCCAAGGATCTTTTCCTGACCTAGCACAAATATAATGTTGACTATCAAAACTTCAGGCTACTTTTGTTTAATAAAAGTGATTACCAGTATCACGACTATTATGGGAGTAATAGTCAGACCTATAAATTCAGTGAGGCCAACTCAACAAAGAGGAATCATACTTGATAACTGTGAAGCTACACAAAAGGCAATGGTAGTCATTACTCTTAATTATGGGGCCTTTTGCCCTCTTAATGGTTTCCTCGTAATTGGAGGGTGCTCTTAATTCTGTAGTTTAGCTAAATATACATAACTTGGAACTGCTTTCTGAACGTAAATATGTTAATTCCCTTAGACAATTTCCACTCTCAGCTTCAGCAGAGAAACCTCTCTTTGCAACAAAGAACAATAAATGCAGGGACTTGTGGATGTCCAAAATGCAAGTATAGGTGATAGTTGAGGACTTAGGCTTAAGTAGGACATTAAAATAACTTCCTATAAAGCTTAAACATGGAGCAAGAATAAAGAAGATTAGAAGATTCACTGAAATGCCATCTTATAGATTTAATTGAACTTTATTATTAATCATAACAACTATAGATACCTCTCCTGGGCATTAAACAGGATTGGCTCAAAATGCTCTTCCTCTTATTGTTAACTATTAAATTATTAGAGTTTGGTAGAGGAATAATAATTGTCTTTCATTGTGAATTTGTTTAATAAACCCATCAGAATCCATTAGATATCTCAAAATGATGATAATATCAAAGGCCTGGCTAATCTCAGTAGGTCAAAAATAAAACAAGTGCACAGGAGAGTGATACAAAGATTTGTAGGAAAAGGAAGAACTAGACATAGGTATCAAGGATGCAGTAGAGGTTGGGTAAACATAATGGTCAATACACATTATGATCACACTCTTATTACAGTGTGATCTAGCTATAATACAGACATGTTCATTCTTAGTACATGCCTTTAATCTCAAACAATGAAGGTAAGGTTACTTTATAGAAGGAAACATCGATGTTTGGCAGTAGTATCTAATTGAAGGGTAAACAATATGAAAAATCAGAGAAAGATTAGACAGGATAAGGCTAAGTCTAAGGGGAACAGAAAAGAAGAGAGGCTACTGAGGTTACTAAATAGCAGCACAGAGAAAGAAGGGGTAGAGAAGAAGGAGGGAGAGGAGGAGGAGGAGGAGGAAGAGGAGGAGGAGTACAGAAGTGTCTGTGGCAGTTTCACTGGGAAAGTTTTATAGTAACAGGTGGCAGAGAGAATGAGTCAGACAATCAGAAGGAGCCAGAAGATTAGAATATATTGTCAGAGTTAGTTTGACGCCAAGCAGAGCAATTCAGTCAGAAGCTGAGAGAGAAGGCAGATTGAATCAGTTACCTTGGAGAGGAGTTTGGGACACAAAAGCTGAGCTGAACCAGACAGCCAGACTGCAGAAAGAACTAGCAATGGTGAGCTTATTCAGCAGTAAGTCTCAGAGGCTGAAACGTTCTAGGCCTAGGTTAGCTGACTGAGGTTGGAAGCTGAAGGCTTCAAGGTTCGAGCTTGCAGAAGATTAGAGTGTATGGGGCTAGAAGGTTCTAGACCAATGCCTAGGGATTGCTAGGACAGGGAAAGGCATACACTGTTCTCATCCCAAAGCTTGTGTTCATACAGCTTGGATATGGGTCTCATCTCATCTCATGGCCTCTCGTCACAGCAACAGAAACAACAACTAACCTGTCCCATCAGAGTAAGGGGCAATGTGGAAAAGGAAGCAGAAAGATTTTAAGAACAGAAGTGATGGATAACTCCAAGGCAGAGAGACATCTTTCACATAAAATAGGACCGATGCCCGTATGAACTTACAGTGATTATGGCAGCATGCACAGGGGTGAAAAATAGAAGTATGTATCTGACTTCAAAACATTTTATGTAACTTGCCTAAATTTTCTCCCACGCAACAGTTGTATCACCTGCTATGAAAAACTTATTATCATAACCTAAAGACAGTATTTGTGTATACAACTTACAGATGATGTGTGTTGGGAATAGAGCATTATACATTGTTTAAAGAACAAAGTTTTACTTTAAACTTTATTTTAAAGTACATTTAGTGATCACCAATATTTTCTTCTATCAACCATCCATTAAATGGCAAAATAAAAACAAAAAGCTAGCACAATATTGTAATGGTATGTTATGAGAAATACAGACCAGATATGGAAAGTTTAATGAAGGCCTGAAAATTTTTTCGATGAAATTTTGATAAAACCTTGACAAAATTACAAGCATACTTTAAATAAATAGCTAGTGCTAGCTTTTAGCTTTATTACACTGTGTTAACACTTTCCTTAAATTGTTGTTTAGTAATAGCATTCATACATAAATATACTTAATATAAAGATGTTGGAAATAAAATTTTATTGGGCTAGATACAGGTTGAAATGGAGATAAAGCATCCTTGCTTACATATATTTTTAAACATAACCATTTGAAATACATATTCATCAGTACTAATTCATCTAACTCCAATCACATCTTATTTTAAGCTCACAAGCACTGGCAATTTTCACCTTTATTATGAGGAAAAAAACAATCATATTGGAGAGCCTTGTCATTCTGTCTGTAATGAGTTTAATATGACATTTTGGGAAATGCTTTGCTGTGACTAGAATAGCAATGTTGATTTTACATTTTAAAAGACACTTCCAAACACATACAGTGAGGACAATTTCACGCAGGCATCTATTTTTCTACACATTCCAAAATTGAATGTGAGTTAAATTCTAAATTACAGTAATTGTGAACTGTTTTCATTCTACTTTAAAGTTTCAAATTGTGGGCTAAGTCTGATTCTGAAAGCAGAATCATATCAATAGAATGTGATTTTCAATACTGCTATTATTGATCTTCATTTCAAGGTATTTGCTTTATATTCATGGAAAATTCTAGCAATTATGATTAAAGCAGAAGCATTAAAATGAACACAGTTGCTACAGGCCAGTGATAGTGAAGTAAACATTTCCTATTATTCTAAGCTTTTAAAACCATTATATTGAGCTATAGAGCTGAACTGTATATGGACACTCACTCCAGCACATATTAAGGAAAACAGGAAGAGACTATTGTAACACAGTTTATTTCTGATTGATGATATTCATCTGTTTTTCTATACTAAAGCTTTTTTTTTTTTAATTCAAAACAAAAGTGGTTTGGTTTGGTTGGTTTTGGTTTTTGGTGTTCTGTTTTGTTTTGTTTGGTGTGTGTTTGAAACAAAGTTCCATGAAGCAATGTCATAGTAAACGTTGCAATATAAAAAGTAAACATATAAAGCATTCAATAGCAGAAAGAGAATATAGCACCATCAGCAAGTTCTTTTAAATGAGGGCTGGAGTCAAGCTGGGGCATCAAGTTAAGTAACATTCTTTACTTTGATTGTTTGACACCAAAGAGACAACAGTCAGGAGGTAAGAAAAAAAATAGTTCTTGATTGGAAAACTTGCAAGAACCTTTGAAAGAGATTTATATCTTCGGGGGATTTAAAAATCATAATGATAAGCCATTGTTTTTGTCCTGTTTTGCTTTCGATGCTTATTGTAACTATTAAATTTAATAGGTTGGTATGCTGCTCTATTAGTTGTCTTACAGGGAACTAGTTGAACTCTCAAGAAACGGGTACAATTCTCTGCATCCCCCAGATTTCTTCTTTCTCTTCTGCATCTCTCCTCTCTCCTCTCTCTCTCTCTCTCTCTCTCTCTCTCTCTCTCTGTCTCTCTCTCTCTCTTTCTCTCTCTCTCTCTTTCTCTCTCTCTCTCACACACACACATACACACACACATGTACACAAACACAAATACTGTTGTTCATGTTTTCTCTCTCTGTGACGCTGCCTCCCTCTCTCCTTACCTCCCTCCTTCTGCCACCCCTACATGTCTCCTGCTTTGTTTCCTTTGTTTGTACTCTTGTTCTCACTCTCTTCTTTTGAAAAGCAATGGTTTGGTCAGCTTTCTTGAACCTCACTCTCTCCACTGTGTTGTTTAGGATTAAAACCAGCACACAAATGAAAGATCCAGTTGGAAAGGAAGGAGTATGAGGTTGAGCATGGTATGAAACACTTTCTTCAGCTCTACAAAATCTTAGTCTGTTTAAACACTGATATCTAGCATGAATGTTTATAATTATTTTCATTTTTAAACTGTATTGAATAACTTAGTGGAAACAAAAAGTCATTCTAAAGCTCTCAAATATTTCAGAATAATTTTGGAGAGCACTACTTTTAGACTTTGAACAGCCAAATAAATCACACCACAAAACACTGATATTTCCTATGGGGAGTCATGCTAAACTCAGCCATGTTAGAAATCTGGGGCGTAGGCTGCAGGCTGTGACCTTCGAGTTGTTGACCATTTCTGAAGGAGGTCATGTGTTCTAGCTATCTTTGGATTGTCTATCCAGAGAAATAGGAAAGTTCTTACAGGGAACTACCCAGAAGATTAAGGAAGTTGTTCAGGGCATTGTATTCTTGCCTGGGGCCTAGGGCAAGTGAGATTACAATAGATCATGTTGACTTTGCTATATAAAGTCCACTCCCCTCCATTAAAGAGAGTCTTGATCAGAAATATCTAGACTTGTCTCTGTCTCTACTTTCAATCTGCACCCCCTCTTTCAGGTGAACCCTGGTTCAATTTGTCCTGGGGCCAGGACAATTTCCAAAATTTATACCTCAGAGTCCTATTATAAAACCAAATACTAGGGGTCTAAAACATATATAATAAAAGGACTCTTTAATGATATTCTGCTATAGTTATAGATCAGTACCTTATGCAGCCATCATCAGAGAAGTTTCCTCTTACAGCAGAGGGAACAAATGCCAAGTCCTTTAGCCTGACATCATAGAAAGAGATAGAGAAACCTCGGAAAGCACAACTCTAAATGAGAAGTCTCTGCCAAGTCCCACGCCTCAGCTCAGAGAACCCCACCAGAGAGCAGGCAGGATTAGTGTTAAGAGCCAGAGTCAGTGAAGGACACAAGAACAAAGCACTCTAATTCAAGAGAGCAAAGCTCATATAAACTAACCGAGACTGAAGCATCATGCACAGGCTGACATGAGTCTAAAGCAGGTCCTCTGAGTGTATATTATAGATTTCAGTTTGGTATTTTTATGTACAATGTACATAAAAATGTACATTGAATGTCCAAATGAATGTGTCTCTGATTCTTTTGCTTTCTATTGGGATCTTTTGATTCTATTTGTTTCCCTTGTCCAACTTCATAGTGACTGCTTTGTTTTACCTTATTGCATTTTACTTTGTTATGTTTGGCTGTTATATCATAGGCTTGTTTTTTTCTAATGAGAGACAGTCATGTAGTGGGTCTGGATGGGAGAAGAGGTGGGGAGGATCGTGGAGGATTAGAAAGAAAGGAAACTGTAATCAGGATGTTTTTATGAGAAAAGATCCCATTTTCAGTAAAAGGCAAATATACTACAATAAAATAATGCCAAAAAAATTAAGGTGTGCTTCCTATAAGTTAACTTGTTTTATATACAAAGGAATCTCTTGTTAAAATATTTCTCAAGAATAAATACAAAGTAAATAAATAATTTTTAAACAGGTAAACATTATAAAAATTAGTAAACCAGAAGTCACATTGAAAAGGTGTCTGTTGTTCAGAGTAATAAATTCCTATAAACAAACAAAAGACCTGAATCACAAAGCTGTGTTTCACCACTGTACACATGTTAAAATTTGTACTGTTTATGGTGAATACACCGTAACTTTCACCAGATGTGTGCTTTCCTAAATAGCACTGCCGTTCACTCAGTGCCGTATTCAGGATTTCGTTGCAATTGCTGCTTCTCAATCTGGTTTATTTAATACATTCATTTTTAATACTACTTTCTCAGAACCCCAATACTTTTTTACCTGAACTTCTTCTAATTTGTATCATATAAAGTACTTCGATGTTTTTATATGTTCTTTCTAGTTATATATATTTTCACGCCAGAGTGTAGATTCCTATAAGGATGAAAGTTTAGTTTTTGTTAGATTCATTGATGTTTTTCAACATCTGAAATTGATATTTTAAATGTTCTTAATGTGATGCTCCTCTCTTGTTGCATAGTTAGTGTTGCATAGGTAGTTTGGGGCATGCATATTATAGTATGGATTTTGAAAGTGATTTCAATAGGCATTGTGTAAATTCACTCCGTCTTTCTTTTTTTGTTTCCAGGTTAAGAGGTTAAGTAACTTTATTCTGATACATGCTGATGTCCTTATGCACTGCTCTCTGATGCATTAAAAAAAAATCCAAAGCCCATCACACCTAGACTGACACACCAAAGCTGGTAATCAAAATTCCATTTCTTTTTGTAGATCAAGTACATTAGTTATTTTTTTTTTACAGCAATGTGAAGCTAAGGAAACTTTTCTCCTCAATAGTGTAATTTTTCAAAGTAATAACTGAAGTCTGTGTCTGATGTTAGCCAAATGATATATCAATCTAGGTCATTTCCTGGGGTGAAGAAAATAATTGATAAATAGATTTGAACACAAGAAAGTCTAGGGACTTCTGTGTTCAGCAAGTAATCCTAAAATAACATCCAGTTGTAAAGAGCATCATAAAGGAAATCCAGGCTTCCTAGAAGGAGGAACTAATGAAAAAGAAATGACTACTAACACATATTAATATTAAAAGTATTAAAAATTAAAATGACATCCATCGCATTTCACTTCAGTATGAATTGTTTTACTTCTTCCCTTTGCCTGCTTATTAGCTGTTAGTTTGGTACACTTCCTGTTTCATTCAACAAATAATGGGACCTCCTGAAACTGAAATTTTTCTATATGGCAAAAAACACCATCAAAAGGGTAAAACACTAGCTTACAAAATGGGAAAAGATTTTCACCAACTCCACATCTGACAGAGAGCTGATATCAAAAATAAATAAATGAAGAACTCAAATAATTAAACACTAGCAACCAAATAACCCAATTTAAAAAATGGTATGCAGAATAAAAAAGAGCATTCACTACAGAAAAATTTCTAATGGCTAATAAGCACTTAAAGAAATGTTCAATGGCCTTAGTGATCAGGGGAAATGCAAATAAAAGACTCCGAGATTCCATCTTACACCCAACAGAATGATTAAAATAGAAAAACCTAAGTGTTGACAGGCAGCTCAGTCTCCATCAGGGTCTCCTGATAGGAATAGCGGGGGCTGTGTTTGATATGGACTGTATTTCCCATTCATAGACCACTTCCATCTGGTGGGATAGCCTTGCCATGTCATAGTGGAAGAGAATGCAGGAAGTCCTGATGAGACTTGATAGGAGTCAGATGGTAGGGAAGGAGGGATACCCCTTTTTGAGGTCTAGGGAAGGAGGAAGGGGGAATGGGACAAGAGAGGGACCTACAATTTGGATGTAAAGTGAATAAATTTAAAAAAGAAAGTGGCAGCTCATGTTGGAAAGGATGCAGAACAAAGGGAAATGCTCCTCCATTGTTGGTGGGAATGAAAGATTGTACAATCGCTTTGTAAACCAATTTGACAGTTTCCCATAATATTGGGAATAGATCTACCTCAAGATCCAGCCATACCTCTCCTAGACATATACCCCCCCCCCCAAAAAAAAAGAAAAAAAAGAAATGCCACCATACTACAAGGATACTTGCTGACCCATGTTTATAGTGCCTTTATTTGTAATAGCTAGGGACCAGGAACAACCTAGAAGTCCCTCAAATAAAAAATAGGCTAAGACTGTGGTACAATTATGCAATGGATACTGTACAGCCATTAAAGGCAATGCTATAATATTTTTCAGGCAAATGGATAGAACTAGTAAATATCATCCTGAATAAGGTAGCCCAGCCCTAGAAGACAAATATGATAAATACTCACAGTAAGTGGATGTTAGTCATTAAGTACAGGGTAACCACACTACAACAAAAACCAAAGAAGATAAGTAACAAGGAGGGCCTGAGGGAGAATGCTTGAATCTCTCTGAGAAGGGCAAATAGCTTAGATGTGGGGGAGAGGGTGGATGGAGGGAGGGAATTGAATGGAGGAGGTGGTGGGAATGGGAACAGAAGGGATGAGGTGCAGGGTGGACTTAGAAAGAGAGTACTGGGAGAGAAAACTGGATTCAGGGAGAACATCCCTAGGATGAATGAGGTGGAAACCTAAGAAAACTCCCATAGTTTGAGCAGGACCCCTATGGCACCAGCAAAGGACAATATGTGCAGTAAACTTCAAACCCCTACCCAGATCTAGCCAATGGACAGGACATTCTCCACAGTTGAGTGGAGAGTGGGGTCTGACTTTCACACGAACTCTGGTGCCCCATATTTGACCACGACCCCTGGATGGGGAGGCCTGGTGGCACTCAGAGGAAGGATAGCAGGCTACCAAGAAGAGACTGGATACCCTGTGAGCATATACAGGGGGAGGAAGTCCCCATCAGTCACAGTCATAGGGAGGGGAGTAAGGGGAAAATGGGAGGGAGGGAGGAATGGGAGGATACAAGGGATGGGATAACCATTGATATGTAATATGAATAAATTTAAAAAACTATATTAAAAATAAAAGAAAATAGAAACTCCCAGGCAATCTCTGAGCGTAACCCTAGCTAAGACACACTGCAATGGGGGCTATGGAGCCTGAACCAGCCATCTCCTGTAAACAGGCAAGACTTCCAATGGAGCACTTGACACGCCAACCCAGCTGAAAAGCCTTAGACCTACAATATATCCTGCCAACAAGAGGTTCAGGGGTTGAACATGGAAAAGAATTTGAGGGAAGGCCAATGATCAATTGGCCCATCTTGAGACCTATGTCATGAGAGGGAGACCACCCCCGACACTATTAATGATATTCTGCTAAACTTGCAGAGAGGAGCCTAGCATAAATGCCATTAGAGGGGCTTCACTCAGCAACTGATGGAAACTTTTGAAGAGACCCACAGCCAAACATTAAGTGGAACTTGCAGAGTGCTGTGGAAGAGGGGAAGAAAGGATTGAAGGAGCCAGAGGAGTTAAGGACACCACAAGAAGACCTACAGAATCAACAAATCTGGGCCCATAGGGGCTCATAGAGAATTAACTGCCAACCAGAGAGCATGCATGGGACAGACTTAGGTCCTATGATTATATGTAAAAGAGTTGTGCAGATGGGTCCTCATGTAGGACACATAAAGCAGGAGCAAGCACTGTCTCTTACTACATTGCCTGCCTTTGTATCCCTTTTCCCTAACTGCGCTGTCTTGTCTAGCTTCAATAGAAGATGCACCTAGTCTCACTGCAATCTGATATGTAAGGACAGTTGATATCCACGTGAGTCCTCTCCTTTTCTGAAGATATGGGAAGAAGGGGTTGATGGGAGCAGAGTAGACGTGATAGGAAGGGACTATGGGGAGGGAGGAGAAGCTGCAATTACAATTAATAAAAAAGAAATAAAAGTGAAAAAAAAAGTAACTTGGGGGAAAAAAAGGATTTATTTCACTTTATGAGTCTTAGCACAAACACCATAACTGAGGAAAATTACGGCAGACGTCTAGGAAGAACCTGAAGCTGAAGCCATGGGGTACCCAAGCTTCCAAGCACTGTTTGGTTTGCTTCTCTGTATACGCCAGGATTATCTGTCTAAGAACCCACAGTGGTCTAGGTGCTTTCACATCAACCAGTAATCAACAAAATGTCTTACCGACTCGCCTTAAGCCAATGATGAGATAGTTTATCAATTAGAATTCCTATTCTTACATATGTTTAGCTTTGTGCACCGTGGACAAAAACAAACCATGATTCTTGGAAAGGTGGCACATCCCTTTAATCCTAGCACTCTGAAGTCAGCTGCAGAACACCTTGTAATAAAACTGTAAATAAAGATGTATCGGAAATGTGAGCATATATCAAGACCCAATATAAGCTAATATGGAGGCAAGATGCAAAACAAAAGAAAAAAAAAAGACAAAACACAGAGATCCACACATAACACTTCACAAAGTAAGAGGGAATGATGTAAGAAGAAAAAGGAACAAGTCTGACAGGTTGAGATGTAAATAAAAGTTTCCAGCTAAAGAACTTTGTCCATTTGAAAATATACTTTTAAGTTTTATTTACTTTTAAAACTTACTATAATTATTGTTGCTATTTGTGGGTATGGATATTTATCTGTGTGTGAATATGTGCACATACATACAAGTGACCATAGATGCCACCATCCAAATTCCCCAAAATGCTCTTGAAATCTTTTGGCTTGTAGATTTTGTTCCTCACTATTGTCTAGCCTAAAAAACACTATCTGGTAGCACATTCTTCCACCTAATTGATGCCCCTTTTCAAGTTAGTATTACAAAATAAAATTTGTGAGCTTTTAATTGAAGATATACAACTTATTTAGAATTATTTTGCATAATCTTTATTTCTATAGAAATGTCAGAAATTTTTCCTCTAGTTTAAATCCTGTCTCATTCATTCATTTAAAAAATCATGGAACTAAGAAAATTATTTTTTTATATTCTACTTAGAGTACCCACCAAAACTTCATATTCTGGGATTCTTTATTTCCCTGTTGTGGTGAAGTTTATAGAATATAACTTAGTCTTTCTTTGTTTGTGATGCCGCCAAACTGGTCTTCAGTTGTATTGATCTTGGCTAGTCACTTATAACTAAATAGCTTCAAGATTCGACATATCTATAGCAAACACAATTGTTAACCCTATTAGATTTTAATAATACTGAAATAACAAAGCAAACTTGATGCATGTTGATTGTTTACCCAGCTTGACTATTTTCTGGAAATTTCATCCACAGCATGAAAGTTTAGGAAGCTGGAGAAAACAGGACCTCACGTTTTCATGGTTCTTGAGGTAGGCAATTCAAATGGGCATAGTGTTATTTCTTCCAAATTTTATTAGATGCAACAAATTTCAGTTTTTTGAAATTTTTATTGCATTTTTAAAACATATACATTTATATTATTACACATGAGTAAAATAAACTATATACAGCAGGAAGAAAGAGGAGACAATCAGGAATTATATAATGTTACATTCAAAGTGATTTAGCCATTTGTATTTGGCGAACTTGAAGTAAACCTCTTTCCTATCTTGCTGGGTCTAAATTTCTGAATGGAGATTAATATATATCATATCTCATCTCTATTAACTTAAAATATCTATCTTGATCTAAAAACATCTTAACCCTTAACCTACTAAACTTAATTGAAAGACTAAACTATCTGGCCTTCAAACCCATCAGACACTTAAGGGATGAAATTTAAATACCTGAGTGTACACGGAGTACATGTTAGCAGCTTCCAAAATGAAAAAATGACTGAGAGAGTTTGCTGCCTGAACAGCCACCCAACACTCTCTGTAACGTTGGAGCAAGCCACACTGAGAGTAGAGAGGGAGAAGCAGTTGGACCTCTGCAAGATATTACTATTCATAATTCTTAGTTGTAATGTTTTGTTTTTATTTCACATTAGTGTGAAGGAAATTATTGTCTTGGTGCATCTTTGTGGCCCCTTGTGAAGCTGAAGCAAATCCTAGTGACATGTTCTGCAGGATACTTACTAACTTCGCGCCCACTTCATCTCAGTGTGGCCTGAAATTTGTTTCATCTAATAAAATTTTGTTTTTATTAGATGACAGTATGCCAATTTCAATAGCCTGGCCCCAAACCCCTGAAAATGTGAGTCTCTGGTTTCTCCAGCTTCCTAAACTTACATGTTTTACATCCATTATTGTGCCTGGAGGTCCAAGTAGAGGGTTGCAGATCTAAAGCGCAGTGAACAAAAGGGTCATAGGAATTACTTAAGTTATTTTTCACCTTTGGTGTCTCTGTTTATGACCTACTTTTTCTTCAGTTTGCAGAAATTTTATTTATTGACATTAACAGCCAACTATGGTTTCATTCTAACATTAAAGTAGGCAGGAGTATATAATAGTACAAAACATGTATATTTATTTAAAATTATAATGTAATTACTTAGTTTCCTCATCCCCCTCACTTGCTCCAATTTTCTCATGTTGTCCTCCTTGTTCTATTTCAAATTCATGAACTCATTTTCTAAATGGACTAACACACTGCTAATATTTTTAATACTTGGAAGAGGCTTATTTCCATGTGAGTCCACATTCCAAAGTCTGGGATGATACTATAGAGCATGGCACAACAGTTTTCTTAATGAGCCACATACTTCAACCCTCCCATTACATCACAGCCCAGAAATATCTGGTGGGAGCCCAGCTGCCTTCAGCTCCCACTGATGAATCAGCACAAAACAGGAACCAGTTGTTGTATCACTATTCACTGGGACTTTTTGGTTATAGAGAACCAAAATATATAATATAATATAAATACAGGTTTAAAATTCTAGTGAATTAATGTAGTGATTTGAATAAAGAGGGGCCCCAGATACTAATATATTTGAGTGCTTAGGGAGTGGCATTAAGAAGCCCAGGATTGGTGGAGTAGATGCGATCTTGGTAGAAGGTGTGTGTCACTGGGGATAGGTTTTGCAGTTTCTAATGTCCAAGTTAGGCCCAGTGGCCCTCTATCTTTGGCTGATGCATGGCAATACAGATGCAGAACTCTCAGCTACCTCACCAGGACCATGTCTACTTGCATTCAGCCATGCTTCACACCATGATGACAATGGAATAAACCTCCGAACTATAAGCCATCACCAATTAAATGCTTTTTTTTTCTTTAAAAGAAGTTGCGGTGAGCATGGTGCCTCTTCACAGCAATAGAAGCTCTAAGACAATTCACAGAAGACTCACGTTGAGTCTGAATTAACAGATGACTAAGTGAACAAAGGAACAAACAGCATCAAAGCATTTAAAATGTGGTAACTGGGTAGCACACACAGAAGGGCGCTATTAAAAACAGAGGGGAGCATCACAACAAATCACACTGTATCTGTATTCCTCATAGCTGATCAATAGAGACAACTTGTTAAGTCATCTGTTTTTGTTAGCTAATTTTACAACAAGGATTACAGTTAATTTAAAACATCCTTTGAATAGAGGCAATTATGTCGTTAGTCAATTTGACTTACAAATTTACTTATTGATTAACTTTGCCAGTGGTAGCTATTGTTTATTTAATGCGTGTTATAAAATGTTTATGACAATGTATCTCGTTCACTAACAGTCATGACACTTAGATGAATGCTTCCAATTTCTCCTTTGGGTATGGGTGTGAATTAGAAATAATTTTTCATTGGTCTTTCCCCTTGACATACAATGAATGCAACAAAAAATAATCCCAATTCTTTCTGGTTTTTTTTTTTTTTTTTTGCTGTGATCAATACTGGTTTGGGTAAAAAAAAAAAACATTTTTTAGGCACATCTCTGAATTCTTTCACTTTTTTATTAAGTATTATCTCATTTTTAAGAACTTGAACTTTCTAAAAGTGTATGTTTGACTTGATAACCTACCCTAATTAACCATTCAAAACCACTTGTATTCAGCCTAGTTGTATATCGATTGATTGAATAATCTGTTGCTTTACCTACAAGGGATCTTCTAAAGAACTGAAATCTACCTCTAAGTGGAGGCAAGCCCTATATCCTTTTTATTCATCCTTTAAGGGTTAGTCCAATGGGTTATTTAAGGTACCACCATAGGTAACTACCACTTACAACATGAGTTGTCCCAAAGATACTCGCTCTTCCTTCCCATGTTCTCTGCCCCCTAGTGTAGCCCCTAAGTTCCCTCATGATATTTGGCTAGATTGGCTCATTTGACTCCAGACTCAAAGGGTAAAACTACTTTTCTTATGCATTTTTATTTCAGGTGCTGGCTGGATTCTAAGTGTGTGTTAATTTCCCTAACTAACCCTCTGGACCACCTTGCTCTCTCACTAAGGGCCTACTCCCCGCATGCCGCTGGCCACCTTGCCTGTTTATGCTTACTCTCCCTTGTCCTCCACCGGGACTATAATTTTTACAGCACATCTCGATTGAGATTTTCCTTTCAAACTCAAATAAATTGGCCTCAAACTTCTACTTGAGACCCATTTTTTTTTTTTTTTTTTAGCTTTCTTTAATAACAAAACTAAGATGCCGAAGGTTCCCTGGCATTTTATGTTGTCTTTTTTTCACTCCGTGCGATCCCTGTAATGCATCTTTCCTGCCTTTCAATTCCTGAATCAGGAGATAAAAATGCACCCATTCATGCACTCCTAAATGACATCAATCTTGTTCTTTAAATATTAATATGAAATTCAACAAACTCCATCTTCTTGATTACTTTCCCTTAACACAAAACAAAACTAGCACTGATAGTAAAGCACACGGCTGCCCAACAGAGCTAGAGGGTAGAAGACACTCACCTTAGTTGTAGATGTAGAGAGTGAAGCCTCAAGTAGAGCAGGAGATTTCCTCCATTTGTACTTTATGGACTATTGAGAGAGAAAAAAATGGAAATTATCAGCTATGATTTCTTTTAACAAGTAGTACAACTTGAAACTCATTCCTTTGTATATAAAGTTTGTAAAAATATGTGGATGTGACCCAGTCAATAAAAGGCCAAGTAGAATTCAGCTGCACTCCCCACCCCGCACCCCCACCCCAATCTCCTGCAGTTGCCTTCCTCAGGCTGTTTCTACTAAGGAAAAGGAATATAATATGTCCATTATCCAGAACCTCTGCTCTTTCAACCCCTTTGCTGATGCAGGTAAGGGTGATGACTTGCTTCCTGGTGGCAATAACATATAAGAATTCAACAGAGAAACAGCAAGAAGACCCTTACTACTGTCTGAGGGATCTCTGATAATTATGATAAAAAGAAACCAGTGACGGAGTTTAAGGAAGAAATTTGCCTGCAATGGTACTGTAATTGAGCATCCAGAATTTGGAGGAGTAATTCAGTTACAGGGTGACCAGTGCAAGAACTAATGGCAGTTCCTGATAAAGACAGGACTGGCTAAGGACAAGCAGTTGAAGGTCCATGTGTTTTAAGTGCTTATGGCTCTAAAGCTTAAGTGAGGATTTCCATGCAATGAGTAGAACTTTTTCTTCTGTCTTTTGTAACAAGTTTAAAAACCTCACAAGTTGTATAATATAACTATTTGGGGTCCTC
This sequence comes from Acomys minous, assembly GCF_964271855.1. NCBI lineage: Eukaryota > Metazoa > Chordata > Mammalia > Rodentia > Muridae > Acomys > Acomys minous. Next base: position 43,827,511 of record NC_140483.1, read on the forward strand.
TTTTAACTTGGGCTAGTGTAACTCTGCCATGCAGTAAACTGAGAAGAGCCATGCTGTGTAGTCTGGAAGTCCCTTGTCTAAGCAGGGCAAGCAGTAAACACTGGCAGTGTCCAGCCAGAAATGAAACAATACAATGTTTCAGCCAAACACAGACCCCCAAGACTTTGCTGCCCAGTAGCTGTTCAGATGTCCTTCTAGAGAGTCCCCAGCCCTTGGAGAATGTCCCCGCTTGAACAGCTCAGGTGAACTAGAGGATGTGTTACCCTGCACCAGCATCAGCTATGTCATAACAGGAAGTCTCTGGCCAGACAAAAGAACCCTGGTGTCTGACCAGGTAGGCAGAATTCAGAAAGGGCTGCCTTTTAAGAGGTCGTGGACAGCTGCCTCACCACCTGGGTCATCGCTTTAACCAGATGTATCTAGCTAAGGTATACTGAAATAGCTGAAGACTGAGGCCAGCCTGCTATCAGTTTAGACATAGGACAAGGGAACAAATACCAAAGCTGACACCATGAGTCATGTGGCTAGCTGTAGATGTGTCAACTCAATACCAGCAGCTTCCAGTGCCATGTGAAGGAACACACTGGTCCTTTGGTTTTCTTTTCCCTTGCATATTTTTAATGTTTTGTAATTTATTTTAAAACCTTATTTAAGTAACATTTGTTTTTAGAAATAAAAAAATGTAAATATGGATCTGGGATTTCTCTAATGTGTTTTAGTTTTCTTTGTTCAAGCAGAGGTGTCATTTCTTTTATTGTTCTTTTGGAATCACATAAAATCACCAAAGACAACTATTAAATGGAATAGCTGTGACATTAGAGATTCAAGGTTGAAGTAACTAGAATGAAACAGCAGATTTAAAAGAACTAGACTGTCACTTAGTGTCAATGCTACAATTCCATTTATCGGCTCCATTAACTTCATGGAAAAAATACTAAAACCAACAACAAAACTACTGCAAACTTTTGTTCCTTGGTGCAAACTCAGTCTAACACACATGTGAATGGAGGCTAATGTGCAGTGATCCTATCAGCATTCTTTTATACAGTTTTATTGTTTTCCATAAAATTCTAATACTGAGATAAGTGTAATGATTTTAAACATCTGGCCTAGCCATGTAGACTCTAAATTTCACTTTTGTAATTTTCATTCAAATCTTTTTTTTTCCCTTCCGCTTCTTTAACATAGGGTGCTCAGTCCCAGGTAAGTGGAAATAGCAAAGGGTCAGAAACCTCACCAAAGCAAAACAAGTGTTTCCTTGTGGATCTTTTTAGACAACTATTTATTTCTCTTATTCTCATTTATATTGCAGAGAGTTGCACAATGGTCTTCCTGGCATTTAGTAGTGAAAAACTCAATTGGTGGTATGTAGTAAAATTTTACTGCTTGTCTCAGTAGAAAAAGGAGCAATTCCTATACCTACATTGCAGTTGAAAAGTTCAACCTTTATCTGTTTAGCCAGCTTTAATTCAAGTATAGGTCTCTCCACAGAGGGGAGAAAAGCTGAAACATCAAACTCTTTATAGCAATCCCTTGAGCAAGCGATCTGCCTGCGGATGCTCCTGCAATTACGGAGAGTTTGTGCTGCTCCATTTCTGCAGAATGCTCGGACAACAGAAGTGTCAATAGCTCACCATTCTTTCTGGCTTAGCCAATTACTTGTGTATTCCTTTATAAAGATTAAAAGTATCTCGTTATTAATTGGCCATACACATCTTAAATCACAAGAAACATTTGAGAATAATGAGTTATATTGGAAGTACTAAATAGAATCAATGAATTAATTTTGGTATGTCATTTATTGGCAAAATTCAATTGTCAATACTGTATTACTTGATCATAGAGGTTTTATACATTACCTCGAATAATTTTAACCTAGTTTCTCCAGCGCTCAGAACTTTTCCTATAGTTCTATATTTCCACAATGCTCTTTGACGTTTTATCTTTCACACTTTTATGTAAAGTGTCCTATAGATACAATGGTGATGAGAATAATACAGTGTATCTCACTTGTCTTTATTAGTTAGAACATTTGGTGCCTTAAACATTTTACACAAAGCATATTCCTTTTCTTTACTCCAGTGTCTGGAAGAGAACAGTGGTAGACACTGCTCATTCTCTGAGTCACTGCTTAAATACATTCAAAGTTGACTTAGTCACTAAGACCTGCTGCTGCTGAAATACTTTTAATAATCCCAACAGGATAATGACTGCTTACCTTATATGTCTTTGTAAAAATCATGTGAGTAAAAGTACCAAACGAATGTTCTGAAAACCATAAAAACCCATACCTACAATGTAAAATAATGGCATGGTAAAATGCTTGGACAAACTATGGTTAGTTATCTAATCACTATCAGATGTAGCTAACAGACACATGTGCGAGAAGTAGATATTAACAACTAAAACTCTTCAGAAGCTTGTTTGTGTAAATTAAGTATATGATTTTAAAAATATGTATAGTTTGTTCTAGTAGGTAAAATTTGAAATATTTTTAAAAGAGTAACTAAGGTGATGAAATTTGCTATGGAAAATGGTGGATAGTAATGTTATTTTACTATATTATAAGTGGCATTATACCATTAGATGTTAGGTAAGCTTAAAGGGAGAGTGGCCCAGGTCTGTTCATTTTCCACCATGCCAGCCTGTATTTCACTTGAAATGCACTGCATAGTCCAAATTCTGCCCATTATATTTTTACTTATCCTCTGCATAGCAAGCAGAAATGTAAGACTTCTGCTTCGTTTTCACATTTCAGTCAAATGCATTCTCCAAATTGAGATAGAAAGTGTGAAGTGTGACTGGTTTCTATTTTTAACTGGTTTCCCCAGGTGGTTGTAAATCTTGCCAAATAAAATTTTAATCGCCAAGCAAAGTATATGAAAGCTCTCACCTGACAAACTACCTTTTTAAACATAAATTTGTGGATAAATATTGCTCATGATACATTACATGGATATACTTTGCTATTTAGATATAAGCTTTAACTTTTTATAAGATGTTATTATTCAAGAATCAGGAAAAAGTTGCAAATAAAAAAAAAGAGTGGTGACTCAGCAGATAAGAACACTAGCTTCAGAATCAGGAAATCTAACTTCAAAATCTAGAAGGCATGTTAAAAGCCAAGTGTGTTGAAATTAGAATCTGTCATCCCAGATCAGTGATACATGGAGCCAGTAAGATTATGGGGTTTCCTAGTGGACCAACCTGGTTACAAGGTCAGTGGGACAATTTATCTTAAAGAAATTGAGAGTAGGGTGCCTGGTATCCTCATCTGTCCCAGGTGGGCATGCATAGCTGTGGCTAGACACTTGTGGCTAGACATTGTAAACACACACAAATAAACACACAGACACATACACACAGACACACACACACACACACACACACACACACAGAGAGAGAGAGAGAGAGAGAGAGAGAGAGAGAGAGAGAGAGAGAGAGAGAGAGAGAATCTCTTCCATCTGGGTTACTTAGAGATATAGATATATGTATAATTTCTACATTTCAGTAAGAAGTTTATAGTTAAAAAACTGAATATGAAATCAATACCTAATAAATATGTATACTTTAATTCAATTTTTGAATGAAAAACAAGAGATGAGGTTATTAATAATTAATATGTAGGAAATATGTGTTTTGTCATGGAAGAGACTTAACTGAGAATCTTGTGCTCTGGATTCCATACCCAGCTCAGAAAACAATAGACTGAGAAAAAAATAATGGACAAAAAACTAAACTGTTAGATTTTCGTTAGCACAATGATCCAAAGACATGCTTTCATGTCTATAATTGATTGCTTTTTCTCATTTTGTTTTGATCATAATGGGAAAAATCACTTCAGAAAACTCTAGTTTCTCTAACCTTAAAGTTAAATATTATTCCTTGAATAGCATTAAAGATAATAGAAATTAAAGATGGTATAGGTAGATATTGCAAAATAGACTTTGATGCAGTTAACGTGGCATCTTTGTTGAAATGACTTCTTAAGGAAAAGAGAAATATATTTTATTATTATATATTGACTAAAATATACATAGATCTTCCTTAAAAAATGAGAGAGAATGCCCTTACATCTTTACTAAAAGACTTGATTCATGTTTAAAATTTTTCTAATGGAAATAGAATTAAATCACTTTCCCGTCTCTTTCCTCCATGCCAACTCTCCAGATCCCTTCCGTAAACCCTATCCATACTCCCCACCTTCAAGTTGATTCTGCCTTTATAGTCTGATTATTGATGAAAATGAAATAGAATTATAATATTATTATAACATTACACCATCTGTCTTAATTATACATGTGTATATACTCTCCACAATTACTTAACTTTAGATATCAGCAATCTCCCTTTGCAATTTTTTTCTCTTTTGTTGGGATAACTTTCACATTTTGATCAAAGGAGTACTGTGTAATTCTTTGTTGCACATTTAAATTATTGTCACATTTACTTTGCTACTTGGGAGACACTGTTAAGTAAAATTAGCCTTGCTTGAGTAGAAAGGCTAATGTGTGAGCATGGCAGTCAGATCATAGAGAAACCATGTGGATATGCTGGAATAGAATGACTTGTTCCCAACAGGAAGGAAAGGGATGGCATGGAATTTCACGAGGCTGTATAAGGAGGACACACAATCACAAACATGTAAGTTTGTATTTCTGGAATTATACCTTTATTGTTTTCGGACGTTGGTTAACAACACACAACTGAAACCAAATAAAGAGTAATGCTTATTTTGTCCATATAGGTGATAAGTTTTGAACTGCTTGGTTAGTGTAGTGCACAACTTTGAAATAATTCAGTTGGTTGCTTGGAGGAAGAGCTTGCAAGATTGCTTAGAATTTAGATGTCAATTGAAAATAAGTTATTATCCAGAAGGGTCATTAATAGAAGGATCACATATGCTAGAGAGCCTTTCCTTGATCATCCCAAAAATGATAATGTGACTAAGAATACAGATTAAATTTGGATGAGAAAAGAACTTTGATAACAGAAATTCATGGTCTAATGTCATCAGCATAGGTAATGTTGAACAATGTTAGAAATTAACACTGAAAAACCTAGACTATGAAATGAATTCCGTTTATGTGAATGGGAATAATTAATAATTTAAACATTGATGGTATAATCTGAATAGATTATTAACTCTAAAATTGATTTGCTTTTCTCTCTCTTCTATTTGATGACTATACATTCTAAAAAGGATTGTAATTTTTAATTAGATGTCAGTTTTCAGTCTATTTCTTAACTAGACTAACTTATACAACTTTTATTTATTACAAATTTTTATATAAAAGGTAACTGTATTTTTGAGTGAAATGCATCAAGCATGCATATATATGTTATAAATGAAGGAGATATACTACCTTGGCCATGCATATGTATGTTATAAATGAAAGATATCATGAATTATTGAAGGAGAGTGGTTGATATTAGAGTAAAGGCAAAACTTCACAAGACCAAGATATCTGTCTTTTTTTTTTCCACAGAGAAATAACGTAGGACCCTGGGAGTCATACAGATTTAAGGTTTGGAAAGATGTTTTCTTCAAGGTTGCCAAATACTAATAGCCAAAACACTATGAATGTAACATTTATATAATTCTTGATTGTTTCGTGGTTATTCTTGCTGTATGTAGTTTATTTTATATATTGTGTAATTATATAAATGTATATGTGACAAGTATTTAATAAAAAATAAAATTAAAATTAAAAAAATAAAATTATGAAAATGTGACCATACACATGTCTAATACAGCTGTGCCAGATGGAATAGCATGCATGTAGTCACAATAATGTATCATCTCAAAATGTTCTTTGCCACTGTTTATTGACATGGATGAGGAATTCATAGTATTGGACGCAAACTATAAAACCTATAACATATGTAAAAGTAACTAATTATATAAATCCAAAAGAATATACTGCATTATTAAAATTATCATTAAATTTTAATGATAATTTATTGGCTTTGCATTAACCTGATAATTAACTTATCTATATATTATCAAGGGGACAGGTCTGCATTAATTTTTTAAAGACTGGGCACTTCTAATTTTACCCATTAATTTAAACTTACAATAAGCAATTTATATTCATGCCATCCTCACCTTTGCTGTTTCTATGCTTTAATTAGTTTAATGAAAGTGAAATTTCTAGATAGGTCATAGCTTTCAAGTGTAATAAGATAGAGTAAAATAAGTTTAATAAAATTTAATAAATTATCAATGATATTTGTAGTAATTCATACATAATTTACTTCTGAATTCCCAGTGCACTTTAAACAGTTAAGTAAACTGAAAAAAACTAGGGTTGTTATATAAAATACCACTATGTGCATATCTTGTAAGATGTATTTGCAGTAGTGATGTGCTTCTCATGGAAAATGCTCTACAGGAATTAGATTCTTTATTTAGAATTTGAATGAACTCTAGTAAAAATAACTTTGTAATAGGTACCAATAAAAGCATGGCCATATTAAAGTTTATAATATCTAGAATACATACCCAATTTCAGTTTGCTGTTAAAACATTCAACCTAAACACGGTCTTTTATCACACACACACACACACACACACACACACACACACAAAATCAAATCTTAACCAAGTAAAAATGATAATTAAGTTTGCATTGTATAAAATTATAACATTTTATAAATTGATCAGCAATAATCATTAGCTGCTATAATATTTGTAAGAACAAACTCAAATTATTAAAAAAATAATTTTTAAAAAATAAAGATTTTTATTTATTATGTACACAATGTTCTGCCTGCATGTGTGTCCACCTGCCGGAAAAGGGCACCAGACATTATTATAGATGGTTATGACCTACCAAGTGGTTTCCGGGAATTGGACTCAGGACCCCTAGAAGAGAAACATGCTTAATGAGGTAGCCAATACCCAGAAAGAAATGCTTGATATATACTCATTTATAAGCAGATATTAGCCAAATAAAGGCAAGCCGCAGTACAATACACAGACCTAAAGAAACTAAATAAGAAGGAGGACCTTAGGGAGAATGTTGAATTCTCATTCAGAAGGACAAATAGAATAGACACAGGAAGCAGTTAAAGAGAAGGAACAGGAAGGGAGCCTACCATAGAGGTCCTCTGAAAGACTTCACCCAGCAGGAGATCCAAGCAGATGCTAATACACAGAGCCAAACTCAGGAGTGGAAAACTGGGGGTCTTATGGAAGAGTTGGGGAATAGAGGGACCTGGACGGCTTAGGAGCACCACAGGAAGACTTAATGGAGCCAAGAATCTGCGTAGAGGACGTGAGTGCTGCAGAGACTGATGCACAAAGCAAAGACCGTGTGTGGTGAGGACCTACGGCCTCTGCTCAGATGTAGTAGATAGGTAGCACAGTCTCCTTTTGGGTTCCATAATACGGAGAGGAGGAACTACTTCTCACATGGACGCTGGTCCCCACACATTGGTCACTTCCTCCTGTCGGGGAGGCCTTGCCAGACCACAGAGGAAGAGGATACAGGCCATCCAGATGAGACTTGTAGGCTGAGATCAGATGTTAGGGGAGAAGAGCTCCCCTTCCTGAGGACCAGGTGAGGGAGGAAGATAGTATGAGGGAGAAAGGGTGGGATCCGGAGGAAAAAAGGGAGGAGGCTACAATAGAGATGTAAAGTGAACAAGTTAAAAAAAAATTAAAACAATAAATAATACTTGAACATTGCAGTAAATTATAAAGATCATTATACATTTGGTAGTATGCCTCCAGTAAAGTGCAGGTAATTTATAAACAAAGGGACTTAAATTAAACCCTAAGAACACACATTTAAAAAGGCGAGTACGGCAGTCTATGTTTATAATACCAGTGTTAGTAAAGTAAAGTCAAGAGATTCCTTGGAGTTTGCTGCACAACCAAGCTAGTTTAACTGGTGAACTCCAGGGCAATGGGAGCTGCTGTCAAAGAGGGAGTAGGCAGCATTCCTGAGAATGATTCCTAAAGCTGTCCTCTCCCCTCTACACAAATACAACCACAGAGACTTGCACTTTGAAAAGCATGTGTGTGCATACCAACAGGATAACATAAGGTATATCCCAAAATATATTTAAGAAGTTTGAAATAAAGAATACATTGTATCCAAATAAATTTGCAAGGATTCCTGGATTACATTAATCAGATGATTATATGTATACCAAGTTAACTTTCACATATGACCCTAACAGTTTTAACAATCACTTCAAAGGACACCAAATGGTTCTCCTATTAAATGAGAAGACATTTTTACTTTGAGCCAAAAATAATTCTTATTTTATAAATTTTATAGTTATATATTTGTTTACTTACTTATTTTTGAGGAAATGTCACTGGGTATACCTTGCTGGCCTAGAACTCACAGAGGCATGCTGGTCTTTGCCTCCTGAGTGCTGTCATCCAAAGTATACAGATTATCACATCCTGCTGTATATTCCCATTTAAATAAATATGTATATGATATTATATAAACAATGCAATGTAAATAATGTTGGCTTGAATGCCCTGTTCCAAGGTTGTATTTATATTTATAAATTTTTAATTAGATTTATTATAATATTAATTAGATTTTTGTAATATTAATTAGATTTATTGTAAAAATTATCATTAGAACTAAAATGACCATGGAAAATTTTGAAATATTCAGAGCACGTGAGTCTCTCTCTCTGAAAATGTGTTCCTCACAGGATCAAATGGAATGTTCTCCCCTAGAACCTAGTGTTTTTTCTTACAAATAAAGTAGAAAAGGTATCTTACTAAATACCTAGAGGAAGTAGAAATATAACACATCAAGACAATTTCCATACAAACCCTGACACATAAACAAATAAGACGGTAACAATTAAAAACACATTAATGCCATCATTAGCTTTAACTGTCAACTTGAGAGAGCCAAAACCCTGTGAGTGTGACTGTCCACTGAGCAGTTGACCAGGTCAGATTCACCTGGGTGGATGCCTAGTATGTCTATGGAGAACTACCATTTGGTAATTGACATAGGAGGGAGCAGCCTTCTCTAGGCATCAACATTCCCAAGCTGAATAGTAATAGACTATATAAGAAAAAAAACTCCACCAACTTCAAATGGAAAAACAAAAGACCCAGGGCAGCTAAAATAATCCTGTACAATAAAAGAATGTCTGGAGGTATCATCTTCCCTGATTTCAAGCTCTACTACAGAACAATAGTAATAGAAACTGCATTGTAGGGGCATAGAAACAGACAAGTTAAACAATGGAATCAAATTGAAGACCCAAAAATATACGCACACACCGACAGACACTAATATTCCCACAAAAGAGCCAAAACCACACAGTGGAAAAAAGAAACCATCTTCAAAGAAATGGTGCTGGTCTAACTGGACATCTACATGTAGAAAAGGCAAGTAGATCCATATTTATCAGCTTGCACAAAAATCAAGTGCATCAAAGACCTCAACATAAAACCAGATACACTAGTATATTACAAATAAAGTGGAGAAAACCTGGAACTCATTAGCATATGATACAACTTCCTGCACAGAATAGTAATAGTTCAGTCTCTGAGATAAACGATTTAAAAAAATCTAATATAAAATGTCATTCTTTAAAAAAAAACCCAAAAAATGAAAAAAATAGCCAAATCACTATGAATATAACATTTACATAATTCTGGATTGTTTTGTGTTTTTCCTGCTATATGTAGTTTATTTTATTTATGTGTAATAATGTAAATGTATATGTTAAAAAAGAAATACAATAAAATAATTTTAAATGGGACCTCATAAAACTGAAAAGCTCTGTAAGACAAAGAACACTGTTGATAGAAAAAAATGACAGCCTATAGATTGGGAAAATATCTTCACCAACTCTACATCAGACAGACGGCTAACATCCAAAATATATAAAGAATTTAAAAAATTAAACACCAACAAAACAAATAATTCAATTTAAAAATGGGTGCAGAGCTAAACTGAGAATTCTAAACAGAGAAATTTCTAATGGCTGAGAAGTACTTAAAGAAAGTCTTGGTCATAGACCTAGGGGAGGAGAATAGGGTAAAAGTGGGAGGAAGGGAGGAAGGGGAGGATACAAGTCATGGGACAACAATTGAGTTGTAATCTGAATAAATTAATAAAATTTAAATAATGTAAAAATAAAGAAATTCTCAATGTCTTTAGTCATCAAAAAAATTCAAATCAAAAGGACTCTGAGATTCCACGTTATGCTTGTCAGAGGGCTAAGATAAAAACTCAAGTGATGGCACATGTTGGCAAGGATGTGGAAAAGTGGAAAGCCCCTCCATTGATGGTGGAAGTGCAAATTTGTACAACCACTTTGGAAATCAATCTAGTGCTTTCTCAGAAAATTGGGAATAACTCCATCTTAAGACCCAGCTACAGCAGTGCTAAACATACACACAGAATACACTCTACCATGTAACAAAGACATTTGTTCAACTATATTTATAGCAGCTTTTTTCATAACAGCCAGACACTGAAAACAACCAAGATGTCCCTCAACTGAAGAACTGATGAAGAGACTATGGTACACTTACATAATTGAATACTAATTAGCTGTTTAAAATAAAAGGACATCTTGAAGTTTCCAGGCAAATGGGTGGAAATAGAAAATATCCTGAGTGAGGCAACCCAGAACAGGAAAGACACACGTGGTATATACTCACTTTTAAGCAGATATTAGCCATATATTACAGAATAACCACACTACAAGTCACAGACCCAAAGAAGCCAGATAACAAGAAGGACCAAAAGGAGGTTTCTTGAATCTCACTCAGAAGAGGAAATAGAAAAAGACAGTGGAAGTAGGTGAAGAGAGGGAACTGAGTTGGAGATGGTGTGGCGAGGAAGATGAGGGTGAGGATCAAATGTAGGAAGAGTGGGGGTTGGAGGTGAGAGGGCTGGGAGAGAGAAGGAAAACCAAGGGGTACATCTATGACACAAGCTGGAGACGTACAACAAGGTAGAGTCCTGGAAAGGATTGGAGGTGACTCTTGCTTTCTTTCGAGCAGTGGGAGACACGGAGACAGAAGCGTTAACTTTTTAGCCAGGCAGGACTTCTAGAGGAGGGAGGGGAACTCCAAGCCACCCACAAAACGTTTGACCCCAAATTTACCTGATCTACAAGAAGTTCAGGGATAAAGATGGAACAGAGAGTTCCATCATCTGACCAATCCCCCACTGGGAGGAGTCTCTCAGAGGAAATCAATACTGGACTAATATCCAATTATAAGTGAGTATATACCATGCATGTCTTTTTGGGTCTGGTTACCTCACTCAGGATGAGGTCTTCTAATTCCATCCATTTGCTTCCAATTTTCATGATTGCCTTTTTTAATAGCTGAGTAGTTTTCATTGTGTAAATGTACCATAGTTTTTGTTTGTTTGTTTGTTTGTTTGTTTTATCCTTTCTTGGGTTGAGGGACATCTAGGCTGTTTCCAGATTCCAGCTGTTACAAATAAAGCTACATCAAGGCTGGCAGATCTGGACCCAGAGGGACCTGCACAAACTGATGCACCAACCAAAAACAGTGCATACAGAAAACCTAAGCCCCCGGTTCAGATATAGCCAATAGAGAGCTCACCAAAATCCTAACTTTTAATTTTAGATGAAGACTTCATATCCCAATAAAAGCTATGATAATTATCTTAAAAATGAAATATTCTGAGAACACTTGTACTTTACAACTTGTCTTGTTAGTGCTGGATGAGAGTAACTATTTCCCATAATAATTTTATATTTCCTATACAGCAAATAGAAGAAAGAGAACTGGCTTATTATATTACAATTTTCTTGATCTTGTTAGGCTATTCAAAGTACAAAACATCTGAAATACAATAAGGCCACATGCACATTTTTAAAACTCTTAATGGTTTTCCCTGTGTGATTATAGACCTATGCACTGTTATATGACAGTTTAAAGTTTTCACTGCTTTAGAATTTTTGTTCATCCTAAATTGTAATCATTTTCTTTTGGCTTTTATTTCTTGAAATGTTACTTTATTTGGGGTTTCTTTAATACCTTTACCTCCCTTCCAACCCAGTGACCCTAGGTAGGAGAGAAAGAATCTTGGTTAGGACAGGGGATGTCAACCATTGTAGAATCGTTTCTTTGGGGTAATTCCACTCTTCATCAGCCAGTAGGCCAACTAAACAACAAACAGCAGTGGCAACAGTGGAATGAGCGAGCTACAGCCTTCAGGTCGAGTTCTCCGGAGCATCTCTCCAGGAGTGTCTCAAAGAACATGCCCTTCATCCCCTGAGCTCCTGTTTATATCCCCTCAGTGTCCACACAAGTTTGTTTCCCAGCTGGCAAAGACCAGACCCGCCCACTCTCCACCACCTCCACCCAGCTAACAAAGTTCACTTACTCTCTCAAGGAGGGTGTTATCACTTGTGGATAAACTAAAGGCAGTTATTCATCCCACACTTGGAATCAAAACAAAAAACATATTTATATAACATAGCCAAAATTTCCACTACATTTTCCTTTTCTTTAAAACAGTTAAAAAAAAAAAACAACTCTCCTACTATGAGATAATTTTTATTTTATTTTCAAATTATACAGTCATGCATCATCAGTTTGTATATTGTTGTTTACTCTTGTCCGAGATCACTTTTCAATGAATTTGTCTGTTTTAGTGATTTTACACACTATCATTTCTACGTAAGTGTTGTTCTATGTGTGTATAGGTGTACATGTGAATGTGTGAGCATATGTGTATAAGAGTGAAGGCTGGAGTTTCATGTACATTATTTAGTTACATAATTGCTACTGTTCCATAAAATAACTATCTGATAAAAAAAATAAGTACAAAATTTGGGTAAGTCATTAGGAACTAGTAGTTATCAAAATATTTTTTACCTATAGTTTAGGATATGTAAAGTAATATAACATAACCCCACACATTACAAAGATAGACACTTGATCAGTGCTTCAATATAGTCTTAAATATTTTGATATAATAATTATGAGAAAAATACCTGTTCCATTTTATATACCTTTGTCAGGAATATATGAAAAAGACAAAACAAATATTTGAGCATGTTTAGATATAATTTCCCTTGTAAAGGCAAGTTATCTTTTAGAAATATATTCCATTTATATTCTGGTGAATGATTTAAAGAGAAGTTATGTCCATTTCCTTTTAAAGCTCGGCAGGTAGATTTTATAGCGATATTTTTAATTAATAAATCTCTTCACTACCAGTCTTGCTTACTGTCGTGAAAGAGGTTGCACTTTTACTGTGGCATCACAGACATTTGTTTTTCTCTGATTTACCCACAGGATATTGACTGTGATAATTAGCTTCTCATACTTGGATGGTATTCTCGTTCTTGTCAAAAGTTGCTAGGAGCCAAGTTGTAGCAACAGATAATTAACGTCTAGTCTCTGGAACGCTGCATGAGTGACTGAGAATAACTTAATGGGAATGTGTGCTTGGTGCCGCAGGAAGGGACACGGCTGAGTTTCAAAACACCTTGAATGACTGCACAGCACACAACTGTCCGTTGCCAAGCAGGGTAAAGAGCGAATAGGCTCGGCCAGATGACAGTGTGTGGCCTGAGTCTTCTTTTATAACTAACATTTTGTTTTCACAGTTTTAATGAGGCTTCTGTTCAGTCAGTGGTGTTATGAAGATTAACCGGGTAAAATATAGTTCTAATGAGAGAATTCTCAATTCGTCTCACATAAATATCACGACTGTGATTATGAGAGTGTGACATCAACATTAGTACATAAGAAATCCGAGCCTCTGTGATAGGCCATTTTATTATGCATTACACTAGTATATTGCAAAGGAAGCTCAAAAATTAAGGTGTATACACACTTTTTCAATTAAATGATAAGAAAACAAATATACATATTTAATACAATCAATTGAAATATCCAAGTAAAATTTTGGTGTGTATAGTGTATAATTGAAAATAAGACTGTTATGTGTCATTCAATTGTTACAAACTATTATTATCTTAATGGTACAAAATGTAAATAGTTCCTCCTAGCATTAACTTTCTGTGTTCTGACAATGCAGTGTGACAGCTACCTCACACTCTCACTGTCATAGAGTTCCCTTCCCTGATGGCCTGCATACTCAAACTATAAGCCAAAGTCTTCATTATTAAAAATATCATTCCTCTAAGAATTCTATATTTTATTATGTCATTTTCCTTATCTGCTAAAGTAATTGACCTAGTGAATTCTTCCAGGTGTTATAGGTTTTTTTTTTTACTATATTTTGTTTGTACAAAGTATAGGGTTCTGTTGTGATGTTTCCACTCAAATGAAGCACATTTTCATTGTACACAGGCTTTCTCTTGCTTTTCTTCATCTCCACACCAAAACTGACATGTGGGAAGTAAGAGCTTTCAGGTATGCTCATTACCAAAATTATCAAGATAAATATATATTGATTACAAATACAATTCAATAAATATCCAATGAAATTTGCTACTATTAATAAATATAACATAGAATTAAGTTAAAAAATGTAAAGCAAGGAAAGGTTAGATAATTAAAAAATTATGGTTACATGTAACATTATTACATCATTAATTTTGTAATTATTAAATCAAAAGTACTTTATCTGTTATGTAATAGAATTTATATCTATTTATAGATTATAGAAACAGAAAATGAGTTGCATTTGAAGTTAATTTGTTATCAACACACAAAAAGTAGAAGCTAAGTAATTCAAGCATTGATTCTGTCGCAACGTTGCATAAACTATAGATTCATATTTTTTCCCTCGGTGTTGTCCAATGCTCACATTTCCTTCATAGAACCTCACTGGAAGCTAGCACTGTTACCATCTAAAGCTGTACAGCCCAGAGGGAAGAGAACACATTGTGGCTTAACGTGAGGAAACTGAAGAAATTTTCCTTTCCATTCCCCCCACACAACATGGAGGGAGGGAAGAATGGGAGGATACAAGGGATGGGATAACCACTGAGATGTAACAAGAATAAATTAATAAAAAATTAATAAAAAAAAACACAAAAAACAAAAACAAAACCAAAAAAATTACGTAAAGTAGAATTTAGTCATACGACAGTACTCCCTGAGGCAAGGTATTTAATTGAAACTTGACATTGAATCTTCGATTACAATGACTGTCACTGAAATAGCTTTATTTCAAACAAAACAAAAGAGATTCCTCAAGAGACATCCTGGTGCGATGCACAGATGTAGTAGCTGTGGGCTGACTGCAGGGCAACAGAATTTGGTACTTGCTACAAAAGCAGACTTTCAGCAGGGCATGGTGGTACATGCCTTTATTCCCAGCACTCAGGAGGCAGAGGCTGGTGGATCTCTCTGAGCTCAAGGTCAGCCTGGTCTATAAAGGGAGCCCAAGACAGCCAAGGCTACGCAGAGAAACCGCCTCTTGAAAAACCAAAATAATAATAATAATAATAATAATAATAATAATAATAATAATAATAATAATAATAAAGCACACTCTCTTTATTGCAGTTAATTATCAGTGTGGCTTAATTATGCTTATTATTAGGCCTATAAGTATTATTACAGCAGTATTTTCTAACCCACTAGCAATCAGTCAAGACACAGACACTTGTTATATTTTAAAATAGCCTTACTTAACCTGCAGCAGGGCAGATTTCTATCCCTTAAATTACTTCCCATAGTGAAGCAGGTATGGGATACCTGCCCCAATCCCATGCCATCTGGTTCTAATAATGTCTATCAAGCCACCTCCCATCCATAATCCCAAATACTTGTTAATTATCCTCACGTGGGCCAAATCTACATCCATGCCAGCCATGTGCTTCTCCTCCACCTAACCAAGGGCACAGCCTTCTTCCTCCTCTCTTCCTTCCAGTCTTTCCTACTTCCAAGATTCTCTCTCTCTCTCCAAACACAGGAACCTTAGCCACACCTATCAATTGTGCACTGCCCAGGTGTGATGGCTTTTTATTGGTCAATCAGGTTAGGCTCTTAAGCAAGGTACATGTGGGACAGAGAGACACCAAGCAGTAAATAGCATCAAAATACATCAGACCAAGCTCCAACGTTTGCTTGTAGTACTTTGGTGTGAATTCACTTGCACAGTAAAAACATGCTAATAAGCTGTTTTCATGCTTAGATTAGAGAAAAGATAAGAGAGTCCTGAGTCCTTTTCAGAGAGACAAGAAAACTATCCATACATTGAGATTAGGACTTGTCAGAAGGATTTTGAAGATGATTTTTCTATATAGGATATCAATTTAATTAAGTGAATTTCAACAAAGGCATTAGCCCATCTAAACTAAATTTGCATTATAATTTTCTATGACATGTTCCTTGTCATGTCAGTGTAAATTCTAGCATGGTAGGCATATCAGGAAATAATATTGAGATTAAGTTGTATACTGTTTGGGTAGGTAATTAAGAACAGTAACACTTTCTTTTAATTTTGCCTTGTAACCTTTTTATTTAGATCATATAGATAAAACTTGAGATTGATGAATTCAAATACTTGCAAAAATTTAGAGTTTTTCATTTTGCAACGTGAGGAATTGGTTACAAATTTTGTGGCAAAGTAATTCACGTTACTTTTAAAAATCCCCTCATGTTATTTCTTTGCACAAAAGATTTATTAATGACCTAGATTCCTTATTACTGTATTATTAACCAGCTAAATCTACTGATCAATCATATCATAAGTAAAATAATTTTATCATAGGTTTAAAAAAATAAATGAATTAGAACTAAAATAGCAAAGGAGATATAAAAATGGAAAGAGGAGCTAAGGTTATAGTTTCATTTTGAAGCAGCCTGGTCCACAGGGACCCCCAAGGTAAGTGTCACTCCACTCTTTTTCTAAGCAAAGCAAAGATAAAGATGGTGGTGTTATCTTCTCCTTTGAAATTATTAAGGATATAGCTGTTTTAGACTCTCAAGCCTGGTTCTTGTTCATTCTTTACAAATTTGGGCCACTAAGTCAAAAGTGTAATGATATTTGATGAGAAGATCATTGGACCTACATAGGCTGTCAAAAAATAATATTTTCTAAAAGTAATTGTAATCCTTAAATAATAGTTGACATCTATAAACCTCTGTGTGTGTGTGTGTGTGTATGTGTGTGTGTGTGCGTGTGTTTAGTTGTCAACTAAATGTTTTACCCTGGAGGCCAGAAGAGGATATCAGGGCATTTGAAGCTGTAATTATTGGTGGTGGTGAGCACCTTGACCTGGGTGGTAGGAACCAAACTCTAGTTCTTTTCCATTTATTGGTATAATTTTAAAATAATTAATAATAATAATAATAATAATAATAATAATAATAATAGTCATGGTTGCAATTCAAGTTACAAAAGGAAGGACCCTCTTGAGTCAAATCAAGTAGCAACACTTCTGGTCAAAGCAGATAGAGAAAATGGGCAATAATTGAGAGCAGAAAAACTGGCCCCTTCAGATGACATTCCAGTACTATTAGGAGACTTCTTGAGAAACTTAAGAAAGGCAGAGAAGAAAGGCTTTCTTTATTTGATATTCCCATTTCTCTGTCTCCTGTGTTTATTGCTTTGTACCTACAAAAACTGAGATACTGATGTTGATGCATGTTACATTTTTTATAGTTTTTAGAACTGTCCAGGAGGGAAAGAGAGGAAACCAACTAAACAGTCAGATAGATTAAATAAGCAGTCAAAAGATATTAACTTTGTAGGGCATTTAAATAAGTAACAGAATTAGGCAGTTCTTTACTGTTACTTTTTTACAGTGGTTAGTGTATTAAGATAGAAAATTCATATAATGAAAAAATGTCAAACCCAATGGGAAACCAATGGAGAGAAAATAAAAACAGGAAGTGTGACAGGTAGTGAGGAAAAGAGCACATTCTGCGCAGCAAAGCATGTTATGGGTAATTACACTGGGTCTACTAAGTTTCAGAACCTAGTGTAGTATGTAAGTTCCTCGATGTTATCCAATACATACTTCTCTTTGATAAAATTACTCAAAATACCCTCAAAAACCATCACCAAAGATGAAACAAAATTCTAATATGAAAGCAATAGTAATTGCAGTAAAACACTGTATATCTTGAAACTATGATATTTACTTCATGAATTTGAAGGAAAATAAATCAGTGTTGTAAGTTAAATAACTTCTCTTTCCTAAAATTAATAACAATATAAGTCATAATTTTTTAAAGGAAAAACATGGGAAATGGTAAATCAATTGAAAGTAAGTGAAATATAGAATCTTACATTGAAGATGAATATGTGGGCAAGTCTATGTTGGCAATATGATATGTAGTAAGGAAAGAGATAATGTCACACACAGCTGCATGTGAAGACAAATAAACAGAATGATAAAACAATATTTTGCACAGCAGTTGCAAAACAGATGGCCTGATACCAACAGCAGGTCAGAGTAAGAGCTCTGATAATTCTCTCCTTCATAAAAGATACAACAGTAAAATCTTAAACCAAAGAAACTGAAATTAGAGCTGACTTTTCAGGATTCTTAACTGTCATTTTTTTTTACACAGCTGTCCTAAATATATTTATTCAAGAAAAAAATTAAATCCTAGAATTGCTGGTGGATTTTGTAGTGTTTAAGTTTGTACTATTTCCAAGCCTCCCCTTTTAACTGTAGTTTCCATGTAAACAAAGCATTTGGATGATTGGCCAAAATCCATCAGCCTGTCAGGGGAGAGAGGGGGTAAGGGTTCCTTCACAGGCTCAGTTCTCAAGGCATCCCATTATTTCATTGCTTTGGTCTTTGCTTGAGAGACTATATTTGGAAAGATGCCTTTATCTTAAAAGACCTGGAGCGTCCTGAATGTGCATAGTCTAATCAATGGAGCCAAACACAGAAATGTTGATCACCGCAGCTGCCTGCTAACTGAAGTGATGGATTGCAGTTGACAAAAGAATAAGTTAACCAAAGCTTAAAAGAAAGATCTACGGGATGAGATGCCCATTTATGCCTTCAAAGGGATTTCACTTTAAAGGAAGCTGGAGTATGTTGAAGGATGAGAGCTTCTCGTTTGCAATAACTCACTCTTATGAGGAACCACCTGACCATACTAGAAGGAATGCTGTAATCCATTCTGAGGATATGGCTCCTAAAGACCCAATCTTGTTCTCAAGGCTCATAACCAGCCCACCATCTCTCACAGTGCCTCTATGAGGACCACATTTCTGACATGCATGCAAAAGATAAATGGCATACAAAGTAAACATGCTCCTTATGACGAAGTACATTATCAAAGCTTAATAAAAAAAAGTCTACCAGAAACCAACTGAGTTAGTAGAGTAAACCAGAGACAGGCAACTCTTCATATACCGAAATATTTTGCCCTAGTTTCTTTTATGTGTGTTTTCCTTGCAAATAAAAAAGTAGAGTATTTTAAAATAGCTTAAAGTCTTGAACCTAACCCAGTTATTGTTAATATTCTGAAAAATTAAACAGACAAATTAATTCTTTTTTTTTTTTTGCGCATGCACATAAGGTTTACTCACTGCGCATGCACAAAAAAAGGGGCGCACTGCGCATGTGCAAAAAGGGGCACACTGCATGCGCGGGGGGGGGGGGTGCACTGCGCATTCCCAGCAGGGGGTGCTGCTATCTGTGGCTCTCCACACAAACCCTAATGTTTGAGGCTTGGGGAACAACTTGTACTTACAGCAGAATTTTTTTTTCTTTTTTTCTCCTTTATTAATTTATTCTTGTTACATCTCAATGGTTATCCCATCCCTGTATCCTCCCATTCTTCCCTCCCTCCCATTTTCCCCTTATTCCCCTCCCCTATGACTGTTCCTGAGGGGGATTACCTCCCCCTGTATATGATCATAGGGTATCAAGTCTCCTCTTGGTAACCTGCTGTCCTTCCTCTGAGTGCCACCATTACAGCAGAATTTATCAATAGCAACTAGATGGCAACGACTAATCTTCCTGTGTTTATATATGATGTTATACTACAGGTTTCAGACTAAAGGGTCATGTCATCCAAGAAGAATACGTTTCACATCCACCTTGTAAAATCTGAGAAAATGAAAATTTGTGGCACCTGGTTCACTGATGCTTCCCAACGCACACACCTTTATATACATAAGCTTTGTAGAAATGTATCTACTTTTTATTTTTAGGTTCTCTTCCCTTTTTTGTAGAGGGTTCCTGAACTTTTCTATTTGTACTCTCCTGTCACCTGAAGAATTTATATAAAGTTTTGATGGTATAAATCATAAAGAAATTTATTTAAAATATTCTGTGCACATATATTTTATTATTGAAGATGAAAGTGAATCTTCACATCAGTATAATGCATATGCTTGTTTCTTATGACATAAAGAATGAGATATTGCCTAAACATATGATACTGTAGGATATACAAGATAATTAATATTTTTAAGTTCTTATTTCAGTTTAAAAGCTGAGAATACTGCCACACATAAATATGTAGTTTATGTAGTTCAATGTGGAAGTGGACTATTTCAGAAATCTCTGACAATTCTGCAGTAATCACAAACATAAATGTATGGAATGATTATTTTTATAGAGCCCTAATTGGCAACTCAAATAGCAATTTGCAGAAACAAAACACTCTATCCTCATATAATCCAAAGATATATTGATTTTATATTTATGATAAAGAATAGTAGCATAATTAAAGCTCTTTTTGGCATGTAACTAAAGGATTATATTTTAACACAGTAAACTTTGCATATATATTAAAATACTGCAAATCTTACTATACAACAGTCAATCTCAGTGGTGGTGCTTTGATATCCTCCATTGGCACCATGTAGTATGGCAACAGTGTCTTTGCTGTGTGCTAGAACCAGGGCTACAATCTAGTTCCATAATGTATCACTTGCCAACTCTGTCAGAAACACCTCAGATTCACTGTTTGATTTTGAATTAACTATTGAGTGTTGCAAATTACAATTTCTCTTGCAGATTTTTTCACTCTTCCCACACTCAATCAAGTTACCTCACATGGTATTGAATGAACATTTTGAGAATCAGTCCTCCAGGAGAATCATCTCTAATAATTTATAAGATGAGCTTAAGCATAATTACATATTTAGCCAGAACCTGGAAACAGACTAAATGTCCCTCCGTTGAGAATGGATAAAGAACTTGTGGTACATTTACACTATGGAATACTACTCATCTATTAAAAACAAGGAAATCTAGAAATTTATGGACAAATGGATGGAATTAGAAATGACCATACTGAGTGAGTTAACCCAGAAGCAGAAAGACTCACATGGTATATAGTCACTTATAATTCGATGCTAGCCCAAAAGACATATCCCATGAAAGTCTTCACTTACCAGGATATTGGGACAGATGTGAGGACATCCTATTGGGACTCTAGGTACGAGAAATTAGGAGATGGGGAAATAGAAAGATCTAGAGGATCTTAGAAACCTACAAGAAGAACATCATAATGGGTAGATCAGGGCCCGAGGGTGTCTGCTCAAACTATTGTACTAACCAAGGACAATATAAGTAATAAATACCAAACCTGATCTACCCAATGGACAGGATATTCTCCACAGTCATGTGAAAAGCAAGGTCTAACTCTGACATAAACTCTGGTGCCCCAAATTTGATGACCTCCCTTGGTGGGGAGCCCTGGTGGCACTCAAAGAAAGAGTAGACAGGCTACCAAGATGAGACTTGGTAGCCTATGACCATAAAGTGGGGAGGAGATCCCTCTCGATCATGGACCTAGGGCAGGGGGATAGGGTGAGGGTGGAAGGAAGGGAGGAATGAGAGGATACAAGTGATGGGAGAACAATTGAGTTGTAATCTGAATAAATTAATTAATAAAAAAGAAAACATTTCACCTACAAAAAAGGCAAGATCATATGTGGAACTTAAAGGGACTTTGAATAAGTACAGATCATGCTCAAATAACAATTTCTAAAAAACAAACCATCACAAAGAGATCCATTATCAAGCAACGCAAAGAGAGAAGGTAGTTGAGTCAGAATGTGGCAGAAATAGCAGCCAATATAGCCAATAGCTTTACAAATGTTAGTTTTAAGAAGGAAAAGAGGGGAGAGCTGTGTTAGAATGAGCCAGGACTTGCTGGTAAATTCTGATTGGGTATTTTAATTAGGTTAGTTGAAATAATAAATTTTGACTGCTGGGCCTTGATGTTCTGAAAGTTGGAGCTCACTGATCAGTTTTAGGAATAAATCAGGCACAACAAAATAGCTATATAAGCTTTAGGAATGTAATCTAATGATTTAGCCAATAAGAGTGAAGAAGGGCAAAACCAGCTGGCAGGCACCATGTTTGCTGTGCTCAGTGTTCTAGAGCCTTTAAGAGCCTAGTTTTATCTATGTCTGTCACAGAGATACATATACACATACAAATGTAATATAATACTGTCATATATATTTTATGTTACATTTGCTAGTGTTGAATAATATGGTTTTCTCTTCAAGGTTTGTCATGAATTTCTATGTGAAACCTGAATTAAGGAGTGGAATCCATTTTCTTTTCTCTTTGGGAGGATTTGTATAGGTGACAAAGAAATATACAGCTGGAAATCAAACACTCCTTAGTAAACGTTTTATAAGTCACCACATTTATTATTTATGTTACCCAGTTTGTTATAAGATTAATGTAAGAATTTAGAATTTTCAAAAATGAATATATTCAGGAATTTTTAAGGAATTTAATGAATAATTTGATTAATTTAAGAGAAAATGGCTATTTTTTGTACAAAATACATTTGATATATATCTCATCACTTGACCATCGTATGTTGTCATGCTAAATTTTATAATTTTTAATATATATTTTACTATTATGAATCTGGTAGTTTAAATTGCTCTTGTGAGGATTTTTCCTATATATATATTCAATTTATTTCAGTTTAATGGGGAGCATATTAGTTGATCCTGGAACCCTTAGATGACATTGTAACTCTAAAAATGCATAATGGTTTGATTTTTATTTTTTCTGGCCTCTCATAACTTTTGCAAGTATTAAATCAACTTTACTTTTTTTTATATCTCATTCAGTTCTATAATGTATTTTCACATGTTTATACATATATTGTCATTAGAATACCTGGTTTTGTTTCTAATACTTTTCGGATTAATATAACAGAAAGTAGACAATTAAAAATTAAACCTATACCTCTTAAAATGGATTTCACAGTTTAAGGTCCTTTCTGTCCTTTGCCATCACTGACAGAATTCCTTCCTAATGATCTGGGAGCTTCATGTACTGGCATTCAGAAGGCAGTGATCCTTATGTGGCCTGGCAGCCTCTGACTGCTAAACCAGCTGGCACCCACTGGGACATGAAGAATGTCACTCTCCGTGGCCTGGCAACCTGATTTGCCTTTTCCTGCTGTTACTTCTGACACTCTGGGTTTTTTGTTGTGGTTTCTGGGTGGAGAACGACACAGCATATATAATTATAGCAATGCCAATGTTTTATTAACTGTCAATTGAGAGAACATGTTACTAGTAGTCAAGTTAAAGAACTTTATATGTTTCTGAGCTGTCTAAGTTAAAGAAGGAAAAATACTTGCTTAAACATAGAATCTATGTAACAACTCATAGAGAACATGAATTTGAGATAGAGCAAGGACAGGTGTGCATTTAAGAGGTTAGAGAGAGCAGAGGAAACAAAAGCAATGTAATTATATCATAATTTTAAAGAGTAAAAACTAACAAAGACAACACTAAACAATTCATCAGAATACAAAGGACTTTTTTTTTTTTGGCAGACTTTCTGGATCCCTAAGAAATGCTGTTTTTATGGTTCTGTGTATTTAGCAGTAACAAGTGTTTGGTCGGCAGGGACAAGCATAGCACCAATTGAAATTTTGCAGTAGAGACTGAGAGTGACTTTTAAACCAAAAACTGGCCTTAGCGCAGAATGTCTTACTTGCAAATAGTACAGGTGAGGGAAGCATCCAAAGCCTAAACCTAAATTTTAGACAAAGAGATAAAAAAAAATCTCTAATATTAAACTAACAGCACATTGCAACCAGAAGGATAACTCCATATATCTGACAATTTTCCTTCTTCCTCTGTAGCTCTAGAAGACATTCCTTTGTCTGATAATTATATTTTAACTGCCTCATTATTAGCTTTTGAAAAGTTTTGGTTTAACAAATCTCTAGATTTTGATCTAACTCTGGCATTCTTTTTACTTTATATGCTTCCATTCACTTAAAGTATCCAAAAGTAATTTTTAATTTGACAAGTTACTTCTGTCTGGTCCTATCAGTTACTAATAAAGAAAAATGTTAAAAATAAGGTTTAGGATAGCACTTAGAAATAGATTTTTTTCTGCTTTTCTTAAAATCAATCTGTGACTAGCTTAATCTAAATTCAAACAATAGATTTTATAAGAAAAATATATTTACAGATATATATCTTCCACATAGCTCCATTGCCTTTTCTCATTATATTGCCCCTTTGAAGACAGATAATCTTTGCCAGTTAGTTACTGACTGTCTTCACTATTTCTATATTACTGTAAAGAGACACCATGACCATGGCAACGTTTATAAAAGAAGTAAGCATCTAATTGAGGACTTACTCACAGTCTCAGAAGCTTAGTTCATGACTATCATGGCCAGAAACATAGCAGCATACCTGAAAATTCAATGACACCCTTTTTGACTCTATATCCACAACCACATGGCCTAAGTTCCAAGAGCTTCTGCTTTCTAAGGGGGAACCTGAGCCAGTCCTTGAGTTACATTTGCATAAGCTTTGAGTTGCTCATGGTTTCCTTTCCAGCTTAGGCTTTCCTTTAATTCCTTTTCAAAAGTTGGAGGATCACTGAGTAGGGTCTTGCTCTTAGGGCTCCAAGCCCTTTATTCCTGTTTGAAGGAGGCTTTCCTTAAAACTTCCTTAACTCTTTGAGCACAGGGCTTGGCTCCAACATCAGACTCCCTGTTGCTCCCTTTCTTCTCAAACTTCATTTTGTATTTCTCTTAGCCTCACTTTCTCCTTTTGCTGTAGATTAAGCATAGGATTACTATGTTACATAATCAATACTCTTCAAACTCTTTAATTTAGCTTTAGACAGAGTTTTAGAACAAGAACAAAACATACCTATGTTCTTTTCCAAAATATCAAGAGAGCAGTGTGAGGACACTTAATCCTAATCCCTCTGGAACCTCTTGCACTATTTTCTGTCATGCTTCTACTAGGATGGCCCACTAAGCCCCAATTTAGGGAGATCAACTGCTTTTCTAGTCCAAAGTCTCTCAACTCTCCTGTGTCCCACCAAACAACACCATGGTTCTGCCTGTCACAGAAGTATCCACTTCATGGTATACTTGTTTTAGTAACTGTTCTATTGTGAAGAGACACCATGATGACCAAGACTAAGGCAACTCTTACAAAACCAATCCAAAGGCCCAAATTGAGCCTCATCAGATATCTGCTGTTCACCTCATGATGTTAAAATCCCCCCACCTGCAGGACAGCTCGGGAAAAGGCCTGACCTAGGCCTGACCTCCAAAAGTCATCAGTTCCAGGAAAGACCCACCAGGGGAGAGGGAGCCAATCAGAGAAAAGTGACACTAGGAGAAAGCCACAAAAGCATGGAGAAATCTTATCCCAAGCCTGGCCATTTCTTATGGGTTGGTAACTCATTTTGTAGCTAAATGCACAGGACGCAAGAATGCTGTCTGCTGGCCACCTGGACATGGGCCAATCAAATCCAACCTATGTAACTGCCTTGTTGCCCGTCAATCAGGTTTAAAATTACCTAACTCTTGCTGGAATCCCCCTCTCTACCCATATTAAGGCCTGAGAGCTGACATCCATGGTCACCTGCTGGAGGATGGTCTGATGTATTTTGGTGCTAATTATTGTTTGCTGACTCTGTGCCCCACCTTGTACCTTGCCTAAAAGCCTAACCAGTTTGACCAATAAAAGGCCATCACACCTGGGCAGAGCAAATCAGATAGGTGACATGGCTAAGGTTCCCAGGCTTGGGGATACAGAAGAAATCTTGGGAGGAGGGAAACCAGAGGAGAGAGAGGAGAAAAGGCTACACCATGGGTTAGAAGGAGAAGCACATGTCAGGACTGGATGGAGATTTGGCCCAGATGATAATAATGAACAAGTATTTGTGATGATGGATGGGACGTAGCTCCCTAGAAATTATTAGAAGCGGATGGCATAAGAAAAGTTTAGGGTTCTGGAGAGATGGCTTAGAGGTTAAGAGCATTGTCTGCTCTTCCAGAGTTCCTGAGTTCAATTCTCAGCAACCACATGGTGGCTCACAACCATCTATAATGTGATCTGATGCCCTCTTCCGGGCATGCAGGCAGAGCATTGTATACATAATAATAAATGAATCTTTAAAAAAAAAAAAGTAGTAGTTTTGGGGGATAAATATCTGCCCTGCCCCAGGTTAACTTAGGTTATTTTAAAATATAACAGGTGTCTCTGTCTTGATTGAGTCCCAGTATGTTAGAAAATACTGCCATAATAATAATTATAGACCTAATAATAAGCATTATCTGGCCATACTGGTAAACTAACCACAACAGGTGCCATTTTGTAAAGCGGCTGACCCTTGCATGCAGGATTCTTACTTTCTCCAAACAAAAACACTCTTGCCCATTGCGTGTGGTCTACAAGCGGCAATTTATACTTAATGCAAACAAGCAAATAAACATTTAACTGGGGTCTTGTTTAGGTTTAGGTTTACTCCATGATCATCATAGTGGGAAGCAGATGGACTGCACCCTGGAACTGTAACAGAGCTTTACATCCTCATACACAGGCAGCAGAATTTGGGACTTGAGAGTTTGTTGTTGTTGTTTTCCCTTGCTTTGTCTCAGTATTTCCTCATGATATCCTCTCTCCTCTTTTTGAGAATGACACTGTATATTACGAAATATTTGATATTATTATATATTGTCAATCTATCATCCGCTTTCTACTTTTATTATTCTTGGGATTGCAGTTATGAGATTGCCTTGAGTCTCAGAAGAGACTTTGGATTTCGAACTTCTAAACTGTCTAGAGACTGTGAAATATGAAAGAGCCTGGGGAATTTTGAAGTAGAACTGACTGCAGTTTTGTATGGCTATCAGCCTAAAGGGCCAAGGAGTGGACTGTGCTGGATTGAATGAAAATGGCCCTAAATTGGTTCACAGGTTTGTATGTTGGTCCCTACTAACTGGAAGTGAAACTGTATGGGAGCAATTAGGAATTGATACCTTGTTCAAGGCAGCGTGTCACTGGAGGTGGACCTTGAAGTTTCAAAAACCTAATCCAAGCACTGGAAGGTGTTCCCTCCTCCACCTCTCTCTCCTTTCACTCTCTCTTACTCTTGCTTTCTGTGTTCACTGTCTGTGGATCAGAATGTAAGCCTGCATGCCTGCCTGCCTGTTTGTCGCCATGTTTCCTATCAGGATGACAATGGATTAATAAAAGTGTGAATAAGCCCACAATCAGGTGCTTACTTTTGTAAGAGTTGCCTTGGTCATGTTGTCTATTAATAGTAATTGAACAGTAACCAAGGCACTGATGAAATCATCTTTGAAGCATCATTAATATTTTCCTTATTAAACTTAATCCAGATGAAATTTAATTATAACTTTTATTTCATTGAATTCAGTCATTAGGGTTTATAATCACTTTAGGACTCTTTTTTGATGACAGTTCACTGTTGTCCTCTATGTCAACTTCATTCTACACTGTTTTACATTGCTTGCATATACCTTGATTTATCTTGTTAAGTATAGTTTTAAATTATGCTTGAACTATGTAAGTCCAAGACTATTGACTATTCTAAGTCTGCTATAGAAACTGTATTTTTATATTTACAGACTGCCTTAAGTCTCAATATAAACACACATTAATAAAAGAGCTTAGCATGGGCACGACCCTGACATAATTCACCAGCACAGAAATAAAAAAACAAGTCAAACAAACATAAAAGGATCATCTGAAATGCAATTAAAATAAAGTGTTAAATGCTATATTGCTGCCTTAAAGTATATTTTCATAAATTCAAAACAATGCTTCTTGCAAGTATGGATCATGTACAAATGAATATGTAGAGGTGTTTGTTCGTTATATGTATGCCTATAATCAATGAAATGGCTAATAATTTTCTGGTTTGTGCTACTGTCTTTTAGAATTGTAGTTTTCTTTGGCCCCAATTTGTCATAGGCACATGAAGCTCAACCTTACCCATACCTTTAAATTGCATCTGCTTTTTTAATTTGGGTATTAGCAAATGATTTTAATGTTACAAGGATGTCTCAAAAATATTTTCAATTATGATATTTTAATTTTTGTCAAACATAGTAGCAAGTTCCATGTTAGGTTTTAAAATCTTCAGGAAAACTATTCTTGTTTTAATGATACAATTCATTTGACTGTTAGTGAGGATAGGCTTCATTTGTTTACATTTACATTGCTGTTTCAATAAATTGCTTAACATTAGTGTCTTGTTTCTTTGAACCGTTCCATAAAAAGAGTAGTAGATGAACACAACTGCTCTTATTGTTCTCCAATCTAACCTATTTCTCTTACGTAGAACTGGCAACAAATTAGGTACGCTAATTCTAAGTTGCCCAATGTTGTTCAGTTCTACTAATTTTCCAGAAAAGGTTATTTTGATATTTTACGGAATTTTTTCAATATAGAAGGATGCATAGTTCAAGTTTTAACAGGAAGCCTTAGGGACCTGACCTTGAGTTCTCCTTTCAGTTACCTGGCATTATATTCAGATTCTATTTTCAAGATGCGACAGAAGGGAAGGGTGATGTGCATGGCTCCCAGTCTGATTCCCCATTCCTGGCAGATCTTCATCTTCCAGCACTGATGTTCCTTGATTAAGTGGGCTTTTTTTCCCCAGAACATTGTTTCCAGGTTCTTTGGCACTGACCCAAGCATTGGAGCCAATATCCTGTGCTGAGAATCACTTTTGTCTGCCAGCATTGCCTCGGGGTTGTGTTTTCTTTGCCCTTACTTGCAGCCATTTACTTGTGGGAGTCTCCTCTCTACACAGTGGTTGTTGCCATCACTTGCTCTTTCTGTTCTTCTATTGATTAGCAGCAATCTGCAATCTCACTCTTGGAAACGTTTCTGAAATGATGTTACAGAGGGGATCTCTGATGATTAGAGGTCTGAAACTTGGAATTTTTTTTTATTGGTGCTGGTAGAAAATAAAGTTTAGTATCCAAGATAATGATTGATTTGATTCTTTTGCTACAGGCAAACTTCATCTAGATGTCAATTCATTAAAAACAACAGTGTGGCATTGCTCATAAGAATTACCGTAGGAGCTTGCTAAGACTAAAAAACAATTCATTAAGTAACCATTTATTTTAAGCAATTCTCTATTACAGAGATCTTGGCACCTGAAAGCAACTGTCATTCTGAACCAGAAATTTCTGAAATCCAGTTACACAGTATGTATCATTCACAGTAGCTGATATTAAGTAATGATAAAGTTGGCATGCAGATTGTCTGTGAAACAGTGAACCATCTGAAACTATTTAGTACACTACATTATCTTGTTACATAGATAAATTAAATGGAAAAATTAAAATATATTCCTTTCAGTAAATGCCATGAAAATAATATAGGAGAAATTTATGGAAAGAAATTAAAGAACTAAATGGGTCTGATAGAGTTGTTTCTGCTGTTACCAACAACTGCTGCTCTTCCCTTGAACCCTATTTTGTTCCTCACACTCCCATGAGGCAGTTCAGAAGCACTATATCTCAAGGTCTAAAATACCTGTTAATCTCTTTAGGACTAACATGCACCAAAACACACACACACACTTAAATGTAAAATAACTTTTCAAACCAAAAAAGAATTAAGTTGACAATTAAATAGTTATATACTGTACTGAAAAGTTAAACATCAAATAAAATATCATAAAGAAAATGTTTTAGATCATAATACACATACATTCATTTTGTTATTAATTTTCTTCCTCAATGGGACTATCTATGGCTACAGTTTATTTGTACTTTACAACTAAATGGTAAACACAAGTTTCACACTATCATGCCATATTTTTGAAAATATTCAGATGTATCACCTTATTATACTAAAAATTTTATCTGTAAACTGGGACTGGTGGCACATGCCTTTAATCCCAGCACTTGGGAGGCAGAGACAGTCGGATCTCTGTAAGTTTGAAGCAAAATGAGTCCAGGGAAGGCAGAAATGTTACACAGAGAAACCTGTCTAGAAATGTTAATCATGACAATGACGATGATAATGATGATGATGATGAAAGAAGAAGAAGAAGAAGAAGAAGAAGAAGAAGAAGAAGAAGAAGAAGAAGAAGAAGAAATTTTAATAACAAAAAAAGAAAAGGAAAATATATTTCAAACATGGAAAGAATGTTCCTTTTTGTTTGTTTTCGAGCTGTACATTGTGAACCAGAAAGTTCTCTCTTAACATTATAAAAATCATTAGTTCATTACCAACTAATGTATCTTTTCTTTTTACAATAGGAAGACATGCATACATAAATGTTAGCATAGAAAATACTGTTTCTGACATTCTTAATGTGCCAGAGTTTAGAAAACTAGAAATTTCTGTTGACCAAACTGTTCTGTGTTTTATAATATATTTAATATTTGTTGTTAATGTTTAAATTTATATTAAAAATCAGGTTTCATATATGAGTTTTTATAAAGTAGTAGAAATTCATATATATCATGCTGCATGTATGTGCCAGAAAGTGTAGAAAAAATGCAATAAATTATTTCCTAGTAATTTCAAAAGTCTTGCAAAGCATAAGATTGATAGTATTGCCATTTTTATTTTTTGGCTGTTACCACTGAGAAGCCAAATAAGTGTTGAGTGATTTGTCAAGCTTTCAGAGTAAATATCATGTGCTGTGTTCATAAAGTCTGTTATCCATAGACATAGGCTGTAGCAGCCCAAGCATGAAATAGCTAATCATCCTTGAAATAGTAGATGTCCCATTCGAAATACATTCATATTGTTAAAAAATTAAATTTAAAATAAGGTAATCTAACTTGTATCCAATCTTATTTACAGAAAACAGTTTATGCTTTTCTTCATTCAAAATTTTAGAGTTCAAATTTAAGACTAAGGCTTTCCTAAGAAAGAAAGAAAGGATGGGAAAAGAGAGACCATTGGAGAACAAATAATAATAAGAAAGATAATAAGTATTGATATTATTCAGTTCTACTTTGAGTTTAAACTTGTATAGTCTAATTCCATTCACAAACAAATATGAAGAAAATGCGTGAAAATGAATTTTTTATATTTCTTACAGTTCTACCAAGGTAATTTTAGAATAATTTGACTTCTACTCAGATATATGCTTATTTAGCAGAGGTTTTCATGTCTTCGGTCACATGTAATACCTCTACAATAATTGTGCTCTTATTAGAAACATAAGCTTTTATTAAAAATAGTAAATTCTATTCATTGTCTTGTTTGAATTCATAATCAAGGTTCTCTAATGAAACTAGATTTTACACGCACGCACACGCACACACGCACATACACAGACGTGAGTTTATATTCAGATGAAGGCTATTGCAGATTACTTTTGTATTTCTACTTTTCTATGATATTAACCTACAAGGATCAGTGGATTAACTCATTTTTTTCTTTCGTATATCATACAATGATGATCTATTTTTCCAAGCAAGCTCAGGTTCATTCTATTCCTGATTTTTGAGAGATGCCTATATTATTTTATAGCTCTAGTTTTTAAATCAAACAAAACCTAACAATTTTCTAAAGAAACCTTCAACAGGATTAAGAGGAGGAACTGTTGATGATTTTACATTAGTAAAGAGGCAGAAACACTGAAATGCACCATCCCCCCAAAATGGTATATAGAGTATAGGGAAAGAGAGAGGAGGATTAAATAAAATTATTTTTTACATGTATAAAATGATGAACCATAAATAATCCTATAACATGTACTCATCACTTTCATCTTTTTTTGCAACTTCATTATTTACTTTTTTTTTTTTCTTCATCTTGTTCTGTAAAGTCCTGTTTCAAGCTGTCCAAAGGCATCATAGTCATGGCACTGACTGATTTACTCATTTGTAAATATATAAGATGTAAGACCTTGATATGTATTTTATATTTTTTTTCATGTTGAACTAATGTCCACAGTCAGATTTGCATAAAATATCTCATGATAGAGAGACTAGGGCTTATGCAATATTGCTTTTTATTACAAACACATTGATGAAGATTTGACTTATGCTAGTGGTATCTCAGATTAAAGAGAGATACTTATGTGTAGAACAGATACTTCTATGTATGTGCAATATTGCTTTATTTAGGTGTAATCCAATAGACTGATATTTATTTGTGATCATTTAAAATGACAAATAATACTGTTTTGAGGCATTTAATGCTCTTAAATTTTAATGTGATATACAATAATTCAATTGGACAGCTGCTCACTGAGATAGAGGTAAAATCTCCTGAGCAATTATACTACTCAAAGATTATACTACTTCTATTAAATGCTGCATTTTCCCATTGTTAATACAGGTTAGAAATGTGACCTATTTCTTCATTTTAAGCAATAAAGGCAACTGGCCTGAACCAATTACAATATGTCTAACTTATTACCCATATCTTGAAGAACAGTAGGTTTAGTAGTTTAAACTTCTGAAACACTTGCATATGGGTTTTATTTAAGTAAAACATAACTTCCTACAAATAGAAAATGATTACTCTAAATATAAATTCCAATGTGTTAAAGTCCATTCAACAAGCCTACACTTAATTAGTAATACGTCCTGTACTTGTTATGGTCATATTCATCTCTACAGTGAGATGTCTGATTATCACTTATGTTGCTGTGGAGATTAGGTCATGAAGACCTAAATAAAACAGAATGTATGGACCCACATGACACTGGAAGACAGCTACAGCTACTCTCTACTGTGACCTCAATAAAAGAAATATGTCATGAGTTTTCTAAACACCATGATGTAGCTTTTGTCATCATTTTACTTGGCTTTTGTATGAGACTGAAAAGATTTTTAACAGTGGTGAAATCACAGAAGAGTGTCAGTGACCCACTTTAATTTGGACTTTTCTCAAAGGAAAACATGAATACAGATCTTAGTTTTGTGGTATTTGGTTTTGTATATGTGCTTGATTACTATTGATAATCAAACCCTAGCCTTCTCTACAATTTAAACAATAATCAACATTATTGTTAGATGAATTTTGCTGCACAGAACAAATTAGTTGCACAAAGCAATGATTCAAAGGAGGAAAAAGACATTATCCTCAGGGGGAAAAAAAAATCACTCTCAGGTTATGGATGACACAGAAGACTGACCGTTATTGTAGTAACATTTCAAACTGAGCTAATAATTGGACTCATTAAAAGTACTGTGAGATCAATGTGTATCTATAATATATGTATTTAAATTTTATTCAAATTTATCAATATAAAATCAGTGACTATTTAAAAAGTATTATTACCCCAGTGAAGTATGTGTTTTGGCATAGTGTCTTTAGGTGTAATTATTCCTTAAATTTTGGTGAACTCATGTATACTGAAGTACTGCTGTTACTGTGTTTAGATTATTTTTATTTGTATGGTTTATGCTGTATTTTGTTTTGTATATTTATTTCCATTTGTTGCTTTTTTTCCTTTTGTTGAGTGGAAATGATCTTACAATGTATCCCAGACTGGCTTTCACTCAGACACCTCGTTTTCCCCAGTGATGGGTTAACAGACATCATGCCCTCCTATATACAGAAGGCTTATTGTTTTGTAATGATAAAGTAAACAAGAGTAGCAGATGGTGAAGTCCCTGATTCACAACTGGAACTTCTACAATACACCCCCTACACGTAAAACTCACAGAACCTCACTCCAGCAGGGCAGGAAGATTGGCATGAAGGAAAGGGAAAAGGATAATAAGACAGAGGACTAGGGGATCTGCTGTGAGATGCTGCTGTCTAAATTTAACCCAGAAGCTACATGCATGAAATCTCAGCAACATGGCTGCACAAACAAGAACTGAGCATTGGCCACTGTGGATAAGATATCAAGGCAAATAGGAGAAATCTCACTGAGCCCCAGCCAGTGGTGAATAACAACAGGAAATTAAAGACAGATGAGAGAGGGAGATCCTGAAAACAAATGCATATATGCAGTAAATTTCAAACTTATCAGCCATTCCCAATGATATATATATAAATGCTACCCAAAATGTCTCTGTCTCCAAATATGGAGAGCCAGTAACATTGTTATGGATCTAGCATTGAGAATTATTAGAAATGAAAACCCTGAGACTATAGAAACAATTTAGGGATAAGTTTTGTATTGATCAAAGTAAATGAAAAAAAGTACACAAGTGAAGAATTTATTGGAAAGATGTAGGAAACCTCTTGACAATATTAATGAGAGAATTTTGTTTTATGGTATAATTGTATGTGTTTGTGTGTGGGGGAGAGAAAAGAGAGAGAGAGAGAGACAGAGAGAGAGAGAGAGACAGAGAGAGAGAGAGAGAGAGAGAGAGAGAGAGAGAGAGAGAGACAGAGACAGAGACAGAGATAGAGACAGAGAGATACAGAGACAGAGACAGAGGCATATTAAGAGACTGACAGAAATACATATGCATATTTGAGATTATAGCTTAGTGAAGTCACTTGAAATTACAGGCTTTCATAAGAAATTTAACCAAGTCTTCACTCATTGGAAGAGCTGAAAGAATGCCATTTTATATATCACTAAAGAGGAAAGAGAAAAGAATGTAGGACACAAAGCTCAGACCTCCCATCCCCCCAACTCACCCTGGAGAGAATGATGAAAGAATGTGGAGGTAAATAAGGCAAAGGGCAGTTTACTCAGCATTATCAGGAGCCTGGTTTTACTGGAGAGTGGCAGACAATAGCAGTATGTTTGATAACACCTTAAGAAATCTGAATGGAGAATTTATGTGGACAGAAGATTTAATACAGTTGATAAAACGGTTAATCTTGTGCTTTATAGAGATGTGCCATCACCTGTTGTACTTGTCACAGTAAAGTTT